>NC_092874.1:419015985-419363985 GCF_028372415.1 Notamacropus eugenii
GAATAATTTGAATGCCTAAGACATTTTATAGAGTATTCCAAATTATAGTCATTACAACTCTTGGAATAGCCTGCTTAGGATGAAACTGAGCATCTCTCATTACAAAACAAACAAAATGATTACTTCTACAGAGTTTTGCTTTCATTCATCTCGTTCCAGAATGTTCCATTACATAGAGTGCTTTTTTCTTTTTTACAAAATAAATGCAGTAGATATCAGATGCCCTGCAAGTGAAAAATCACTTCAAAATTCTTTTTGTTATTAGAGAATTTGTACTTAAATTATAAATCATGCAAAGTAAGATCACGTCAATATGTCATGTCAATTTCACTTCTTGCATGGATAGTATAAATGTGAGACAGCACCTTGTTCATTATGAATCAAAGGAGAAAATGATAAAGAGAGAAGGACAGAGACAAAGAAATAGAAGACAGAAAAGAGAGACAAAGTCAGATGGACAAAGAGAAAAGAGAGAGGACAGAAAGAGGACCGCTGTATAGCTAACACACATAACTACATTTAAAAAAGAGAAGAAAAGGGGCAGCTCTGCGGCACAGCCAATAAAATACTGACCTTGGAATCAGGGGGACCTGAATTCAAATGCAACTTTAGATACTTACTAGCTGTGTGACTCTGGGCAAGTCACATAACCCTCGTTGCCTCAAAACAAAAACACTTTAAAACATATATGCTTTCAGTTGTTATCAGTGTTGTTTCTCCTAATACTTGTGACAGATTTATAGTCATTTATTTGTGTGGTGTGTAATCCACTTCAAAAAGGAGTCTATATAACCATGGAAATGAACCGTAGGTGAATCATACCAATGACCTTTACTTTGAGAACACTCTGCTAAATCCAATGAAAATAACTAGTTATGACTAATTTTAACTAAAAGATAATTATTTTCTTTTTAATTTACATTGTTTTATGAAAGAACAGAGAAAGCCCATCTTTGAATATACTCCTTCTGAGGTGTTGTTACTGAAAATCTTAGAACATGACGATAATTTCTAAAGAATCAAAAGTACAGGTGATCCCCCATAGCAATGGAGAAGAACATGGTATCTATACATCTAGGTCATCGCCTTTTTCAAGAATTTTGGTGAAAGATATCATCCAGTAAATGTATGATTAGAAGAAGAGATGGTCTGATCAAGGAGAGAGAAAAAAGGTATATCAAATGGAGTATTTGGTTACTGAAATGTTCCCCAAAGTATATAAAAGTCTGGGGGAAGACATCCAGTTCATTAGGCAGATTCCTCTCCTAAGAACATTTTGGAGTTTATGCACAAAAGAAATACAAGTATAATGTTAATGAAAGATAAAGATCTTCTCCACCAATTAATGGGCCTGCCCATTAAGGAAAGTTTGATTAGGGGAGAATTGCTTTGTAGGAAGCCCTACACCTTTTGTTAATTTCTAATGAGGCACTGGTTGTCAAGGGTTGTAATGCTCACTGTCTGTGAAAAGTATATATATACTCTGAGGTGAGGTTTTCTTGTTTTTTGGGTTTTTTTTCAGGCTTACTCACTGGGAGTGTTTATTTGGCCAGATGAAACTCTGGGTAGCAGCTAAGGAGCGCCCCCTAGCTTTGAAAACCCAGATATTGGTGCTTTTTCCTCTGGTAACTATGTATTACTTATGGTCAGACAGTTGGAAACCCTGTCTATGGCTCTTTCTTTCTCTGTTTGTATTTTCTCTGAAATTCAGGGTGCTGACTTTTTCCCCTGAACTAAGTGAATGATATATATGTGCTTGATTAAAGTAGAGTGTTGACCCCTCAAGAGTCACTTTCCTTCTAGAAAAGCAGATCTAAGAACCTGTACAGCAGGCCCACCTTGTATGTCGAGGTCCTTGCTGTTACAATAAGATGAATAAAGTATGGAGATATGGCAATCTACATGGTTAGAGGAAATATCAGAATAAATAAAATCATATCTATTGATACATTTTAATCAACTTAATTATAGAAATTATAATTATAATTTATTTTTATAATTTATAAATATTTTTGCATTTTATAAGTTATAAAAATACAAAATTATAAAATATAAAATTAAGTCTACTATTTTGACCTTCATTGCTTTTTTTGGTGCTTTTTTGTATAATTCAGGAAAAAACAAATATAAACAATTGAATAACCCTAAAATATTTGGGTCGCTATAAACCTGCCACAATTAGGATCAATAAAATTCTGTTTATACTTCTGTTTTCAAGGTCAATGAATTTTCAGTATATTATATCTCAATCAAATATGATTTTACCCTCACCAGATGAATGAATAAATTAATGAAAATGTGTCCTTTTTGTCACAAAATATTTCAAATTCCATAATTATCATTTTTTCTAAAAGCTAGAAAAGATTACATAATATTTTCATGAGCCAACACCTGCAACTAAATGGTAAGGCATTGTTATTTTTTTCAATATGCTAAGGATCCATGATTTCAACATTGTGGGAAATTTATAGACTATCATCATAGCTAATTCCTAAACAAATCACAATAATTTCTAATGTTTCCACCTATCAGTAGATACTTATAATGCATTCTTTAGCCAAATTCATCACATGATGGTCATCTATATCTGGATGAGTCTCTCTGAATGTCACTTAAGTTGTTCATCTATCTACTGATATATAGTCTGTTACCATGTTTTTAGGGAAATTCTCAGAGCTTGCTCTTGGTGTCACAATTGTCTTTACTGATATTCTTTGTATAACTATAGAAAACTTTTTATAAATAACCTACACAACAAACATACACACATATAATCTGTTCTTCACATTCAAAGATATTGCTAGTGATTATAATATAGGTCAGGGGTGGGGAACCTGTTGGCCCCAAGACTACAAGTGGCCTTCTGGGTCCTTGGGTACAGCCTTTGACTGAGTCCAAGCTTTACAGAACAAATAATTTAATTAAGGGAATTTGGTCTGTGAAGTTTGGATTCAAAAGGCCCTACTTGAGGATCTAGAGGGCAACACCTGACCTTGAGGCTTCATGGTCCCTAGTTTTGATCTATTCAGCCATGGATGAAATGGCCAAAGAATGTAATAGCGTCCTGTCATTTCAAAGTCTGAGCCAAAATTTGATAATCCTTAAAAAGAGAAAATATCCGACAATCAAAGCTATAATTAGAATGGAGGGACTAGACCTTTTTTGCTACGAAGTATTCAAGATGGATGCCTCATGCTTATGGCAATGTTACCACCTATTTTCCCCATTATATGGGGTTCAATCACACTTTGTTTCTTGATGGGTTTCCTTTGCTGATGATATCAGTTTTTCAGTGGGATTACCCTTCTTATTCATATTTAACTGATGCTCTTCAGTATTCCAGTTATCTGTAAAAAGTATGTTAGCACTACATGCGATTAAACCCAGTTAACTATGGCAAAGGTCCAAGCAAACGCATATGACATCTCAATGAAAAAGTCCAAATAACCACCCAGAAACTAGAAATTCAATAATTACTTAAATACAAAGAATAGGTATAACCATTGGTACATATACCCATGAAAGAATATGTTCAATATCATCTTAAACCTATATTTTATGCTTTAAAAATTTTGGTATTTATCCTCTGAGTTACATTGCCATGGCATTTCTCGCCTCATATTCACATTCCGCATAGCAATAAAAGACCCTCTACCTGTTAACTCCCATTCTCCATGTTATCTATTCCTCTTACCGAGGTTTTCAGCTAAGGCCATTCTCTCCAAGGGACCTACTCTTTGGGTCTTACTGTGCAGTACTAAAATGTGCTTGCTATGTTCTGAAAACCTATCTTTCCTGGGGATGTTTTTTTTTTTTTTTTCATGTCATTACTCCTTATGACATTCCCTATTTAATTCCCCATCTCCCAAAAAACTTTCCAAATTAATTTGTCTAAGGTGCCAGAATTTCACATTTATACCTGTTCAGGCAAAAATAAATGAAAGGCACTGTCTTTAGATCCTTTTTTCATTCATAATAATTAGCACATATCCATCTAGGGCTCCCCAGCTACCTTGGAAGTTGTTAGATGGAGTTACCTCTTACTGTCTCCTTTTCAAGGACTGCAACCTACTAGAATACCTACATATATAGGTCTAACATTGAGATGAATCCCTATCAGTAGCACAGCAGTGGTGAACACTGCACTCTTTGGTTTTCTTTCTCATTGAATGACAGCTAGGGTTAATGTCCTGAGGCAAGGTTATCTTCCTGTTACCTTTCTTAAGCCAGAGATGTTGATTGTGCTAGATACAGCAACCATTTGAATCACTGGAGTCTTTCCTATCAGTTTAACCTTGTTTCTTGATTGAATAAAAACATATCCATTCCTAAGATCACAGATAGAGAGATGGAAAGGATCTTAAAGAGACCTAGTCTAACCCTTTCATTTTATAGGCAAAAAAACTGGATCCTAGAAAGGTTACTGTCTTATCCGAGGTCACAGAGATTTATAATTGCCAAAGTAGCAGAACTTGAATGCATACCCAGATTGTCTGATTCTATGCCCAGAACTTTGCACACCATAAAACATTTCCTTTTCCCTTGGCTCTTACCCAGACACCAGGTCTCATAGAAACTCAATTGTTTAAGCCCACAAGTAAAATCAGTTTACCTTTTCCCCTGGACCACATACAGGGGACCAAGAAGTCATAAGATGGGGAAAGAATTTTCTAAGGGAAAACAACTATGAAAGGTGTCATGTGAAATGAGAAATTACATGTTAAGTGCTTTGTAAAGTTTAAGATTCCATACAAACATTACTTATGAGCATTTCTATCCCAAACTTGCATTCTAAGTGTTCTATCTTAATAAGTAAGAAAAGCATTAAATACAGAGGGTTTACTTTGTTGACAGGGACAATATGGACAAATTAAAGAGCAGAATAGATGACCTTCTTTCTTGGTTACTAGCATGGTGGAGTAATTAGGTTGCAGGCTTCAGATTTGAAAATGGTTGTGATTCTATGCTTGCATAAAGTTCAGGCTTAGGAAGAGTTAGGGAAAGAAGAGTTTTATTTCTGGCTTTGGCTTCCACAGAGGCCAGAGAGAGTTCCTTACTCTGTTCAGGGAGACATTCCAGGAGGCAGAGAAAACCCAACACAGGGAAAAAGCCAACATGAAGAGGAGGTAGCACTTTGACCATGTCCCTATTTCCAACTTCTTATACTAGAGATTTGGGCATATTTCCCCTTGAGTGAGATCTGGGACTCTCACTTATTGAGTTGAGATATCTTGCCCCCAATGGATGCTGTATTCATTCTATCTATTATATATTGGGGTGGTTTGTCATTTCCTTCTTCAGTTCATTTTATAGATGAGGAAACTGAGGAAAACAGGATCACAACTAGTAAGTGTTGGAGGTCTGATTTGAACTCAATAAGAAGAGTCTCCCTGAATCCAGGCTTGGCACTCTATTCACTGAACCACCTAGCTACCTATCACTTTATATAAGTATTTCTATAAAACTCAATTTTCTATTTTCCATCACCTTAGATATATGAATTTATTTGGCCCATTAGACTGCAAACTACTTCAGAGAAGGGATTTTTTTCTTTTTTCATATTGCCAGAGTTTAGCACAGTGTCTGGCAGAGAGTAATTGCTTAATAAAGATTTATTAGCTTCTCTTGACTTCCAAAGATTACATAGTCAAGAAACGGAATTGGGATTTAAATCTTATTCTTCTGACTCCAAATTCAGCAGTCCTTCCACTGCACCACTTTGCCTCTCTATTGAACATACTCCCTAAAACTGTGAGTTCCTTCCTTAAGCAGGTGCTTCTACTGTTAAGTGAATTTAACTGTGGGGAACTGAGGGGATGTTGTTTAGACTTAGGCAGTGTTCTGTCCATCCTCCCAACTCAGAAGATACTTGTGGGAACAAAAATTGTAGTCTTCAAGGGAAAAATTAAAGTATTAAAAAAAATGACTTCTAAGGTTTCGACCATCTCTACATGTATTATGAGTATCTGCACTCAAGTTGGAATTTACTTAAGGGAACAAGATTTATACACATGAAGTATTGAAATAAGATTCAAGATTGTATATGTTTAATCATCAAAAATCCATAAGTACAAAAAGCAAGTTCTGGTGTTTCTCACAAATATTATTCCTGTACTTGATATGTTCATGAAAATGATTTATTGTTGATTAGTTTGGGTCATCAAGTTGCCTTACTTCTACAATCTATTTTCATATTAAATCCCATAACGAATAAAGAATTTTACTTCTCTTATTTTGCCAGTTAATATGGGCTTCTCATAAAACACTTGCAAAACACAAGGACACTGAATCAACATTCGTAATAATCACCTTAATTATACTGCTGTCCCAGGATATAGTAATCTCTTCTATTTTTGTACTTATTAAATATCTTTATCCTATTTATAGATTTGAATGAGTCATTCAATGTTTAATTTCTTTTGGATGCAATGTTAATAGGTGTATAATCACTGAGCACGGTCATTCCCATTCAGTAACTACGATGACCAAAAAGCTGGGCCAGATCTGGTCTCCTCAACCAAACCAAACCGGATCAACTATGAAATGATTCTATTTTATTTTTGGAGATTAGACATTAGTTTATTGTTGTTGTTGTTCAAGTGTTTCACTCACATCCAACTCTTCATGACCCCTGCTGGGATTTTCTTGGCAAAGATACTGGGGTGCTTTACCATTTTCTTCTCCAGTTCATTTTACAAATGGGGAACTGAGACAAACAGGATTAAGTGACTTGCCCAGGGTCACACAGTTAATAAGTGTCTGAGGCTGTATTTGAACTCATGAAGATGACTCTTCCTGACTCTAGGTGTAGCAGTCTATCTACTATACTACCCAGAAGCAACACACAATAATTAATTTATTTCTAATTGTAATTGTTATATAACTTTAGGTTGTTGCAAATACAGAGATAGTTTAGAAATTAAATAAATTCTGTAATTCCCTCCTTTGTTAATTCTCTAAAACATTGGTTCTCTGATTTCAGAACCTGTTAACATTCTTAAAATTATTGAGAACCCCAAACAGTTTCTGTTTAAGTGCGTTATATCTAGCAATATTTATCATGTTAGAAATTAAAACATCTTAGTGTTATGATGAAAATAGTTTTGACCTCCTGGAACCCCCTGAAATTTTCTCAGCAACCCCTGGAGTTTTCTGACCAGTAAAGATAGGTATAGGAATTGAGAATTTTCCCCAGGGCAGCAATACTTAGTGAATGAAGATAGTGCTTTCCACTCTTTAAGTAGGCAGGAGCAATTGAATTTATTATCTAGATATAAAACATAGTTAAAATAGGAAGCTATCAGATAAAGTGCTTACTTTCCTGCCAGCAGCACCCCAGAGGAACTTCCCAATGACCCAATCTCTCTATTTTTTTTCTGTTTGTAGTGTTATTTTATGTCTTATTTAAGTCATTTCCTGCTTATCTGTCTCATAGATAAGTGGATAATTGCTTAAATCTCATAAAATCACAATTTATGAACAAAAAGTCCTCGTTAAATGTCAACCAATTTATGGTACTATGTGAATTAGAGTCTGAAAACTTGGGTTAAGAGACTTAAATTAGACATTTAGAAAAGAGAAAATTTAATATAACCTTTCTACTTAACAAAAATAACATCGTGGCCCCCAGTTCTCGAAGGCCATCTTTATCGCTGCCTCCTCCCCCATCTTTACCTTTCTTATGAGCTTGAACATTTTACGTGGCTTCCTAGATGGAAACAGAACTCAAAGAACAAGTTGAAAAATATTTCATTCCTGTTTCTTGCCCTTCTGAAGACTAAGCAAAACCTCTGTTATGAATTCATTAAATCTCATTATAATTCACAAATTTTCTTGATGGGTTTCTTTTTTTATCATGATGGCAGATTTACCACACACAAAAAATATGCTCATTTAGAAAAGCATGTGTAAGAAATAGTGATAAAATTAGTCTTTGTGCCCTTGTAGAATCTTGAAGTGATTTTAACTAGGTAGGTCTAGTTTGTCCTGGGTTTATCTCTTCTTGTTAAAGCATATACTTTTTGTTAGCTGCCTCTGAAATGACTTCAAGATTACTCAGATAAGTGTCTGAAGCCAGATTTGAACTCAGGTCTTCTTAACTCCTGTTAGTTGAACATTATTAATATGGCAGAAAGTTCTTTCAGGTCTTTGATTCTTTCAAAGTTTACAAAGTCACAACATGCTCAATTTCATATCTGGAAACTTAAGTTTTCTTTTCTCAAGAAACTTTGTGTTTGCAAACACAGTGTTCATATTTACCCCAGCAAGATGCACTCTTTTATTAAACCAGTCTTTCCTATAACATGGGACAGAAAAAAAAGGCAAAGGAAGGTAATTTCTCATCTCTCCAGGAGAGATTTCTTCTCAGTGGCCTGGAATTCTCAGAGTATTTTCCCACTTAAATGACTGGCTCCAAATTAGCTTTCTATTTTCATATGTAACACAGCAAGTGTGACTTGATCTTAGTAAACCAATCACTAGATAGTATCTCTGTATCATTATTTTTCTGTATTACAATTAACCAAAAGCTCTACAATTGTTTCAAATTGATTAAAAACTTATTCAGATGTGGTTTGCTTTTGATTGCTTCATTCATCTGACTAGATTCTGTCTAGAGGCTCTGATGACTAATGAAGGTGAGGGAAGAATCTAAATCTTATACTAAAAACTTGCATATGCTTCAGGGCAGGGATCTCCTTGACTCTTCCAACTGAGGAGGAGCTTATACTGAAAATAGACTGGCACAGGATAATACTGGACCAAAACAGTGGCATCAAATGATTTGGAAGACCTACGTAGAGAAGACATGTGCCACAGTGGCTACATCCAATTCAGTCTTTGAATATTTCAGATATTTGTCAGCAAGTTGACTTTTCTGTTCAAGTTCATTACTCTGACATAAATCATAGCCCCTCTTTGTTTGTAGATGTTCTTAGAAAATTGGTGAGGCTTGAAAAATTCATCACTTCTCGATCAGGGTGTTACTGGGACTTAGAAGATAATCACCACCAAAATCACTTGAAATCTAGGATAATAACACCAGCCAGAGCTTGTTTGTCACTGCTACTGTTTTGAAAATCTAAAGGTTCCACTGTTTAAAGTAGAGAGCACATTTAATACGTTTGCCACGGAGAGTAGGAAAATAGATAGTATATGAGGAAAATTGTTTCAAATGTGTTCTGTTCAAAATTGAAAGGCTAAAGTTTCTGTACAAGTCAAAAAGGAAGGGAATAAGCATTTGTATTGTTCCTACTACGAGCCAGGCACTGTGCTAAGTGCTTTACAAATATTATCTAAGTTAATCCTCATACAAACCCTGTAAAGTAACGCTGCTACTATCCTCATTTTCAAGTTAAGAAAATTGAGGCAGATGAAGGTGAAATAACTTGTGCAAGATTACCCAGATCATAAATGTCTGAGGCCAGATTTGAACCCAGGTCTTCTTAACTCCTGGTCCACCTCTCTATAAACTATGTCACCTAGCTGCCTCAAACAAAAAGGCAAAAAAAAAGTCCTGCCCACATGAAATATAAACCTACTTGTGGAGGGTAGGAGAGAACAGCCTTAAAAATATTACTGATTGAAGAAAGTATTCAAAATGCAGGGTTTAGTGACTTAAACCCTTTCCATTTCAATTGGTCTTTACTCAGTAGATTTCAAAATGATGAGGGGTAATGATTCTGTCTTCTACTGAAAGAACTGGTTTATTTTTATCTTTATCTTTATCTTTATCTTAGTACTTAGCATCATGACCAGAATATAGCAGGTGTTTAATAATTACTTGGTGAGTTTACTAGCAGCGTTTCAGCCTTCTCAGAACATCAGTTTTCCTCATTTGTAAAATGAGGATTAAGGTTTTGAAGATCTATAATGTCCCTTGTGATTTGAAATCATACCATCTATCTATAAGACATTTTTAAGCCTATATATTTCCTCATTTTGAGGGATAAATTGTTAAGCGTTATTGGTATTCTTATATCTTCCCAAAACTTCACTGTTAAGGAAGAAGAAAGAAGCTTATATTGTTAAATTTATTTTGTTTTTGATGGGAAGAGAAGAAGAATCCTGGTAGAGAAAGACAACTGTCCAACAGAAAGTTGTGAAAGAGGACCCTAAAAGGTAATGAGCAAATCAGTTAGCAGCAGAGCATAATTAGCATAAGTGGAAGGAGATAGTTATGTTTAGATCTTCAGAGTCCTTGACTCTACTGTATTCTTCACACAAAGCAAAGTTGTGATTTTTTTTTTTTTTGGTGTTAAAAGAAAGGCAAATGTTTTTATTATCTCTAGTGGTACTCCTTTAATGAAACAATTTAGAAGTTTATGAAGTGCAGTAAACGTATAAATTCAAGATAATATGGGTAATTTGTGAGACTTTTATCCATTTTATTTAGAACCATCTGATGGTGTGCTTGGATGCATCTGATAAAACCCAATTCTAAAATCACATTTCTCTCTAAAAATCACATTTCTCTCTTGCCTCAAAACACTACCCTAAGCAGTTTTTCCCCAGCCCAAGGACACAGCCTGCCCCAGTAACAACCATTATCTTCCTTCCTGCTACAGTAGCCAGCAGCACCAATAGAATTTATTAGTCTGAACCAGATATGTACTGGCTGAGCTGGCTGTGGCTATAACAACATTTACTACTCACCAACCAATTATATGTATGCTAGACTTAGATATACGTATACTCCCTTACATTTATCTTGTCTAACAAGATATTGATGAGAGTAGCCTGGTATCCTTAGATAGTCCTGACCACTAGTTGACTTAGTGACATTTTAGACCTAAAACCATACCTCCAGATAGTGCCCTCTTGGGTTATTTCCCAATGAACTCTGGGCAAAATACTTGCACAGTAGATACCAAAAGTACATATTCCTTTAAGAACTAACCAGTGCTTAACCACTCCCTAATTCTGCCCTGAATCACCTAGTTAGCATATTTGGCACATGTTTTACTATAGAATATCCTATATAAATTTTGCCAGTACCCCTGTAAGGTTTCAGGTTCCCTAAGAACTTTTGCACATTGAAAAGCATAATAAATCTTCACCTTGACCTCAACAATGTTTAAGTCTGTGAATTCTTTTCCAGATGGCCCATGAAGGCAACTGCAGTCTTGGAATTCCTGTACCACCCCTACCCCCCACCCCACTCCAGCCATCATTGCATCTGTTCAGGTCTTGATGTAAGAAACATAACACTAAAACTAAAAATATAAAGAAAGGCCACAAAAGACTTAAGCTTCTTATTAATTATATACAGCAAGTAATTGTTTGACCAATATGTAGAGGAAAAAAGCATTCCATGATTGTGGAAGTGATTCTAAGACAATATTTTCATTGAGAGAATATTTCTGATTATATTACATTGATTTGTTATAAGTCCAATTGTGTTGATTACACAAAGTTAGATCAAATTTGATTTTATATAGAAGGTATTTGCTAAAATTGAAGAGAAATGAGCATTTAATTCTATCATCTTTTGTCCTGGAAAACTTAAGATAAGTTGATGTAGACGCTAGTAAGAACATAATCTCTCAGCTTATACTGTAAGACCCCAGAAGGCAGAATTTTTAAAGGTCATCTTCTACATATTTAACTTAGTGCCCAGCAGGCTCCTTTGCAGTGGTATACATAGTATTAAATACCTACCAACAAAACTCTGAAAATTAGAATTACAAAAGGTTTGTAGGCAAAAAGTTGTGTAAGGAAGATGTTATTGAACCATTGGACGACATTGTTGCTCAGGACAGTTATTTTTCTCATAAAGGTATACAGAGGAAAACCCAACTTGTTGACTTACTGTTGCTTGGAGATGACACTAAAATCTTGAAGGATAAGACCTAAAGGATAAGCTTTATAAGTTTCCACCAAGATTGATTAGTGAGAATCTATTTTCTGAGTACCATCACCAGTTTGAGTGCAGATTAATAAAGTTTTAGAAACCACTAATCTCAGAATCCATCTATGAAGAATTTCCAGTTTGTGGCATTGGTTGTACCCTGACCAACAAAATTACAAATGTTTGAAATGCTAAAGTGTCAAATTTTTTAAAATGCATTTATATGATACATAATAATATTATTAAGGAAATAACCTTTGCGGGGCAAGAAGAGGCAGACCATATAGGCATTCTTAACTGTAGGAGTAAATAAATTGGATGAGCTGAGTCCTTATTATATTTCTCATTGAAGAGAGTGAATAAAATGTCCTCATCACTTTTCCTGGTCAGATGGTAGACTCAAGCAACATGGGTAGGAAATATGACTAATTACCATCATCACCATACTTTCAATCAGAATAATTTTAACTTCCATTTTTCCTGTTACCTTATTGATTCACCTATTAATTGATTTTATTTGAATAATTTCTAATATCTATCCTCTCCTGTTCAAATTCCATTGTCCCAGTTTAGGACAACATTGCCTCCTTCCTAGATGAGCATAATGTCATATCTTATTTTCATTTCTCCCGTGCTTTCCATTTCTAATTCATTATACATTTCTGCCAGAAATAGATCAAAATTTACTTCTGATACTGTTGCTTCACTGCCCAAAATATCTCCAAGTTTCCAAAATGCCTTTAACATAATATGCATTTCACTTAACCTGACCTTATTCAAGGTCCTACATGATCTAACCTCAGTGGTCCTTTAGAACCTTATATATCCCACTTCTTTCCTCCTTTTGCCCTATTTCAAATATAACTAGAGGTGGTAAAACCAAATTGCTTTCTTTTTTCCAAATGTGCTATGAAACCTTTTGATTGCTCTGTGTAATAATCTCCTGACTGCAGGTATTGTTAGTTATACAAATAATAATTTTTCTTGTTAGAGTCAAAGCTTTCATGAGAGCAAAGTTTTGTGGAAACTCACAGATGCCAGTGTGTAGATATAGTAGGATTTTAACAGACTATTGTCATTCTGTCATTTCAGTCGTGTCTGACTTGGTTTCCATTTTCTTCTCCAGCTCATTTTACCGGTAAGGAAACTGAGTAAACAGGGTTAAGTGACTTACCCAGGGTTATATTGCTAATAAGTATCTGAGGCCAGTTTAGCCTCATAAAGTTGAGTTTTCCTGACTCTAAATCTAGTACTCTATCCAATGTTAACTAGCTATCTATTTCAATAGATACCAATTGAATTAAACCAAATTAAGAGATAATTAGGAAAGATGATATGTAAACACGGGGAAATGACCAAGATGGAAATAAACAAATTGTGGGTGATAATGCTGGAAAAAGAAAGAGATGTGTATGATCCTCTTAAAGGGAAAAGTGATTAAAAATGTACTGGGGATCCAGTAGACAAAAGACTATGTCAACAGTCCTGTTCATTTTGGGGAGAATTAGAATTGAAACTTACCAAGAGATAATAGAATAACATTGTTCTTTTATAGACAATATGCAGCCAGTCATCCACTTATTCAAAAAATAAATTAAAATATTTGTTCCTTGGGTAATTAAAACACAAGTGCCTATGAATTATTTTTTTTTGAGGCAACTGGGATTAAGTGAGTTTCCCAGAGTATCTGAGGTCAAATTTGAACTCATATCTTCCTGACTTCAGAGCCAGTGCTTTATTCACTCTGCCCCCTAGCTACCCCTTGCCTATGTATTCTTAATTTTTAAACATTCACACACGCACACACACACACACACACACACACACAATTCCCATTCACACTGAGGAAATAATCATGCTATTCAATCATATTTATTAAGTACCTACTCTGTGCAATGCACTAGGAATACAAAAATAAATATGACAAAATTTTTCTGTTTATTTATTTTGTAAGCAACTAGAAATCTAACCAGGAAGGAAGGGTGAAATGTCCACAAATAACCAGAACACAATAGACAATATAGTAAGTGAAAGAAGAGGTCTAAGAAATAAGAAAAAAGAATCTATGAAACTTGAACAGGTAAAGATTATTTCCTGGTAAAACAGAATAAGTGATCCTTTGAGATACAGAAGCCAATTGGAATATAAAACTCTAGGACTGGAGGACAACATGTTCAGAGAGTAAGACATGGTAAAAGGCATAAGAAAAGCAGGGAACAGAAACTATGCTAATTTAGCTAAAGACAGATGAAGGGGACAACCTTTGTTAGATAAACTTCATATATTTTTATGGTAGCCTTTTTATAAATCCTTATCTGAAGCACTCGTATAAGGGAGGAGGTGTTCAATTTTTCCCTACTTCCTCCAGGAAGCAGTTGATATGCTCATGGGATGTGGTCATAGAAGGTGAAGGTTTTAATGTATTTCAAAGGTGCTAATACCTTGGGACTCCTTTAAAAAGTGTGACCAACTTTTTCTGGTGAGCCAAAAGAGAGTGAACTCACTGGACTAGCAAAAATTGGTCATAGTTTTACAGCTTTAAATAGCTAACCACAGGAAGAGTTCAAGAGATTTGTTTGTTTTTCCCTTTTGGAAAGTCATTATATGAGAGGAAAGAGAATACCCCCTCTTCACCTCTTTTTGGGGGAAAAAGAGGAGATGGAATTCTTTCCTCTTTCCTCTTTGGAGCAGCATGTATTATTAAAGACAATTGGCTAGAGGACATGACCCAGCCATCAGTTATCAGTCAAATTAGGAGAGTTCAAGGCAAAAATGAGGGAATGGAGACCCACAGTCCTTGTATACAAGGATACAGAGAGGCATTTGCTTAAGGCTGCAATTAGCTGCAAGAATTGTGACCTGAAGCTGAAAAATGAGACCTAGATTTGGACTAAAAATAGAGCTCACCTTGGCAATCATGAGGGTGTCTACAGAGGACTGCATGGGGAAAGAACTTTGAGACTATGCACTAAAATAATGAATATCATTGGTCACCTTTACTACCTAAAAGTCTGCCCATGAATGGCTATGTAATTGTTTTAACAACCAGCTCTTCAGAAATTTATACAGATTTTTTTCTTCGAAAATTGTATTATTAATATCTTCTCCACCACATTCTTATGACTAGGCCTTATACAAAACAGTATATCAAGTCTTGATTTGTAGCATTTGTCAACTTCTGAAGTATAAATGTTCACACTGAAATTTGTTGCAAATCAATATGAGCTGGCTACAGTACTGTATTTGGGCCCATACTTCCCATTAATACTCTGTGTATTTGTGGGAGAGGTAACCTCAGACATATAGAGAGAATGCTATACTACGCAATTCAATTTGCTTAGATTACCATGCAGTCTCATGAAAGACTTTTACTACATGTGTATTGGCTGATTATTAATAAGAAGAATGTGATGGAAGTGAATGAACTATACTTTTAGCAGTGGATACTCTCGGTGAACTCTCTTGAACCTGGGACAATAGCTACCCTTTGGGGACATAATGTGATTAAGAGTGACATTTAGGTTGAAAAAGGAGCCCAGAGCAGGTTATAGAATAAGAGGTAACCTATTGTCTTATTGAATGATATTTATTTTGCCTTTTTAATTACAATAAAATTAACTTTATTTAAAAAAACTCCCTCCCCATAAAGAATCAATGAGCCCGTGAGTTCCTTTTGTTCCTTTTGAACTGAGAATTTCTTGTATGAGATGATTTACCTCAAATCAATGATCATTATATAAAGAGTTCTTACAGACAGCACTGACAACTGTTAACATTTATAGAAATTTCCCAACTGTAAATTATGGAACAGAAATATACAAGAAGTGAAATGAAAATTCAATGTAAAACTTGAATTACAATTTAGTGTAACCAGGGATTGCAAATGCTGGTTTATGGACCAAATTCAGCCAACTGTCTATTTCTGTGCAGCCCATGAGAAATACAAATAAAGTAATTTTTACCTTTTAAATAAGGAACATACACACACTTTAATTCATTCATGTATTTTGTATGGCTGCCTTTGAGCTATAACAGCAAAGTTGAAGAGTTGTGAAAGAGAAAGTTTGTAGCACTTTCAACACGTTGCACTGCTGCTTAGAACGGTAAAAGTCAGCGGTGTCATTGTAACATGATAGTTCTCCGAGCACCACACATGTCAATCTTTTGTGTTATTTTTTTATTACCAATGCACACCCATCCTACTAAAACAAGAAAAATTTATAAAATAAAGTTGTTATGATTTTTTGAGCTTAAAGCTGATCTTGAGTTTTTTTCTGAAAAGAATCATGCTGAACTACTATTATTGAATAATTAACAGCTTTGAAAATCAGATTTTGCTACAGACTTAATAATGGTTTTTAGTGAATTTGCCCTAAAATATAAGACAAAATAGTACTATATATATGTTCTGTTTATATATATAATTATATATATAAATTGATATTGTGCTCAAGTTAACTTGACAGTTATCACTGTTAGAATCATAAGTAATATCAATCTGCTTTTTATATTTTCTGTAGTTTACTGCATAGAAATCAAGAACTAAATCCCTATTCCCATGCAAGTTTTCAATGAATATATTTTCTGAGCTCAAATTGCAGTTCTAGTAGTTTTTCCCAATACAAGTACAAAATAAATTTAGACATTTCTAAATATTTTTAACTGTTTAGTTGAGGAGCTTCCACATAACCTTCATTTGAAAGTGATTAATTAGCCATGTAATGACATGCTAAAATGCAAATACCAAGAGAAGAATCTAATAGAACTTAATAAATGCCTTCTAAGAAAGGATACGCTCAACTGGAATCACATACTCACAGATTACTACCAATATTTGGCACTACCTATGGTTGAAAAGACATTTTCATAAAGAAAGTATGTAAAATTTCATTACAGATCAGCATCAGCAAATAAACATTTGCAAAGATTTTTAATGACACAGAGCAATAACTTTGATCTCCAATTAATCAAAATGTTATTCCTACAAAAAATTCTGTTCTTCTTATCAGTTCCCTTGCATTATGAAAAATACTCAGCTGTTACTTTATACTTTGAATTTCATCAACAAAATTATATAGATATTTATTTTCTCTTTTGCTTATGTCTACAAAATATCCTCAAGTTTACCTCGTTACATATAAAGCCTAAAATATTTGCTATCTAAACTTTTACAAAGACATTGCATTAAACTAAAACATAGTAAGCCTTAGCAAAATATAAGTAAAAGGAAGAAGGTCAATATACTTAAAACTGGGTGAATTTGTGAGAATATAAAAGGCAATGTCAAAACATCAATATGGAAAGGAAGCATTGCATCATAATTACAGAAAACCCCTTTCATTAATTTTATCAGAACTCATCTGTGACCTAATAAGTAAATAATAGGTAATTATCTGAAGTACTAGTACTAGTACTAGTATCACACATATCAGAAATATGCCATAGTTTTATTTGAATTCATCATTTGGTGTCCAAGCCTAACACTGTATCATGCTTCCTCCATTGAGCAAAATAAAAAAGGGAGAAAATTTGAAAATCTTTGGAGGTCTCTATAATAAAAATAAAATATGCTGTAAGATAGAACTTGAAGATACATTGTAACAATCACTAGTTTCTAACAAAAGTATGGCTAAAAGGAAAGCCTAACTACTATATTCACAAAATCATTAAAGAAAATTGCAAAGTGAAAATTTATGGAATCTGTGTTTGAAGTAGAAAGACGCACATACACATAGCTCCGAACCCACAACCCACAGAACGGCAGAGGGGACCAACCCAGGGCGAATTCTGCACCCAGAGACCACGGAATATTGGAGAGAGGGAGATTTCTGTTCCGGAGAGACCTGCAAACCTCTCGCGGGGGTCCTTCATGCCGTGGACTGGGCGCCGGGGCAGGAAGAAGAGAGCAGCCCTACCGTGGCAGCGACACTGTGAAAAAAAGATCCAAGAGGGCTATGGGGACGGGATCTCCAGCGGCCATGCGGGTCCCCCCACCCACAGAGGGACCTGCAAAACTCTCGCAAAAGGTCCGTCGCGCTGCAGACCCGGAGCCCAGCCCGTACCTGTGGCGGCAGCAGCTCCGAGACACACGGATCTGAGAAGGCTCCAGAGACGGGATCTCTAGCGGTGGCACAAGCCCCCCCCACCATCAGGTGACTGACGGGGGTAGGTGAGAGAGTCTCTTTGGCGGGTTGAGAGGGGAATGGGGTGCCCCCATGGCTCGGGCGCCCCCAGAAGATAGAAGCTGAGAGGCGGCTACAGACAGGGGCTCCCTAAACGGGCGGGAGCCTGGATCCATTGTGGAAGGTCTGTGCATACACCCCCAGAGGGAACTGAACCAGAGAGGCGGCCCTGCCCCTGACCACCTGAACTTAATTCTCACACTGAATAGCAGCCCTGCCCCCGCCAAAAACCCTAAGGCGGGAAGCAGCATTTGAATCTCAGTCCCCAAACGCTGGCTGGGAGGACCAGGAGGCGAGGTGGGTGTGAGGAGAACATTCAGAGGTCAGGTCACTGGTTGGGGAGAATGCCCAAAAAAGGGGAAAGAAACAAAACTATTGAAGGGTACTTCCTCGGAGAAAAGACACTCCCTCCCTTCCTTTCTGATGGGGAGGAACAATGCTTGCCATCAGGCAAAGACAGAGAAATCGAGGATTCTGTGTCCCAGCCCACCCAATGGGCTTCGGGCCATGTAAGAGCTCAAGAGGAATTTTGAAAATCAAGTTAGAGAGGTGGAGGAAAGACTGGGAAGGTAAATGAGAGGGATGAGGGAGAAGCATGAAAAGCAGATCAGCTCCCTGCTAAAAGAGAACCAAAAAAATCTTGAAGAAATTGGCACCTTGAGAACTAGCCTAACTCAGTTGGCAAGGGAGGTGCAAGAGGCCAATGAGGAGAAGAATGCTTTCAAAAGCAGAATTAGCCAAATGGAAAAGGAGATTCAAAAGCTCACTGAAGAAAATAGATCTTTCAAAACTGGAATGGTACAGATGGACGCTAAGGACTTTATGAGAAAGACAGATATCTCAGAACATACCATGCAGATTTGAAAAATGGAAGATAATGTGAAATATCTTATTGGAAAAACAACTGACCTGGAAAATAGATTCAGGAGAGACAATGTAAAAATTCTGGGACTACCTGAAAACCATGATCAAAAGAAGAGCCTAGACATCATCTTCCATGAAATTATCAAGGAAAACTGCCCTGAGATTCCAGAACCAGAAGGCAAAATAAATATTCAAGGAATCCGCAGAACACCGCATGAAAGAGATCCAAAAAGAGAAACTCCTAGGAGCATTGTGGCCAAATTCCAGAATTCCCAGGTGAAAGAGAAAATATTGCAAGCAGCTAGAAAGAAACAATTCAAATATTGTGGAAATACAATCAGGATAGCACAAGATCTGGCACCCTCTACATTGAGGGATAGAAGGGAATGGAATAGGATATTCCAGAAGTCAAAGGAACTAGGACTGAAGCCAAGAATTACCTACCCAGCAAAACTGAGTATAATACTTCAGGAGAAAAAATGGTCTTTCAATGAAATAGAGGACTTTCAAATTTTCCTGATGAAAAGACCAGAGCTGGAAAGAAAATTTGACTTTCTAACACAAGAATGAAGAGAACCATGAAAAGGTGAACAGCAAAGAGAAGTCATAAGGGACTTACTAAAGTTGAACTGTTTACATTCCTACATGGAAAGACAATATTTGTAACTCTTGAAACATTTCAATATCTGGGTACTGGGTGGGAGTACACACACACACACATGCACACACGCACACACACATTGAGACAGAGTGCACAGAGTGAATTGAAGAGGATGGGATCATATCTTAAAAAAAAATGAAATCAAGCAGTGAGAGAGAAATATTGGGAGGAGAAAGGAAGAAGTTATATGGGGCAAATTATCTCTCATAAAAGAGGCAAGCAAAAGACTTATTAGTGGTGGGATAAAGAGGGGAGGCAAGAGAAAAACATGAGGTCTACTCTCATCACATTCCACTAAAGGAAAGAATATAATGCACACTCATTTTGATAGGAAAACCTATCTCATAATACAGAAGAGTAGGGGACAGGGGCACAAGCAGGGTGGGGGGGAGGATGGAAGGGAGGGCATGGGGAGGAGAATGCAATACGAGGTCGACACTCATGGGGAGGGAAAGGACCATAAGAAAATAGAAGTAAAGGGGGACAGGATAGGATGGAGGGAAATATAGTTAGTCCTATACAACACAACTAGTATGGAAATCATTTGCAAAACTAAACAGATATGGCCTATACTGAATTGCCTGTCTTCCAAGGGGAAGGGGTGGAGAGGGAGGGAGCTAAAGAAGTTGGAACTCAAAGGGTTAGGACCAAATGTAATGTTCTTACCACTGGGTAACAAGAAATACAGGTTAAGGGGACAAGAAAGCTATCTGGCCCTACAGGACAAAAGAGAAGACGGAGACAAGGGCAGGGAGGGAGGATAGAGGAGAGAGCAGATAGGTCACAGGGGCAATTAGAAAGCTTGGGTTTGGGGGGGGGAGGGGATAAAAGGGGAGAAAATTTGTAACCCAAAATTATGTGAAAATAAATGTTAAAAGTTAAATAAAAAATAATGACAGAAAAAAAAAAGAAAGTACAAAATGTAAATTGATAGAATTCATGTCAACTACAAACACAAACCACAGTTTTAACCTTCTTCAAAATATGATTCCCAAGATTCCCACATCCCAGGTTGAATAGGGAGACATTAAGAGACAGATCATTAACTAAAGAATTCCAATCAGAAACACCCAGGACTAACCATCAACAAGAGATAGAAATGGATATACTGAAATATGATATCCTAAAAGCAAAGTGAAATGGCTTGTATTAAAATATAAATTATACTGGATATCAAACACAACCCTATAGGATAGGTAAGGATGAAAAGAGTATTTTAATTATTCATGACTTCTAATTGTAAATATTTTCGAGGAAAATGGGCTTGAGAAGTTTTTGAAACAGAAATGTAGTGTACAAAAAACTATAAAAGGCAAAATTTTTAAATTGATAGAAAGGGACTTGTAATGATACAATGTTTAGATAATGAAAGAGGGAGATAAGAATACACCACATTATGCAAATGCACGTGTGTGTGTGTGTGTGTGTGTGAGAGAGAGAGAGAGAGAGAGAGAGAGAGAGAGAGAGAGAGAGAGAGAGAGAGAGAGAGAGAGAGAACTAGATAGTCGTCCTAGCTGTGCTCTTAACTCACAAAGTAACTTTGGACAAGATTCTTAACCTCATAGGATTTAATATTCTATATTTCTTAAATGAGAAAATTTGTTTAAATGACATCTCATTCTTCACTCTGTCATAATAAATTTCACCATTTACTGTAATAAAATAATGCAAGAATTATCTCAATAGATACAGAAAATTCCTTTGACAAAATATAACACCTACTCCTATTTAAAAAAAAAACACATTAGAATACATAGAAATAAAGGAAGCTTTGCTAAAAATGATAAGCAATATTTATCTAAGACTATCAGTAAGCATTATCTATAATGGGGATAAGTTAGAATCCTTCCCAGTATGATCAGGAGTGAATCAAAGTTGCCTATTATCACCTCTATTAATCAATACTCTAGAAAAAATGTGAGCTAAAGAAAGTAGAAAAGTAAAAAGATATTAGACGATTTAGAATAGGCAATGAGGAAATGAAATTATTACTCTTTGCAAATGATATGATGGTATAAAACTAAAAAACTATTTGAAATAAGAAACAACTTAAGCAACGTTGAAGGATAAAAAATAAAACCACTACAACCATCAGCATTTCCACATATTATCAACAAAGTCCAGCGGCAAGACATAGAGAAATTTCATTTTAAGATAAGGGTAGATAATATTTGGGAGTCTACCTTCTAACACAAACCCAGGAACTATACGAATACAATTACAAAACATTTTTCACATGAATAGTCAGATCTAAACAACTGGAAAAATTTCAACTGATCATGGGTAAGTCAAGCTAATATACTAAAAATGACAATTCTACTTCAATTAATCCTTTTATTCAGTGTCATGCCAACCAAACTTCCAAAATATATTTTATAGAGCTAGAAAAAATAATAATAAAATTCATCTGGAAAAAGAAAAGGTAAAAGGTAGCAAGGAAATCAATAAAACAAATTGTTAAAGAAAGTGCTCTAGCTATACCAGATTTCAAACTGCATTATAAAGTGGCAATTATCAAAATAATCTGGTACTGCCTAAGAAATGGAGTGGTGGATTAGTGAAGAAGATTAGTACACATTACAATATAGTAAATGACTTTAGTAATCTAGGATATGACAAATCCAAATATCCAAGCTTTTGGAACAAAAACCTATCATTTGACAAAAATTGCTGGGAAAACTGGAAAACAGTATTGCAGAAACTAAGTATAGAACATCTCACACCTTTACCAATATAAGGGCAAATGGTTACATAATTTACACTTAAAGTGTGATACCATAAACAAATTAGGAGAGAATGGAATACTTTTTTGTCAGATCTAAGGATAAGGGGATAAGGAGATAAGGATCAAAGAAACTAGACATAGTATTAAAAATTGGTCAACAAATATTTTTGATTATATCAATTTTAAGAGCTTTTATATTAAGAAAACCAATGCAACCAAAAGTATAAGGAAAGCAAAAAATTGGGGGGAGGGGAGTTTGCAACAAGTATCTCTCATAAAGGCTTCATTTATCAAATGTATAGAGAACTGAGTCAAATTTATAAGAATACATAAATGGTCAAAAGATGTGAACAGGTAGTTTTCAGACAAAGAAATCAAAGTTATCTACAATCATATTAAAAAAACTGTTCTAAATCACTATTGACTAGATCACTATTGAAAATTAAAACCACTCTGAGGTACAACCTCACACCTATCAGATTTGTTAATATGAGAAAAAAGAAAAATGATAAATATTATGGGATACTAATAAACTGTTGGTGAAGTTGTGTACTTGATTTAACCATTCTGGAAAGCAATTTGAAACTATGCACAAAAGGCTATGAAGGGGAGAATTTAGGATCAAAGAAACTAGACATAGTATTAAAAATTGTACAACAGATATTTGCAATAGCACTGTTAAGGCTATATCCCAAAGACATGAAAAAAAAAAAGTATTCACTTGTACACAAGTATTTATAGAAGCTCCTTTTGTAGTAAGACCTGGAAATCAAAGGGACGCCCATCAATTGGTGAATGGTTGTACAAGCTGTGATATATGGTTACAATTGAATACCATTGTGCTATAAGAAATGACAAGGAAGATGATTTCAGAAAAACCTGGGCATACTTATACGAATTGATTCAAAGTGAAGTGAAGAGAACCAGGACAACATTTTACACAGTAATAGCAATATTGGTCGATGAAGAAATATGAATGACTTAGCTATTCTCAGCAATACAATGATCCAAGATATTTCCAAAAGACTCATCATGAAACATGCTATTTGCCTCCAGAGAAAGAGTTGATACTCTTCAGAGACCAAAGCATACTATTGTTACCTTCCTTCCTTCCTTCCTTCCTTCCTTCCTTCCTTCCTTCCTTCCTTCCTTCCTTCCTTCCTTCCTTCCTTCCTTCCTCTCTCTCTCTCTTTCTTTCTTTCTTTCTTTCTTTCTTTCTTTCTTTCTTTCTTTCTTTCTTTCTTCCTTTCTTTCTTTCTTCCTTTCTTTCTTTGTCTCTCTCTCTCTGTCTTTCTTTCCTTCTTACTCAAGTCAGCTTGTACAAAATGACTAATACAAAAAATTTTATGTGATTTCACATATATAACCTATATCAGATTGATTACTGTCTCGGAGGGGTTGGGGAGAGAGGGATAGAATTTTAATCTCAAAATTTTAAAAACAATGTTAAAAATGTTTTAACATGTACATGGGGAAAATAAAATATTATACAAAGTCAAAAAAATGAAATAGAATTACCCAGAATAATCCTCTTTTGAGCCAGGGAACCTGAACTATGAAAACTGTGAGTCCAATAGACCCTTTTATATGTAAATACATTATTCTTGTCCCTGGGTAGCTGTAATTATGTTTATCGTCTCATTACTGGTTCTAAAATGCCACTTACAGGACTGAAGGCAGATAAGAAAAGGAGAGGAGAGGGGAGGTGAGGGAATGGAAGAGGAGTGGAGAGGAGAGGGTCAGATCAGACCATTGGGTTATTAAATTGGAAAGGATTTTAGATGTGATATAATTACTCAATAAACATTTATTATATGTTCCAGGCACCATACTTCACCAGGTGAAGAAAACTGATCCCAGTGAGACAAAGTGCCTTGTCTACTTAATTAAGAGTTAAGGCCAGGAAATGACAATTTGTTTCAGTGGAAAGAATATTGATCTTGGGAGTCATAAACCCTGGTCTCAAATCACACCTCAGATACTTACTAGCAATGTGAAGATGAAGGATGTCAGGGTCTCAGTGACTTCCTTACCTCTTAGGATTATTGCGAGGAACTACTGAGATAATATTTGTAAAGTGTTTTGCAAACATTATGGTGCTATATATAGGATAGCTATTATTATTAAAATAGAGGAACTGTAACGTATATCTTAGAGTGCTATTATGAGGAACAGGTTTTATATACTTCAAATTGCTATAGCTGCTTATTTACTGGGGTCTCATTTCCAACATACTTATGTATAATCTCAGTCCTATAGCTCACTGTAACTATTTAATGTTCGCATCTGCTGCTTCATACTATTTAAATGGAAATGTAGGAGTTAAAAGTTCTCAGGATAAAAAGAAGATGAAGGAAAAAAAAAAGATGAAGGAAAGAAACCAAATTCTTCCCTATAGACATCTGGAAAAGGAGAACCTTGAAAAGTAATGAACATGATAGTAAACATACTACACGTGAAGAGATATTTAATACCCTGTGGTCATGACAACCTGATGGGAGAAAAAAACCTGTTGTTTTTAGATAGATTTGAGACCTACATATAATACCATATATAATGAAGCCGCCCCATCCTCCTCGTACTCTTGTGAAGAACACAAAGACCTGGAACCCTGATTAACTCTATTTAATTTTGCAAATGAACGAAAATATCTCTAAATCATACAACAATAGATTGAAAAAGCTGAAGAACAGGAACAGTCTCTGACTAGATAATATAGTTATGTTTGAAAGTTCATATTTAGAAATGATCTTTACTCAAAAGAGAATGCATGTTATTTCTGGCTAGTGGGTATAATGGTGCAGTGAGGGTTTTGATTTGATATGTAGCAGCCAGCAGAGAAATGGAAAGAAAACAGATCAGGACTATTTTTCATGCCTGGCATATGTACTCTGATGATTTCAAGGTTTTTGACATATTTTTTTTTCCTTTTTGGTTTTTGCTTCCAACTTGAAAATCAAACACTCCACAGCCATCTGCTGCATCATTAGCAGCTACGGTTGCCCTATGGGTCATCTCTCTATTCTTTGAAATGTGTTGAGTTCTTCGTATTTGGATGTCCTCTCTTGGCAACTGACCCAGGATGGCAAAAAAGCTTCTTGACAACATTTGAGAAAATGTTATCAGGAGTTTATCAAATGAAGAATGAATCCTGGAGAAGGGTCGATAAATATCTAGAAAACCAGGATGTCATAGTCTATATAGGGGTTTCAAATCAGTTAAAAAGAGGAAAACTGAGTCACCAATTTTTCTAATCAGGGCATGTGACAAAAATTATGTTTATTTCTTGGTCCTTGAATTGACTAAATCAAATTTTTGTTTTAGTATCCTGTTAGGTCTAAATGAAATATCTTTAGGATTTGGTCAGCATTAAAATATAAATTCAATTTTCCTGATAAACTCTGCATTTTAAGCTACCTTGGGATATGAGGTTGGGGTGAGGAGGGAGTGACTTCTGAAAAGTTAGTGAATGTGATTATTTTCCCCAGGTATATTTAAAGTCCTGACACTTGGGTCTTAGTTTACCTGACATTACATTAGATAAAATGTTAAATATTCAATATAGGGTAGTAATTCTATTAAACCAAGGTGATACAAACACAAGCAAAGAGAAAGACAGCTCCAGTCTTCAAGGAATTTGGATTCTAATTGAAGATCATACACACACACACACACACACACACACACACACACACACACACACATATGCTGAAAGGGTGGAAAAACCTTCCAGAGCCAGGTTTAGAAGTGAACATGTCTGGTTCAAGGACTTCCTCAAATGTAGGTTTCAGGTAGGATTTCCTTAATGGGAGTAAGAGACCACAGGGATGGAAATATTATGAGGATGGGAGGGGAAATCAGGTGGAGGAAGAAAACTTTCCAAGGAATCAGGGACTGAGCTACTTTCAACCCAGTCTAAACCAAAAGCATCCCAAGTTCATGTGCTTTTTTCCCCTCAGCATCAATTTCCCCATCTGCAAAATAATAGCAGCTCCAGCCCTGTGTTTTTGTGAAGATCAGATGAGGCAAAATATGTAAAATTGTTTGCAGACCTTGAAGCACTATTTAAATCCTCATTTTTATTATTGTTATGATTCATTGATATAGTCTGACATATATCCAGGAGCCTAAGCCCTCTCTTCCTTCTAATAGTCTTATTGTACTTTCTTAGAGAGTGATAGTTAACAACAGGGTCACTCCCCAGTAAATCCCCTTGGATTTACTTCTCAAATGGCTATCTTGTGGGCCACTATTTCCTTACTACTGCCCCCCCAATTCTGGTCTGCATCTTGACTTCAAGGAGAGTCAAAGTTTTAATTAAAAAAAATATTGTTTTTTCTGCTTACAAAACAAAGAAGCAAAAAACTAGAGACTTTAGATTTCTGAATGATAACTCTAAAATATAATACATATGTCATTCTATTTCAGGTATCTTTTGATTTTCTGGCTGGTATTCAGAACCGTTCATAACCTAGCTCCCTCTTCCTTTTCTGATCTTATACCTTATTCTCCCCAGTGTAATCTATAATCCAGTGACACACCACCTTGCTGTTGCTCACACAAGATATTCCACCTCCCAATTCTGTGCATTTTCGCTGGACTTCCTCCATGTCTGGAATTCTCTCCCTCACCATCTCTGTCTGCAGGATTCCTTGACTTCCTTCAAGCCGCAGTTCAAATTATATCTTCTAGAAGAAACCTTGGCATATCCTCCTTAAAGCTAAGAAATTTCTTCTTATTATTATAACAAGTTTATAAATCTTGTGTATCTTGTTTGTGCAAAGTTGTTTATATGATTTCTCGCCTATTAAACTTTAAGCTCCTTAAGAGCTGAGACTTGTTCTACAGTTTGGGGGGACTTTGGGGGGTTGGTATCCCATATTTGGAATTTGCTCTTTCCTCACCATCACTTGACCTTCCCTGATTTCTGTTTGTTTTTATCATAGATTATTTTATTTGCCATGTGTGGTCTTTGTATAAATGGCATTTGGTTTGAATGGAATCAAACTAGCTTGAAGCAATGTTTTTCTGTGCAGGGACAGAGAAAAAGAATGCAACTTGAACCTCAAAATTTCCCTTGTCTAAAAATATTTAGAGGGGGATAGATATAATTATAGCCCAGTACCCTTCCTCTGAAGAAAGCATAGTAGCAAATCTCTTGCACTGATTTTCCTGAAAGGAATAAAAGTCTCCCTCTGAGAAGATTAGAAAAAAGTGTTTGATGCCTCCCTATGAGTCACATCTAGAAAGACCCGTATGGACACATACAATCTACATGTACAATACACATATACTTTACATGTATACTCACTTTCCCCTAATAAAATATGTTAACTGAAAGTAATGATTGGTTTTTTTCCTTTTTATCTATATCCTCAGACTTCCGCATAGTGCCTTACATAGAGGGAATGCTTAATAGGCTTCGATTAATTAATTCTTGTGTCTTCAAGGAAGCCTATACTATATTGATGGCTCCCAACTTTCCGTCTTCAATTATAATCTCTCCTATACATCCCCATATGTACAATTCCCTGAAGGATATCACCATTTCATTGTTATCCTGGTACTCAAACTCACTTTTTATAAAATCAATCTTATTTTCCCCTCAGACCATCCCTTTTCCCCTACAAGCCTTTTTATCTTGAAGAGGTATCAGCGTTATTCCCTTAATTCATTTTAAAATGTCAGTCATAATTATTTTCTTCTCCTTTCCCAAGCAACATCTTGTCATTTTTTCAATCCTATCAACTCTATGTTATGTCTATTACAATTATATTTTTTCACTTACTCTACTACTGTTGTAGTTCAAACTCTCATTACATCTCACCTATAGTATTCCATATTCACCATATATGTTATTTATAGACTAAATATCTTAAAGCATAAATGGGTTCAAATCGCCCTATCACAGTTCCTTCTAAAACAATAACAACTTTGTAGGACTTCCCATTGCTATGTTATCTTTCATTGCATTAAAACTATCTGATCCTAATCTAAATTTAGAATGCGTTATCCCTCAGCATAAATCTTATCCTTAATCTAAATGGGCTACTTTTATTTTTCCTAAACTTGCCCTCTATGTTGGGCTTCTGGTTGTAAGTTCTCTGTCTGGAAACCTTGATACTAATACCTTGTTTAACAAACTGCTACACATCTTTCAATGTTAAGTTCAAATCTAACTCCTCCACAAAGACATTGCCCTATCTACTGAGATGGCTCTGGAGAAGAAGTGAGGCTGGTGACTGACATGGCCTACAAATCAAAGTCAAGTTCAAGTCATGTCATCATTTCTCTGGGTAACTCAACTCTTCCTCTCCTGTCTGCCTCCCCCTCCCCTTCCTTCTCCTCTCCAAAGGAAGGTAAATTTGGATCACCAAAAGATACCTAGTTGACTTGGGTTTTGCTGACTACTTCCCTCCCCTCCCCTTCCCTTCTCTCCCCTTCCCTCCCCTCCCCTTCGCTTTCCCAAAACCTTAAACCTACTATACCCTGAAGCTGGGATGCCAATGGACCTCTGACTAAGGGCTCTTCTGGACCCTCCTAGCTTTACAGTGATTACCAATAGTAACTGTTGCTGTTTCCCTCCCAGCCTGATGTCTTTCTTTTTTTTTGGCCTCATTAAAGGGGGCATGCCTTGGCTACTTCTTAAACAGATCTATTCAATGAATGAGTGTTACTTCACCCTAAGTGAGTACCTACAAAGACCTTGGCCTAAAGGGTTCAAGGTCTCCAAGTGCATCCTGGGTCATCTCCAGTCATCCTGATGAATATCTGGTCACTGGATTCAGATAGCTTTGGAGGAGAAGTGAGGCTGGTGACCTGCACAGCCCTCCTTCACTCAAAACAAAGGCAAGTGCAAGACATGTCATCATTTCTCCCATAGCTTGGTCTTCGGCAATGAAAGATGAACACAACAATAAACCTTGTCTACCATGTAGTCATGACCTCTAAAATCAGAGAACCTTGTCTACACTTCACTTTTGGATTTTACTACATTCTATTTTGCATTAAATATATTGATGTATATGTTCTATGTACTCTGCTACATATTAAAATCAGATTTGAGAATGAATAAACAAACAGCTATAGTTTCCAAATTAAGATCTATTTCTGTAGTTGAGAGATATGATATTTGTGTCAATGTGTTTTACCATATTATCATAAAAATGTTTATAAGATCAGTCCTGATGAAGAAATGGGAAGGGAACAGTGAGGCTATCACAGAGAGCATTTCAGAGCTGACCAATCTTTATAACCACATGACTGACTGAAATTTGTAGATAATAGAAAAATGTGCTTTTCTTTTTACTTGTTGACTGCAAAAAATACATATAATTCAGTAGAACAAAACACTAACTTAGAGATTACTATTCAACAGGGCTGGTATGTCAAAATCATACAAGTTTAGATGAAAAAGAAAACATGATGAAAAAAGTCTTTGTTAGAAAACTATCTGATCAAGAGTCAATTTATTTTATACAACAGAATGAGTTTTGTATTAAAAATTAGATAACCTGGCTTAAAAATCTCACATCCGACTTTGTTACCAAGAAATAACTGTATCCCCTTCCATGGCAATGCCATTTTTTCCTACTTGATTTTGTTCATGTTGCTTTAACTCTAAGCTCTTTGTATCCTTATATATAAAATGTTAGGGTTAGACTATAGAACTCTAATGTTCTGTCTAGCTCCAAATAATTTTAAAATATGTTTTATATGTTGCTAAATATTTCCTAATTACATGTAAAATATTTAAGATTCATTTTTAAATTTTATTTTGAATACCAAATTCTCTCCCACACCTCTTTTACTCTCATTTCCCCCTCCTTTAGGAGGTAAGCAATATGATATCAATTTTACACATAAAGTCTGGCAAAACACATTTCCATATTACTCATATTGCAAAAGAAAACAAAAACAAATAAAACATGAAAAACAAGGAAAACTAAAAAGAAGTATGCTTTAATCTGCATTCAGAGTTCATCAGCTTCTTTCTCTCTGGAAGTGGATAGCTTTTTAATCATTGGTCTTTTGGAATTATCCTAGATCATTATCTTGATCAAAATAGCTAGGTATTTCATAGTTTATCATCATTACAGTATTGTTGCTACTGTCCACAATGTTCACCTGGTTCTGCTCACTTTGGACGAATTTGTATAAGTTTTCCCAGGTTTTCCTGAAACCATTCTGCTCCTAATTTCTTATAGGACAATGTTATTGTTTCACAATCCTTTACTGTCTTCTGTGGAAGACAGCATTCTCATCAGCAGAGGCCTAAAACCTGGATGTGACCATTCAGAACCTTCAGCTCCATAGATGAAATTTTTTGTATTTATAAGTAATTCATTAGAATATTCAAGGAGGTATCACCACCATCCTCCCCCACCATCATCATGATCATCATCTATGAAGTTTTCGTCTGGATTAATACAAAACATCCTGGGATATTCACTCTGCTGCTATTATGTTTTTATAGTTAATGCTCTGTAGACTGTTACATAAGTAGTAAAAATAAGTACTGAGTCCAAGTATTAGGATGCAAGTTAATCTTCTAATAACCTCAATAATAATACCTCTTGGACAATTATCATTATTTCATTACCTTCCTCCTTGTTCTCATTCTTGCTTGTCCTCCTTTTTTTTCCTACTTTTCCTCCTCCTTCCACTCCTCCTCTTCCTCATTCTCCTCCTTTTTTCTCCTTCTTCTTTTACTTATTCTCATCATCATCATCTTTATCTTTTTCCTTTTTTAAAGGAGCTCAGATAAGAACATTCTTGGGAAAAGACACTAGCCTCATTTTTTTTTTAGTATTTGATGAATGTCCAATATTACCTAGGTGGATCAAAGTAACTCCTTTGGAACTGGATAAAAGTATTGGGATAGTTGTTGTTATGCTAGTAAAACATCTTCTGAATTCCAACTAAAAGTATTGTCTTCATCAGCAGCAATGAAAGCTTGACAAAAATAAAGATGTCAACTCTACCATATATCACCAAAAAATTTGAGTATTGAAACACACCACAACAAGGAGGGCAAAAGATTTGAGGAGCAGTGTCAGGCAAGAAAAGTTGGTTTCCATGCCAACTGGACAAATAGGGTAGTCAAAAGTTTTGTGCACAAGCTCTGTTTAGAAACTTTATGGATATTGATGGTAGAAAATTTTGAACATCATTACCTCACCAAATAGCAAAAATCATTTGAGAGGAAAACAAATTTTCCAAGATGTTGGCATGAAACCCACCTAAGTCAGATCCTCCAAAAAAACATTTTTTTTAAATAAAACTAGGAGGACCAAAAGGTTAAAATGAATTAGATTATCTGGTGTTTCCATAGCAACTCATTCTAATTATTGATGGCAATGAACAACCAAATTTGGAGTCTACTATCTCAGTACACTTTGTGCTAAACAAAGAGTATGAATAATACTTAAGAAGGTGAAGTTAGAAATATCGCCTGGAACTCACCAAACACATACAGGGGGAAAAAATCTATGCTAGAGTTAATGTAATTTTAAATAATCCATAACTCTTCATTGCCATAAAAACACACTGTATTTTTAAATACTACTATTCTTTTGATGAACTATATAACAACAAATCACAGAAAAGCACAATTTCAGAAGAATTGAAATTAAAGGGAGCCCAAAGTCAGTCATCCATCATTTATTAACCAATAAATAAATCAATAAACACTTGTTTCATAATTACTATGTGGTAGGAACTGTGCTAAGCCCGACAAATACAATTGAATAAATGACATGCAAACAACCATATACATTGTTATATGATTATGACATATGATAAATTAATAATGATATCATATATATATATGATTAAATGCCACAAATTATCTCTGATGGAAGGCACTAAGATTAAGGAGTATGAAAAGTTTATTGAAAAAAAGGTAGAATTTTGGCTAGGAACTGAAGGAAGCCAGGGAATCTGAGTAATGAAGACATGAAGGACAGTGAGTGAAAACACTAGTGTCTGGATTTCAGAGTGTTTTGTGGGAGGACTAGCAAAGAGGCCAGCATCACTGAATGATGGAGTACAAAAAAGTATAAGAAGATGAATTAAAAAGCATAAAACAATTTGTAATATGTTAATAATTAGTTGTCATTTAAAAATACATCATAAAGTGCAGGTGTGGGAAATAATGGAGATGAGCCAGTTAAAAACAAAATGGATGAGAATAGACCAATAACCTAAGTATTCATCAAGTATTAAAAATTAAGGGCTCCAGCTCATTGTGTAAATCATCTATCAAGAATCTATGGGCTGCCAAGACACTGAGAGTCATTACTACCATGGACAATTGGGAGGATCTGATATACCAAAAAAACTGGCTGAGCAGGCCAAGCAATACAATGCTATGGTGGAATCAGTAAAGAAAGTAGAACAAATGTACGTGAAGCTGACAGCTGAAGAAAGAAACCTACTGTTAGTTGCATATAAAAATGTATTGTTGACAGAAGAGTATCCAGTGGATAATTAGCATCAGGGAACAGAAAGGAAAAAAAACAAGGGAGGAGAAGGCAAAATAAACATTATTTAGTAATGGTGGCAAATGGTTGAGGCTAAAGTAAAATTAATCTTTTTTAACATTCTGGATACACTAGACAAACTCATCATGCTAGCAGCAAACACTGGCAAGTCCAAGGTTTTCTACTATAAAATGAAAGGGTCATACTACAGGTATCTGACTGAATTTGTCACAAGAAAGAGACTGCAGAGAATAGCCTGGTGGCTTATATCTTGTATTACCTTAGATTTATGTAGAACCTTATAATTTAGTATTCCATCCTACCATCTTGCTTCCCTGATGTCTTTTCTGTCCCATTCTTTAATCTTTTCCTGTAGTTTTTAACTATTTATCCTCACCCATTTAGCAGCATTCTCCAGTGGCTATAGAGTTGCAAAGGCAGAAAGACCTGGGGCAAGTGCCAATCCTGACACATATTTGCCATGTGGCCCTTGGCAAATTTAATTTTTTCAGTACCTTCAGCCATATCCTTAAGGCTATACACTGGAGAGATGTTGATGACCCCTATTGGTAGAAAGTGGTTCTTTATATAGAGAGTTCCCGTATCAATGAAATCACATGTACATTCCATATCCCTATGTTTACCAATGACATTGACTTTAAACTTTTGTTTTCTTGTTAATATCGAAAACACTTCTAAAAAACAAACCGCTATAATAAACATTCCAACATAACTTGTAACTCAAATTCAACCCCTCAGTTAATTTTAAATATTGGTAGAAAATTAATGTTAAACAATAATATAAAGGAAAAATGCCACCACACTTATCCTGAATTGGGATAAACCTCTCCCCAAGACTCTTGCTTCATGTAGGATTCTAATGGTATTTCAATGTAATATCCACTTCTAATGGTTATCTTGCCGCATCTGATATGGAGACAATACAGTAATGCTAGAAAAGATTCAAAAGTAATACAACACATGATAAAAAGGTAAGCATTGGATAAAGCTTTCCCCGTGGTTAAACTAGAAATTCCTATTAAACAGAGGAAAGAGGAAGTTGAAATAGGATTGAAAGGAGGTAAGTCATGGAGAAGATCAAACTTGGGTCACAGGAATAAGGAGATAGAGTGTTTCTCCAAAGCATTCAGTATGAAGTAAAACTCATAAGAAATATTTAAAAATGCTTGTCTTCTTTTCAATTTCAGATATTATTAAACAAGGAATAAATTGATGATTTTGTACCAAAATATCTATGTGGGAGGTAAAAATGGGATGAATCAGTCATTGATGGGCTAGGGCATGTTTCTAGTACTGATTTCTGAATGCATTCACAAAGTTCACTCAGGTTTTTATGGGAGTTGAGGAACACAGGAAATGACTGTTACTATAAGTACTACACAGTCCTGGGAAGATAAGCAGTTAAGATTCAATTCGAAAGTTCAATGATTTCTAAGAATTCTGGTACAAACACTAGAGTAGCATCTGACAGAATGATATGTGACTTTCTAAAGTGTACAGTAAGAGCAAAAAAAAAAGAATACAGGCTACTAACTCATTCTGAGGAAAATCATGAAAATAGTTAGATGGGAAGGTTACCTAGGAAACCTGCATTTTACCTGACAGAAGACTTCAGAGTAATTCTGGGAAAACTGTCCACTCCTTGGTCTTTCATTGCATTCAATTATTCCCACAACTGGAAAATCGTTATAATGGCCTAACATTTGGGGGGACTTAGAGAGATCCAAAAGAAGTCTATCCACTTCATTGTTCCGTGTGCTTTTCCACCTTACATTGGAAAATAATTAGACGAATGAATGTTGAAGAAGAACAGATGAAATATAATGGCTTGATAAGTCATTCCTCCTGTAGCATTCACTTTTTCACAAAGTCAAAGTTATATTTACTTTTATAGAACCAAAATCTTATTAATAATTTCTTTATTTTGATTCTTTGAAGACAGAGAATCAAACCTGGAGATCTCAGATACCTACTAGCTGTGTGAACTTGGGTAAGTCACTTTGCCTCATTTTCCTCATCTGTAAAATTAGCTGGAGAAGAAAATGGCAAACAACTCTAATGTCTTTACCAAGAAAACCCCGAATGGGGTCAAAAACAGTCAGACATGACCAAAAAATGACTGAACAACTCCTCTATCCCACCTCAGTTATACACAAATAGTCATACATTTCATCTTGCTGTCACCCACAAGTGTTTCATTTCCATGTTCATGTCTTTGGAAAATCCTTTATCTGATCACAATCCATTATCATTCCATTTCTCCCTGTGCCTTATAATCCCTAACCCTGTTCTTCATCCTCACTGCTATCTTCAATGCCTTCACTTTCCACTTCTTTCTCAGGCCATCACACCTGCAGTAACTATATTCTTCCTTCTTAACTCCTTAGTGAAACAATTCAACTTTAGAGATTTTCTTAGTGGCACTTAGCCAGTCACAAAACCATTTTGTGTTAATAGTGGGACCTGAACCCAGGTCTTAGTGATTTTCTCTTCTTATCTACTACCTAAAAATAAAGACACACAATCACACAGTTCATTCCAGTAACCTCCAAGATAGGGACATTTTCACTTATAGAAAATGGCACATTTCTATTGATTGTGGAATAGCACTGACAATAATCATTTTCAAACCATGATCTACTCTTTCCCAACAGCTCAGAAAATGGAAAAGAAAGGACTAAAATCTAGATAACACATGACACATGCAAAAAATCAAGTAATCTTTTGAATGTCTTATGTTCCTTTAAATGGCTAAGCTGAAAAGCAGACAGCTTTATGCAGATTACAATCAACAGTATATTAAAGTAAAAAAAATTGAAAGTGACAGCATGCTAGTTTGGAAAGATCAAGTCGGGAGTCTAACTACCTAGGTTCCAATAAATGGTCTGCCCTGAGCTAGGTATATGACCTTGGATTAATCACTTCATCTCTGGGCCTTAGTTTCCTGATTCAGAAAATACAGATGATAATAATAATCACATTATCTACTTCAAAGTAAAACTTTAAAATACTTTTTGAAATATGAACTATTATTTTCATTCAGTGATGGAATTTCTATAATTTGATCATTTTGATCTAAAGCTCCTCCAGGAATTAAATCCAGGAATTAAAGCCATTTATTATTTCCCATTTGATAATAAGAAAACAGCCTGAAGTTCATCTTCTAAAATGGCATACAGACAAAGGAAAGTGGCAATTGTTAAGAGTAAGATTATATTATTTTAAATAATCACAGAATATATATTAGAACCAGAATGGAAGACATCTTATCATTAATAAACAAAATATTTTATCTTTATTAGAACCAAAGGATTCATCAGGACGTTCATTGTAGTAAAGTGAAAATGGCACTGAAGTTGTTCTCCAAGTCCTCCTCCATTATTTACATCACTGAAGAAATGTAACTCTTGATTCTCAAAGGTTGTGACAATAAAATTCATTCCTTGGAAGCGTTCATCAAACTCTAAAAATCTCAAGTATTTGTTCATCAATAGATTGGATGCTTGTAATTTAAAGATCATGCTGGATAAATTCAGAGACATCCTGAGGTTGGCCACATAATGATGACATTTTTAGTCATGGAGACTGTTTACTAATCCAGGAATGAGTTGTTATTGTCTCTGTTAGTGAAGAGCACACCAATACCAGGGAAATCAAAGATCCTTAAAATAATTAAGTAACTACTTAATGCAGAAATTTCAGTTACTTGAAAGCTTTGGGGTTTGATTTTTCTTCTGCAAAAACGTCAATAATTTGAAATTTAGCTATATCAGGTCACAAAATTTAAGAAACAAAAGGTTATTTGGAATTTATCTAGTCTAACTCACTCATTTTACAAGTAAGAAAAATGAGACCCAGACAAGTTAATACTTTGCCCAGAGTCAAACAGGAAGTTAAATGATAAAGCTGACATTAAAACTTTAATCTCCTTATTCCTAGTCAGAGGAATTTCCATTCAGTTTTCTTTAAAAATAAAAAAAAAAAGAAAATTTCATACACTTCCATTATGTCTAGAAATTAGAAGACTGACTTAGAGACCACATCTATACTATATCAAATGAATGACAGAAGATAGAAAGAAATGATCGATTTAATTGGCCATGGGAAATCTTAATGATAAAGTTGAAGTCCACCATTAGATTTCAGCATTGGCTCAGTTGATCAAATTGAGTGATTTTTATGTCTCACCCTGAACACTTTATTCTGACCTACAAAGACAGCTGCATTCATTTAACTGGTTTTGCTCTGATAAACACCTATTTAGTGGTTCTTTATCACTTAATTGATGGGTGGTCTATAGCTGATGGATATTTTTTAAACCATGTACATACAGGCAATGGCAAAGGTTAATTCATCTTTCTTTGTTTTGTGCCACTTCCAATCATCCCAAAATAAGCTGATCAGTTTTCTGAAACCACCCTTTTGAAAAATTATGTACAGGATTCCTGACCAATCAAAGAGAAGGCTAAGGATTTCTGACTGTCTGAGCCATCCACTAAAGATTCAGGTTGAGATCCTAATTGGGGATTGAGAAAACTGTCGGTCAAATGCAGTCATTGACATCATAGGTGAAAGAGGAAGAACTGCTGCTACCTCAGTAATCTGCCCAATCTGAGCATATAGATTGTTAATAGGGATCACTTGCTATAGCCAATTTATTCATTGGCCTATTCAGCTAAGCTCCTGAACAAGGGTCAGTGCTAACTACATTCATTCTTAGTTGGAAAGTCTTCCCTTTAAAAACAAATGAAGAAATTGTCAGGATTCTTCAATAGATACTTATATGTTACCTTAGCTTTGACTGTCTTCCTCATTTGTCAACATGTACAATTTGCATAAAATGATTATGTATAATGCAGTCTTAATATTTATTGTTCATTTAGCAGAGGCTGGATTGACTTCTAGTTGTCATCTCAGGGAGTATAAGCTTAGAACTCTGCCTAGTGACTTCTGGTGACTGCAGGAACATGGTGACAGCATTTGAGCATATTGGAAACGATGAATTCTTTGGAAGGTAAGGACTGAGAGATATGTGTGCTTTGAAATAACAAAGCAATTCCATTATTTCAGATTTTTTATAATCAATTTTCACTATGTTTTCTTGTTGGGCTTTTGCAAAGTGAGAATTAAAAATTAAAAATAGTGAAAAAATAACAAAAATAAAAATAATAAGAATAGAATGAAAACATCCAATAAAAGAAAATTTGCAACCTGACCAGTAGATCCTTATCCACAGAGCATGAGTTGTATGCTTTCTGCTGCTTACTCGCATGGAAGAGTGTGGGGAGCAAGATTCTCAAAAAGCATGGAAGGGCCCTGTTCCCTAATTCAGAAAATCCACAGTATTCTGATTATTAGCGTAACCACAGTGAAGTTATTAGTTTTTGATTGACTACTAAACTAAAACTGGGGAATACTTAAAACACATTAGACAATCAAAATGCACCTTTTTCTCTTTCCCCCTGGCTACATTTCAAATGAGAGAAACTAGATCTAGACCACTTGATGAAGAGAGGCTTTGGTCCCTCCCCACTTGGAGTCAACATGTGGCTGGTGAACATAGGTCTCTGTTCTTTGCCTCTGAGATTCTTTTTTCATATTTTAGGTGAAAGATATACTGGAAAAAAGCAATGATCTTGCATGTTTCAGAAGGCCAGAATTGCTAGCTACTTGAGCAAGACTCCACACCAGATTTTATGACCACTTGAAATGGTGAGAACCAAAGTCCCTAACAAACTATTTGACTGGGCATACATGGAAGGGTGCCCAGTGAGAGCGACAGTGATTCATCTATCAACAGTGCTGCATTCAGCAGTGAATTTGTAGGATGAATGTTCATAGAAGCCTCATTAAGTTTATGACCACATTTTTCAGTAACCAAGGTGGTTGAGTGTGACTATGTAGTGTTGAGGGAAAATACCTGTACTGCCTCTCTTGCAATATTTTCTCAGTAAACATACCTTTATAAAAGATAATTAACACTAATTGGTCAAATTAAATTGGGATGATCATCACTAGTGATTGCTAATGGGTAAAGCAAATTAGAATGCAGACTTTAGTCAATAACTTTAGAGAATAATATTCCTAAGACCATCAGGTGCCTTTGAAACCTGAGGGGAGGGTATAGCTAATCTTGCCTGGAGAACTGTCTTATTTGGCAGAGAGGTAGTATGGATAAGTATCCCTAGTACTTAATGGTTATTTATTTATAATTTCTAAGTTCCTTTACTTCGTTGAAACCATTTCGTTAATGATTTTCAAATTAAAAGAAAAACAGCATCTGTAGGAATTTTATATTTTATATTTTGGGATAAGTTAAGAAACCCTTTTCTCTTTAAACTATATTCTTAGAACTGATAGATATTGTACATTTTTGGATGCATCATCATTTCTGTTGCATTTAAGGTATATAATTTTCTCTATCATTTTTCATCCTGAAAAACAAAAGCAATGTGATTTTGTCTGGCATTTTTATATGTGATGTGTTCTTTTTGGGCTCCTTATGAAATCATTTCTGCCATCATAATTTTGGAGTTTAATGACAATAATAAAATGAGTTTAATATAATATTTATATCTTGTGGATTCTATTAATTTAAATAGTTTTTTTAATTTAAATTATTTTGATTTTCTTAAATTCTTAATTTAAGAGATAAAATAGATTTCAAAAATTAACTCCTTTTAAATTCTACTCAGTTAAATAGTTCTGGGAAATGTGTTTTGTTTTGGGTTCTTGAAAAAGTGTAATTTATGCTGTTCACATTTTGTATGGAAGTTGATAATTCTCGGGTCTCTCTCCAAATTCTAAAATGTAGTATTGTGAACTATATAAGTCTAATACATATATATATATATATATATATATATATATATATATATATATAATGTATATATGTATATATAAGTAAATAGCTCTAGTATTGTGAACTGTATAAACATAATGTCCAAATATTCTTCAAGGCAAGTTAAAGTCTGATTTTCTTTTACTATTTGTTTTCCAATTTCTGAATTTTTTTCCTTCAACAGAATAATTCTATACCTCAGTAGAGAATTGTGCATTTTAAAAACATTCTCTACTGATTCATTCAAATTGAGTTTTAATTCTGAGTATATAGATTTAACTTTCTCTGGTCCTTTTCTAGATTGTTCCTCATTTATTTATTTTAATTGTATTTTACATGATACTAAATTTTGCTTTATTCCTCAGTGAGGTTCTTTTGAACATAGAAATGTCTTATTAATGTGTAGAGCATTTATTGAAGCTCTTTTATTATGTTTTCATGTGATACCTTCTTTTCAGTTTCTTTATGCCATGATGCCTAGTCCTCATGCTAGAAACCATTTTTGATTAATCATATCTTAAAATTTTTGTGTTTCTTTTTCAGAAAATTGACTTTCTTGTGATGATTTTGTTTTAATCTTTATATATTATTTGACATATTTGCTACTGAGGTAATAAATGGGAACTCAGCTTGCTTATCAGCATCATTACCTTCCTGGACTACTCTGACTTTTAATCATCACATTTTCCTCTTTACAAAAGTGATCAACAATTTGTGCTTTAACATTATGTCAATAACAAAAGTAAAAGTCATCAGATTTCGGTTTTTAGATTGTATCGTATTAACAATTTTGAAAATAACCTTATTTTGTCGTTTCTAATCTTGTGGCACATTCCCCATTCTCCAGTATCATTGATGTTCATTCAGCAATTGTATCTCAAAATTATTTCATGCTGTAAATGGGGCCTAGTTATCAAGCCTTTTTGAAAGATACTATATTAAATTAGGCTCATCTTAAGGATTTTGGTAGTAAGAATCCTAGCAGATGTCTGGATAGTTGAAGGACTTATTATTATATAATTTGTCTTTCTGTTTCTATTGATACTCACCAAATTGCTTCACAATTCCAGTTCCTAGATTTATTTCATAGCATGAATTTATCTTCTGTTTGTTTTCAATAAAATGTCCCAGGCCTCCTCCCCTCCCAAAAAAAGCATTGTGCATCCTATGAGGCCAAATTGATCTCCATGTTATGACATTTCTAGGTTGCTGGCATCATGGCAGTTAGTAAGACAGCTGCTAGTAAAATGGATAGGACACTGGTTCTGAAGTCAGGAAGATCTGAGTCTAATATGGAATCAGATACTTGATGTATCTACAACCCTGGACAAGTCAATTAGCCTCTGTTTTCTTCAATTTCCTCAACTATAAAATGGGATAGTAGTAGCACCAATCTTGCAGGATTGTTGTGAGGATCAAATTAGATATTTGTTAAAAAAAAAAAAAAAGGTTCTTAGAACATAATAGGCAGTTCATTCTCTTCCTTATTTCTAGTTTTCTTTTTTGGATATCTTCCATGAATTATTGGCCCTCTATTTGCTCTTCTTTCTATATTATGCTTAACACACTCTATAGTAAGAGCATTAAAATTATGATGACCCTCTCTTTTCTGTACCTCCCATGCCAAAGGTCATTCCCTTTAGAAGAGAAAACAGAAGAAAAGTAAGTTAAATAATTAAATCTCATTTTATCTATTATCATTATCCACCTTATCCTCAGTCACTATTCTATCCCTCTTCTTATCCTCCTTTTGAATCAAATAGGAAAAGGAAAATAATTTTTGTGCAGTTTCAAATTCATTGACAGCTTTTAACTCATTTTGACTCTTTTCATTCTAGACACTCATTTTGGATACTTCCCTCTGTGAATTACTAGTCCTCTCTTCGGTTTATCTTCTTTTTGGCATTATGACTGTCATTCTATGTAGCAACTTTGTCAAGTATTTTTTCTATGAGGTTCTCCTCTTCCCTCCCTTTTTATTTTAAAGTCCTCTTGATCATCTTCATGAAACTAAATAATTTGTAGTTTATCAAGTAGCCAGTTTCTAAACCTACAGACTGCTCTACTGATAAAATCAAGGATCTGGATCCTCCCATTGCGTGAAAAAAGGTTCAGATAAATAGTATTACTTGGATAATAAAACAAATATGTTATATTATTGATCCACTAGTAACAGTACTTTGGTCAGTCATTCTTTTGCTGTCGATATTTGGCCTTTTCAGGACATTTTAAGAAGCTGCTTAATTGTGCATACATGTATCAAAGCAATTTTTTGTCTCTCTATTCAGGTCACTGTTATATTTATTTACAGTTCCCTGTCTTTCAATCAGCATATTTGATTTCTACTTGCAGAGTTATTTTTCATGCATTATGATAACTAATTATTTTCTTTTGAAATGAGCAATTTTATAATTATTTTCTAATGTGCATGGAGAATTAAATGGAGAGTAAATAAAATTGAAATGATAAGAATTGGAGCATGGCATATCTAAGTAAAAGTGAACTCAACAGAATATAATGCTTGTATTTATCAAATTTGCATTTATAGGAAAGAAAAGAAATTGCAAAAGAAAGGCATATACTTGTCAATTGATATTGCATATATGTCTGTCATTGAGACTATGTTTTTCCTTAAGGATTCATTATTTTAAAGCTGATATCTACCAAAAAAATCAGTAAATGTCCCCCATTGAAGCAAATAGTTAGAAATATTAGTTCCCTCTATTATTCCATGATTTATATAAGAACATTCTATCAAGGTGTAAAGGGGAGGGGATGAAATCAAAATGCCACCATATGCGGTGATTCTTAAGATGACAATTTCATAACTGGATGGATCTTAGAGAGATTTAGTTCAACCCTTATTTTATACTTCACAAAATTAAGAAACAAAAGAGTTAAGCTTCTTGTTCAAAGTAAAACATTTAGTAAAAGTCAATTTCTGGCACCCTTTCAATTATCCTATGCCACATATATGATACCAGTTTTGGTCTAGAATTCTATTACTGGAAATTTCAAACAACTTCGCAGTTTGGATTTCAGCAGGTTGATTCCTTTCATTTCTGTACATGTACACAATTTTTGATAGCTACATTTCATCCTGAGTCCATATGGTTGGTGGCGTCCTTTGTGCTCAGAGAGAGCCAAAAGGACATCACTCTAGTGGGGTCAAATTATAGGGTATCTGACTATGACTGATAAGACCAATATGATCTCAGAAGACTTTACTGCAGGTTGGTCAACAAATAGTCTGTATGAACACTGAAAGTGGAGATACTTCCAAATTTGCACAGCTCATGTTTCTTTTGAGCTGTGGTAATTCTGCTTTGCTCATAGAGCAAAGGTGGGCACATCATGCTGGAAATACGCCAGCCCTGTGCTTGTGTCTCTCATATCTCATAACTGATTTCAAAGTTCTTTGGAGAGACTTTGAGAGTATCCCTATATCACTTCTTCTGCCTTCCATGTAAGGACTTGCTTTGTGTGAGTTCTCAGTAAAATATTTTTTGGGGCAAAGATACATTTGGCATTCAAACAACTTGGCCATCTCATTTGAGTCTTTCTCTCTGCAATAGCATTTGAATTCCTGGTAGTTCAGCTCAACAAAGGACCTTGTATCTGATACCCTCTCTTGCCAGGTATTAGTCAAAATCTTCTCAAGACAATTCAGATGGAAGTGATTCAGTTACCTGACATGGTGCAGGTTTCACAGTCATGTGTACAATGAGGTAAGCACAATAGCTCTGTAGACCTTCAGTTTAGTAGGCAATTTAATCCATCTTGTCCCCCGTACTTTTCTTCAGAACCTCCCAAATATTGAGCTAGTTCTGGCAATGTGTGCATCAATCTTATCTTCTATGTGTGTATCCCTAAAAAGCATACTGCCACAAGTCAACTTATTCATAGCATTCAAAATTTCTCAATATTCTGTAGGCAATACTTCTGTGTGTGGATGCTGCAATGTGGGCTGGATAGCAGAGAATCTCTGTTTTTTTTGTTTTTTAATTTTTTGGGTTTTTTTTTGATGTTGTTAGGCCAAAATTAGCACAAGCAGCATAGAAGCAATCCATACTTCATTGCATCTCAGCCTTACAGGCTGCATTAAGTGTTCAATCATCTGTGAACAGATTGTCACATATCAGCTCTCTTTCTACTTTAGTTTTGGCTTTTCAAGTTAAATAACTTACTGTCATTGTGGTAACCAACCTTGATACTATTTTTGTCCTCATTGAAGTCATCTGATAACATCACTGTAAAGATCAAGCCAAAAATCATTGGAATAAGCAAAAAGCCCTACTTCATTCCACTGATGACTGAGAGAGTGTAAGAATATTGTCCATGCAAGCATACCTTCATGAAACTGACATACAATACTTCCCCAGGCAACCAAATTTTGCATGATTTTTCACAGCTCCTCGTGATTGATACTATCAAAGGTCTTGATCAGATTGACAAATGTTGTGTACAGACCTCTATTCTGCTCCTAGCATTTCTCCTGGAATGGTCAGGCAGAAAACATCATATCCATTGTTCCTTGACCCTTTCTGAAGCCACACTGGCTCTTGGGTAAGATGACCAACTTCCAGGTGAAAGATGAGTCTGTGAAGGAGAACTTTGGCAAGAATCTTACTGGCAATGCTGAAGAGAGAGTTCCACCTGTCTTGCAATTGTCACAGCAAAACCTATTTCCTTTCCCAACCTGACTCCCATAGGCTTAATCAAAACCCATTTTCCTCTTGTAAGTATACTCTAAAACCAAGTGCATTTTTGAAGCAAAAATCCTTGAAGTAGTCTTTATAATCTCCCTTAATCTTTCATTAGTGTTAAGTTGAATCTAGTCCTTCATGTTGTCACCTCTATATGATAACTCTATTCTGGAAAAGGGAATAATAATATGCATGTCTGAAAAGATAGATAAAAGAAGCTACTATTCAGAAATATGAGTGCAATTTCAGTGTGTTGATCAAATGTTTGATGAATTAGAGATATAAAATGCTGAGGTCATCTAATCATAAATTCCCTGGTATTTCATTTATTTTCACTTTATTAATTCTCCAGATTTCTTGAGATTAACCATTCTTCTAAAAGAACTGATGGTCCTTACCATCTCAATTAACATGGCATTAAGTCTTTTGTAAGAAGCCCTAAATCAAAGCTTAGTTTTCTAAAGTGATACTATCTTTTTCTTATTTCAAATTTATTGTGAATTTGGAATGACTAAATTATATCACTCTCCTGAATTAATCTCATACCTAGTTTGGGGGTTCTCTAGTTTGCTACTTCTTATCACATCCAATTAGATATTATATTGGTACAATTTTATCAAATAAATACTATTGAGTGAAATGATGAGCAGACTTGTTTTATAGTTCTTTTGAGATTGGTGACATATGGCTGACCGAACATCTCCAGTGATGAGAATCTCATAATTTCCCAAGACTACAAATTTGATTGTTTATTAAAGAGAAATACCAGTTCCCTTTTGTGCCTTCTAATCTTTGGTCCTACTTCTGCCATCTGCCACCACAGACAACCAGTCTAATTCTTCTTCCTAACAATAGCTCTTATAATACTTGGAGATCACTGTCATATTTCCCATTAACTCTTCCCTTGCCATCATGAGTATCTCCAGTTTATGTGATTTGGTTTTGAATCTTCTTCCTCTCTCTGACAATCTTAATCTTTCTACATTTTGCACATTTTGATGTCTCTATGTTGCAATTAAATTGTGGTGTCTGGAACTGTATTAAGTAAATCTGAAGAGCCCAGGATACAATGAGACTACCACTTCCATTTTTTTTAGCCTTAAAGAACTCCTTTAAACACCTGGGGACTCAGTTTCCCTATTTTTAAAATTAGCAACATAGACATTCTATGATCTCTTCAAGTTCCCTAAGTTTTGTCATTGTTGATGTTGTTGTTTCCAAACTGATTCAAGCAGGTTTCACTGAGCTCTACTAGGATCATAATTCTATTATCTTTTAACTGGGAAATTAAAGAAAGGAGACATGAGGAAGAAAGGAGAAGGAACAAATATTGTAGAACTAAGCATGTAGGTTCTGGTTTCTCCTGCCTGTTGAGATACAACCTCATCCCTGCCCGTCTCCAAATAAATGATTTCTGGTTATTTGGGGAAAATAGCTCTCTGTTACTAAAAAAACATAACTGAGGCAGGAAAAATAATTCAAAGGGAAATCAGCATATATATCTGTATTGGTTCTGCATATTTTATGTGATTTGAAGTTTTGATACAGAAAGACTCACATAAGAAAGGAAGAGGGAGATAGGAAAAAGAAAAAGGCTTCAGTTCTTCCACTGACTAAGCATGTGACTTAGATTCTCCGAAAACTTTGATTTTTCATGTAATCATGTTGAAATGCTTTGGAACTCTTCAAGTTCCATAGAACAGTGAACTAATATTACTCTTTGCACTTTAATGTCCTAAATGGTGACTATGCTCTAGCCAAACTAAATTACTCATGGTTCTCCAAATATATGTGCTTTCTTGCCACTGCGCCTCTTTTAAGTTGTCTCATCTACCTTGATGGCAATCTTTTATTTTAAATGTCAGCTATATTGCAAGACCTAGCTAACCTTCTACATCCACATTGACTTCTCTTATATTCTCCTCTCACTCATTGGCTAGAAAAGTATTTTTTCCCTTCTAACAAATCCTGACACTATTGATTGCCCTGTCCTCCTTGATAATCTCTTCTCTCCAGGTTTTCAGGATATGGCATTCTCTAATGGTTCTCTTCCTCCTTATCTGTCTATTCCTTTTCAGTTGCCTTTGTTGGATCCTGATCTAGATCACCTTCTCTCACCACAAGTGTTTTTCAAGGTTCTGTCCTAGATTTTCTCTTTTCCCTCTGTGCTACTTTACTTGATGATCACATCATTTTCATTACCATCTTTATGCTGAGAATTCTCAAATCTACCTACCTTCTTTAACTTCTCTGATGAGCTCCAGCCTTGAGTCTCCAACTCCTTTTAAGGACTCTCAAATGGGAAGTACAGTACACATCTGAAACTCAACATATCCAAAACAGAACTCATTATCTTTTTCCTAAACTCCCTCCCAACTTCCCTATTATTATCAAGGGCAACAACACCCATGCAGTTCCTCAGGCTTGAAATGTAGGTGTCACCCTTTAAATCATCACTATCTCTCTTCCTCCATATGCATTCTGTTGGCAGGGTCTGTTGGTTTCACTGGTGCAATATCTCTTGAATATTCTTCCCTTTCTCTCCTCTTACATTGCCACTACTCTAGTATAAGCCCTTATCACCTCATACTGAACTACTGTGCTGGTAGGTTCGCCTGCCTCAAATTTTTCCCCATTCCAATCCATCCTCCAGCCACTAAACCAATTTTTGTAAGGCACAGGTCTGACAATGCCACCCTCTACTCAATAAACTCCAAAGGCTCTCTATTGTCCCTAGGATCAAATATGAAATCTTCTTCAGTTTGCTCCTTATATCCAAGTGTACTTTTCCCTTTCAGTTTTCTTATATCTTACCCTCTGCTTACATACTCTTTGTTCCACCAATACTGGCCTTCTGACTGTTCCATAACACAGTATTTCATTTTTGCCTTCTGGACATTTTCTCTGACTCTCCTATGCCTGGAATACTCTCCTTTCCCATCTCCACCTATTGGCTTCCCTTGCTTCTTTTAAATTCCAACCAAAATCTCATCTTTTTTAGGAAGTTTGCCCAACCCTTCTAAATTCCAGTGCCTTTGTTCTTTCAATTGCTTCCTATTTGTCATGTATGTAGTTTATTTGTACATTTGTTTACTTACCCCATCACCACTAGATGGTAAGCTCCTTGAGGACAAGGATTGTCTTTTATATCTTTTTGTATGCCCAATACTTAGCATTGTGCCTTTCACATAGTAGATACTTAATAAATGTTTGTCGATTGATTTATGACATTTTGTATTTTGAACATTTTAATATATCACATTCCCTAATTAGATTGTAAGAAACCTGAGGGCCAGAATTATCTATCTCTGCAAATCTCCACCCCCCACTTCCATTCATACATAGCAACTAGCATAAGGCATTGCACACAGAAGAAATTCAAAGAATATTTGTTGATTGAATGAAAGAACATTGCCATGTATTCTTGCTCTCTCACTCAAAATATTATCTGCTCTTTTCCAAGATGACACACTCCTTCATAACCAAAATGTAAATCCCCAACGATGTCCTGCAAGCTATTGTGAACAATGCCTGCCAACTTCCCAGATGGAGGGAAAATAAAGATGTCCCATGAAACATACTAAAATGCAAAAGTAATGAAAATCAACTGAGTTCCTCCACTGCTAACCTAGGGCAGATGAGCCTTAGGCATTGGCTACAAATTGAATGATGTGTGGGGGTTTGCTATATAGTGTTGTTATTGAGACACTTGGAGCAGCTTCTAGAACCTTCATCTGGTTATTCTACCAGTGCCATGTGTCTTGACAGGGCCCAGAATTATGTCAGATTGCCTTGGCTTCCCAAATTGGCAACTTCACCAACCCTGTGCTCTGTGACTGACCATAAAATCTTGCTTTAGTAAAACTCAAGAGTTACCCAAGCTCAATGCCTAACCATCACTTATGCTAAGAACCTGAGGCCTCTTGGATAACTCAGCTGCTTCCCAAAATAAATGCATTTAGCTATGAAGAAAGTAACTCTCTAAAGTCTCAACCATTGAAGAGCTTGAAGAAACAGAAAAGATTTAAGATGCTGAATGTAAATAATGAAGTTGAGAAATTAGGACGTACATGCCATTTTTTTGTTCATTTGGTTGATTCATTTATATCAATATTATGTCCAAATAAGTCACTTATACCCCAAGTGAACATTCCCTCATTGCAAAAAAAAAAAAAAAAATGAAACAAAATAAAAAAAGTTAAGTGGAAATCCAAATACTATTTCTAAAATATAGGTGTTAACTATATCACTCCCTTGCTCAAAAAAATTCATTTCTTTCTATTACTTCTAGCATCAAATTTAATCTTCTCTACCTAGCATTTAATAACCCTCACAACCAGTGCCAACCTACTTTCTAGTAATATTATATATTGCTACCCTTCATATACTATGCAACCCAACTAAATAGGCTTTTTTGCTGTCACTCATCTATAATATTCAGTTTTCTATCTCTGTGCCTTTGAATAGACTGTCCACCATATCTCAAATACAGTTCTTTCTCATTTCTATCTACTAACCTCATTAGCTTTCTGCAAAGCTCAGGCCAGATGCTACTTCACCTAGGAGGCCTTTCCTCCTCACTCTAATTACTAATAGCTAACGTAGCAACAGCAATAACACACTTTTATGCACACTTAAATATGTATATGATATTTTCCTACTGAGAATATAAGCTCCTTGATAACAAAGCATATTTCATTTTTGTCTTCCTATCTCCAGAGACTATCACAGTACCTAGAGGAGAGTAGTCTCATCCCCAAAAGCTGATTGGTGATTAATTGAAAAACAACTGAAGCAGCTACCTGACTGTAACATTAAGTGCATCATTTCATGGTGTAGTTCTCCATTAATACAATGAAAGGATGCATTCAACATTTCTTTGTTCTTATTTTCATGTATATACAATTAATTACCCAGTTTTAAAATCTGTTCCCATTGGCCTCTGTTCTATACTTTTCTTGACCATTTTCTTGAACATACACACTTTTCCTCCAAGAATTTAACAGCACGAAATATACTATACTTCCTAGATCACTGAGTTACATATGTATAGTACTTATAATATTCCTTTTGCTATGACCTCATTCTAGTACTGTGCATTTCCTTATTGTTATGACCACATTCCATTTAGTATAATAACAATAGCTAGGCACTTTATAGTGCTTTGAATTTAAGTAGAAAGACTTGCATCTCATATGATTCTCCCAAAATGACTATTATTAGCTGCTCTAATTACTTTATAGATGGGGAAACTGAAACTGGGAGTGGATTGGTCCATTCTAGATGGTCACTAAGACTCTAGGACAAAATTTAAAATCAAGTTTTCCTTACTCCACCTGCAGTGCTCTGTCTATTATGCTACTTGCCTTCCATTTATTTTGTTATATTAATAGCTACTGATATTTACCCATACATACAACCTAGGTAACATACCTACATACAACCCTAGGTAATTAGTAGTGCAAGTACTGCCAACTCCATGTTACCAGAAAAGAAACTGGAACCTTACAGACATTAAGTGACTACCCAATGGTGACACAGTCAGGAAGTATCAGCCATGAGTGCAATAGATAAAATGAGGTATTTGGAGTAAGAAAAACTTGATTTGTCTCTCCAAAATGCAGGTGGTTATAAAACTGGAAAGAACAATTCTCACAGAAATCTTTTCTTTAGTTAACAAGGAAATTCAATAGGACAATTGATTTACAGCTCAAGTGAACCTAGTCCTTAAATAATGTTGCCAAGTAGTCCAGATTGATTCACGGGACTTACCTCTACTATTCTGGTTTCACCAGAATTCAACCAAAGCATGTTTAAGTTCCTCATCAAGGAATAATCTTAATAGCAAACTTGTTAGATATCTGAAAAATTTTCATGAATGGACTTAGGTGTTCCTTAACACTGTTAGACTTCGATTAAATCAAGAAATATCTGCTGGGCCCCTATTGTGCTGTAGGCCCTATAAGGGGTTCTAAGAAGTATAAGATTCAGTCTCTCCCCTCAAAAACTTCACAATCCCCTAGGGGAAACAGCACATAAAGATGTGAACAGTAAATAACACAATAAAACAAAAATATTTGTTTAAAAATCTGAAGCAAATCTTTAAAGGTAAATCAAAAATTCCAGTTGAAATATATGTTATTACTACAGGACTAAGAGGAGAAGGAAAGGATTTTTTTTTTTAAATAAGGACTGGTCAGGGATGATTTGATGGAGAAATGGGATATGAGCTGACTCTTAAATTATGGCCATAATTTAGACAGGAAGAGAGAAGAACCACATCACTGGAGAAGGGAAAGCAAGGCGCCAAAAAGCAGGCCCATATTAACAAAAGTGAATAAAGAACTTTGGTTGGCATATAGATTCCATAGGTTGCCACATAAGGAGTATGAGATAAACTTGAACAGGAAGACTTTAGGCAAGCAGTAGAAAGACTTGAAAGAAAAGTTAATTGTAGAGGACTTCAGACTTCATCTTATAGGAAAAAGGGAGCCATTGAATCTTGGCAGGAATATGAAACATGCCTTCTGAAAAATGGTATTTTAGAGAAATTATTGTAGACATTGTGAGTCTGGTAAGTTGGAAGTGAGAGAGAAGAGTATAGACAAATTGTTAAAATGCTTCAGGCATGAGGTGCTAACTCCTTAAATATCTCAATGAGACCGAACTTGTCATAAAATGAAAGACCAACAAAGATTTGAAAGATTTCAAATTCTGTCTACTCATTTTACAGTTGAAGCCACTGAGGTCCAGAAAAGAAGATAAATGATTTGTTTGGATTTACACAGCTCATTAATAGAAGAGCTAAAATGCTTACTGCAGGTACAAAAAGCCAGGACAAACACCAGTGACTATTACTAAGATGAACCATAAAATTATTTGTTCGTTCCAACCTGGTGCCCTCCAACATTTCCAGACTTCTCATCAACTGGTCTCTTTGTACTGTACAATGTAACCAATACTGGATGACTAGATATCCTTCACATGTGGCATTCAATCTCTCATCTCCATGCCTTTGCACTGACTGTTCCCAAATATCCGAAATGTTCTTTCTTCCAGAATCTAATTGTTAAAACCCCTGGTTTCCCTTCAGCTTCACTTCTTGTATCACATAATCCGAGGTATTTCCCAGGCCCTCCAGTAGCTGGTGTCATTCTCTTTAAGATTATCATTCAGATACTCTGTATTTACCTCATATACAGTAATTGTTGAATTTTATCTTCTACTATTAGAATATAAACTCCTTGAGACCAGGGACTGTTTTCCCCCCTCTGCATCTTAAATGATTAGAAAAATTCCTTACTCATAGTAAATACTTAATAGATCCTTTTTGACTGATGACTTGGCTATAAGATGGTTTGACAAACGATTCAGCAGAATTTATTAATTGGATATGGGAGATAAGAAATCAGATCTCAAAGTAAACTTTCTAGTCTGTGTAATTTGACTAATGATGAGAATCACATTAGTCTAATGAAAATATCTTTGTCTTTGAAGCTTAAGGCTGGCTCTGATGTTTACTAGTTGAGGGACCATGAGCCAATGATTGAACTTTTGTTTCTCTGTGTCCTTATATATTACATGAAAATAATAATTATGTTACTTAAAGGCTGCATGTCATAGGGGAAAGAGTGTTGGACCTAAAGGTAAGAACACTGGATTATTATCAAGGCTCTCAAATTTGTGTGTTGTGTAATAACCCAGAATAAGTCACTTAATCTCACTACTTCTCCATTTCTTTATGCATAAAATGGTTCAATACTTGTAATATCTTTCCTCAAAGTGTATCTATGAAGTTCAATTAAGAAACTATAAGTAAAACACTTTGCACCTCAAATGCCTACTCACATCCAACATGAGTTTCTGTGTTACTCACTGTGTGATACTCATTTATGTTTCTTCAGAGGCAGGGATGGTTCATGTCTCATTGCCACGTAAAAATGATAATATTAAATATATAGAAGTTTGTTTTCATGGGAAACTTTAGGTCAGTAAGAAGATTTTGCAATTCCTCAAAAGGAATCAAGAATGATCTGTAGAGTAATTATGCATTATTTGAATAAAATAATTAATAAATAAAACATGAGACAAAGCATGTTCTCTGAGGTAATGAATATAAAGAGAAGAGAGAAAAAGAAAAATTGAAATTTGGGGAAACTTAACAGTAAGTGGACAGGAAATAAAAGAATGTTTATCAAAGAACAGAGAGAAGCAGTCATCAGAGAACTGGGGGAAAGAATCAGGATGGTAGAAGCTCATAAAAATCAAAGGAGAAGATAATTTCATGGAAGGAGCAGTCAAAACTTTTCTGTAAATAAAAAGCAATATAATGACTGAGAACCAAAAAAGAGATCTAACAGATTCATCTATCAGCAAGCCATTGAGTTCCACTGAAATGTCTATCAGAGTATATGGGGAAATGCAATTTGCTAGAGAGAAGGAGAAAAAGGGAATCAATGCAGGCAAAAAATTCTTGATGGTTACTTTAAAAAAAATAAAAGAGGAAACCTGTATATTTTTGTAGAAAGAAGGAAAAGATACAGATATATTGAAATTGCTCTTCATGGAAGAAAAAAGCAAAAGAAGGAAGAAAGGATATGTGTAGAATTAATATTTAATAGTGTAGAGAAGGGAAGGTGATAGACGGAAAGATATACTAGAAAGAACAGTGATATTGGAGTCAAAGAACTTGGTTTGAATTCTGTCTACTCTGTTCTATTATCTGCTTGTTTCGGTCTGTCTACCTCTCTCTCTGTCATATATATCTCTGGGTGTGCACACATGTGTGCGTGGGTGTGTGCATGTGCATGTGTGTGTGTGTGTTTGTGTGTGTATGTGATGTTAAGGGACCTTGAAAACATCTAGCACAAACACTTCATTTTACAAATGAGTTAGCTATGCCCCCAGAAACTAGCAAGCTAAATAAAATGTTTAGAGTTTACTACATACCAGTCACTCTGTTTACACATTGCCTGCCCCATTCTAATGGGGAAAAGCACACTTAAAAGGTTAAAAGTGGGGTAGAGAGTGAAAAAATAAAAGCAAGGTGGAGAACTAATTAGCCCAGAGAATCATGCAGCAAGCTAGTATTAAAAAAATGTTTACTAATATGAGCCCTTCTTCAAATAAAAATTCTAGGGAGGAATTTATCAAACAGAGGAGGAGGTTATATGAATGGAAATACCATTATAATGGCTTGAAAATGCCGCTAGGGTACAGGTGGAGAAGTCATCCAGGAATTATGCAAGGACTGAGTAGGTTTTAAGTGAGCATGACTGGTGTAGGCCACAGGGGTGGGGAACCTGGGACCTCAAAGCCACATATGGCCCTCTAGGTCCTCAAGTATAGACCTTTTGATTGAGTCCAAATTTTAAAGAATAAATCTTTGTATTAAGAGAGTTTGCTCTCTGAAGTTTGGATTCAGTCCAAAGGCCACACCCAAGAACCTAGAAGACCATGTGTGGTCTCAAGGCTACAGGTTCCCCATCACTGGTAGGGAATTCCACAAATGGAGATTCTAGAATAGGATTATCAAAAAGGAAGGTTGTAGGGGTACAGAATTCTCCAAATTGAGATGACCACCGAGGCAGAAATGGAGAAATTATCCCAAGGCCAAGCTGGGTTTGAAGTGAGAAGATGCAGAAAAGAGTTAAATAAGTTGTTCAAGGTCACAAAATTAGCTGTCTAGATTGATTTATGAGCACCTTACATAAGAGGGTGGAATTATGGATGACCATTTCAAAACACTTGAAGTTAGTCAAAAGAAAGAGAAATTTGAGAAATGATCCAGACAGTTAAAGTATCCGAGAAGAAAAAAAAATGTTATTTGTTTGCCTGAATTATCTAGATGCAAGAGCTACCTGAATTAAATGCATTAAATATTTTTCTAATTCTTTATTTGACAGTTGTAACAATCAGCCTCACCATTTTCTCAACAAGAGAATAACAGGACCAAACAGAGTAATTGGTCACACAGTTTATATGGACTAATTAACGAGTAATAACTGAAACACAAAGAATGCTCATTTGTTGTTCATGTCTAAATTTGCTTACCAACCAAACTGGATCACCCCAAAGCCCTTGCTCAACTCAAAATATTCAAATCAATTATTTCAATGGTGTCACAATCTCTTCTACCTTGAAATATGAGTGTTATATAAATACAATAATAATAAACCATGCTTTCCTCACTTGGGACAAAGTTAACTCTCACACAATTTTAATTGTGGCAACAGTATCTAAGAAACAGTTATACAGCAGGCACTACGTGCAAGCAGAAGGGTAACTAGTTCGATTATTCCCTTTTTGGAAACGCTCAAGGTAAGTGTTGCCCTAAATCACAGGCTTGTTTGAATGACTCTTGGCTTATCCAGAGCCTCTCTTCTGTTTGGTGCCTTGATTACTCCCAGAGATAAATATAATCTCCTGCCCCTCAAATTTTCTTATAGGAAGGAAAGAGAGAGAGAGAGAGAAAGAGAGAGAGGGAGAGAAAGAGAGGGAGAGAGAGAGAGAGAGAGAGAGAGAGAGAGAGAGAGAGAGAGAGAGAGAGAGAGAGAGAGAGAGAGAGAAAGAGAGAGAGGGTCAAAAAAAGAGACAGAAGCAGAAGCAGAGTGAGAAGGATAAATAGACAGAGAGAGAATGATGATATGTAGATAGACAGACAGACAGACAGACAGACAGACAGACAGACAGACAGACAGACAGACAGACAGATAGATAGATAGATAGATAGATAGATAGATAGATAGATAGATAGATAGATAGACAGACAGACAGACAGGTAGGTAGGTAGGTAGGTAGGTAGGTAGATAGATGATAGATGGATAGTGATGCACTCAGTAGAGTATATGGCCTGGAGTCTGGAAGACTCATCTTCCTGAGTTCAAATCTGGCCTCAGACACTCACTAGCTTCATGATCTTGGGAAAATTACTTAACCTTGTTTGTCACTATTCCCTCATCTCTGAAATGAACTGAAAAACAAAATGGCAAAGCACCCCAGTATCTTTACCAAGAAAACCCCAAAAGATGTAACAAAGTGTCAGACACAACTGAAATAACTGAACAGTGAATGACAAATATTAGGCATAAATCACCTTGCTAAACATTGGGGATACAAATGCAAGTAAGCAAGAAAGTCCTTGTCCGTATAGAGCTTACATTCTAAAGAGCTATAGTGATAAATAAAGGATGCTTGAACAAAGCTGTTGGTGGGAAATGACATGGTGTGGTGATGACCAGATGATGAAAGAAAAGACCTAATTCCAGTTAAGATAACTTAAAACAGCTATAAAATCCTGACTCACCATGTGAGTTCGAGGTTGTAGAAGGGAAAGAAAAAAATATTGTCACATGATCTGAGCATGTTCAGAAAATGATGATCATTATATCCTTCCTAATAACTACACCATTTACATGTCGCTAATCTTGGACTAGAATGAGAGTCAGAAAACATTTCATTTTTGAATGCCTAGGTTCTAGCACAAAACATAGGCAAATATTCAAAAGATACAAGTAGAAGGAAGGGAGTGCTGGCTTCAGTCAGAGAACCTGAATAAAATTCCCTCTCTGATGTTTCCCATGTCACCTTAGGCAAGACATTTAACTTCTCAAGGCATGTCCTTATATATGTATGTATGTGTGTATATCTATATCTATATATCTATATCTGTGTATATATAAATATAGACACATATATCTATATCTATATATCTATATCTATATATGAAGTTGGAATTGGACTAGATCACCTCTCAGGCTACTTTATATTTTAAGATTTCTTCAATTTAGAAAACTAAAAGTTCAGGGACCCTTTTCAATGGCAAATCCCATCGTTCTATGACTGAGTGTATGTCTTAAGAAAAGTTCTAAGGAATATTGAGGTTAGATGACTTTCATAATATCATTGAGTAAGCATCGGAGGTAGGATTAGAATCCAGCTCTTTCTGATTGCAATCCAGTTCTCTATCCACTATGTCATCATGCCTTGGATTCATTGTTCAATAAATGCTTATTATTTGGTATACGTAGAGAGTGCATCAGAGGAAATGGAATTGTTTTACAAAACAATAATTGATACCATTAGTCATGATGTTTCATGTTACTTGTAGAGGGTGCTGGATTCTGTTTCCCACATTGGACTGGGTAAGAATTAGTACATTATGCTCCCCATCAGACCCCTGAATTTATTTCTAGAAATTTCAAAAAGCAAAGAGGTAAGACTTCTTCTCAAATATGGTGCTCCCAATGATCCAAGTGGTGTTAAGACAGATGGTTTTAAGTAAATATTCCATTTAACATCTTCCCTCTGATTCTCTCTGGGTACTTAAAAAGTATGGAGAGGTGACTTACACTCTTCTGTGTTTGCTTTATGTATACTGAAATGCTAATCAACAGCCTTCCATTCATTTTCTGTGCCCTGGAGAATCACATTGAATCGTTATAAATGTATTAAGCCATTTAAAATAAAGGCCTATAATGAGAAATGTCCTCTTAACTATTTAATAAAGGAACTAACAACTAAGTGAATTCTTTCTGGCTGGGTCAAAGAAGTACAGACTGATGAAGACAGTATAGGATATAGAAAGGCATCTGAGAGAAGAATCCATTTCCAAAAAGAAATTGAGTCTGGAGCCTCTGTATCTCAAAGTAATAGGATACTTAACTGAGCAAAAGAGAAGTTTCTTTCCCTATTGGCAGCTGTTCTATTGAGTTCTATAAACAAAGATGCCATGAGGAGAAGAAGTGTTGCTCAGTTGTAAAGTGACTCCAAATTTTTTGCTAAATATGAACTTGGGGTTTCATGAGGGAAATAAATTTGTGAAAAGCATTAATTGCACAATATTAAAAGGCCATGCATGCTCCACATCTGTAAAATATGGCTGCTAATACCCAAATGATAGGAATATTGTGAGGCTTAAAAGAGATAAGATTAAAAGGTTCTAAGTACTATATAAATTTTAATATATTATTATTATAAGCATTTATTAAGCACCTGTGTGCCAGGCACTGTGCTATGTGTTTTAAAAATATTATCTCATTTGCAAGCAAAATGTATATGCAAAAAACCTCCTGACATATGCCACCCACATTAGAAGAGACAGCAGTTTGTGTATTAGACCAAGGACAGAAAAATACATAACACATAGTGACAGTGAATAAATACAGAGATAACATAAAAAAACATACTATATACAAAATGGCAATAATACAGGAATAGCAGCCTCACGGTGCAGAAGCATCGCACGGAAAGAAAAGAATATTTGATATTGAGTATCAAAGTTGTAACATAATATGACATCATAACATCTGCTGCAATTATATTCAGAGCAGCTATGACAACAAGACATCATTCCACTACATGAGTACTTCTTCCCATTCCTCTAAAGAATTCAGATTATTTTCAGGACAAAAAACTTGGCCGTTCTACTATAACCTCCTGTACCTGTGGATAGCCTAGGTGACTAGTGGCATTCACAGACCTAATGGCCTATAGTTATACTCCAGAGTTCATGGATGGCCCAGGCTCTTCAGGTGCCTTCTGTTCCTTTGGTGGGGAAGCACAATTGTAGTGCTATACTGGAAAAGGGATGTCTCTGAATTAAACTGTCTCTCAGTCCTTTTTTCAGTCTAATTTATTTATTTATTTTTTAGTTGTCAACATTCATTTCCATAAGATATTGAGTTCCTTTTTCTCCCCATCCCTCCTCTCCCCCCACCTTGAGATGACATTCATTCTGATTAGCCCTTACCCCAGTCTGCCCTCCCTTTTATCATTTTACCATCCCCTTCCCTTTTACTTTCTTGAAGGGCAAGATAGATTTCTATACTCCAATGCTGGTATATTTGATTTCCCAGTTATATGTAAAAACAATTTTTTAATATTTGTTTTTAAACTTTGAGTCGCAAATTCTCTCCCTTCTTGCTGCCCCACCTACCCCACTGAGAAGGTAAGCAAGTGAATATAGCTTATACATGTGTAATTCTGCAAAACACTTCCATAATAATCATGTTGTGAAAGACTAACTATATTTCCCTCCATCCAATCCCACCCACCAATTACTCCATTTTCCCCTTTGACTCTGTGCCTTTTGTAAAGTGTTTGACTACCCCTTCCCTCAATCCGCCCCCCTATCTATCATCCCCCTTTATCCCCCTTCCCCCCTATTTTCCTATAGGGTAAGACACCCACTTGAGTGTGTATGTTATTCCCTCCTTAAGTCAAATCTGATGAGACCAAGGTTCACTCATTCTTTCTCACCTTCCCCCTCTTCTCTTCCATTGTAAAATCGTTTTCTTGCCTCTTATGTGAGATAATTTACTCCTTTGTTTCTCTCTCTTTCTCCTTCTTCCAATATATTCTATTTTAGATAGCATCCCTTCATATTCAACTTGCCCTGTGCCATCTATCTATCTATCTATCTATCTATCTATCTATCTATCTATCTATCTATCTATCATCTATCTATCTATCTATCTATCTATCTATCTATCTATCTATCTATCTATCTATCTATGTTTCTATTTCCTGTGACTACCCTAATACTAAGCAAGGTTTCATGAGTTATATACATCATCTTTCCATGTAGAAATATAAACAGTTCAACTTTAATAAATCTCTTATGATTTTTCTTTCCTGTTTATCTTTTCATGCTTTTCTTGATTCTTGTATCTGAAAGTCAAATTTTCTATTCAGTGCTGGTCTTTTCAGTAAGAATGCACTTTTTCCCCTGAGGGATTATACTCAGTTTTGCTAGGTAGGTGATTCTTGGTTTTAATCCTACATCCTCTGACCTCTGGAATATCATATTCCAAGCCCTTTGATCCCTTAATGTACAAGCAGCTAGATCTTGTGTTATCCTGATTGTGTTTCCATAATGCTCAAATTGTTTGTTTCTGGCTGCTTGCAATAGTTTCTCCTTCACCTCGGAAATCGGTGATTTGGCTACAATATTCCTAGGAGTTTTCCTTTTAGGATCTCTTTCCAGAGGCAATCAGCAGATTCATGCAATTTCTATTTTACTCTCTGGTTCTAGAATTTCAGGGCAGTTTTCCTTGACAATTTCTTGAAAGATGATTTCTAGGTTCTTTTTCTGATCATGACTTTCAGGTAGTTCAATAATTTTTATATTATCTCTCTGGGATTTATTTTCCAAGTCAGTGGTATTTCCAATGAAATATTTCACACAGTCCTCAATTTCTTTTCACTCTTTTGGTTCTGTTTTATGATTTCTTGATTTCTCATAAAATCATTAGCTTTCATTTGCCCCATTTTAATTTGGAAGGAATTATTTTCTTCAGTGAGCTTTTGGATCTCTTTTTCTATTTGGCCAATGTTTTTTCAATGTATTCTCCCCCATTGTTTTTTTTTTTTTTTTTTTTTGCTTTCTTTTGCATTTGGGTTAGTCTATTTTTAAGGTGTTTATCATCTTCTTCTATTTCTATGCTTTGATCTTCTTTGTCACCAAAGTAAGATTCTATAGTCTGATTTTTTTATATATTTATTCATCTTCCCAGCCAAGTACTTGACTTTCTAATCTTTATCAAGGTAGAACTCTGCTTCCAGTGGGGGTAGGGTTGGGAGTGGGAGTGGGTGTACTATCCCCAGAATTCCAGGAGTTTTTATTAGACAATGGAGCTCCATCATCTGTGGGCCCAGAACTCAGGAAGCAGCCTCTGCCACTGCTGTCTCTGGTGTTCCGCCACCACCACCACCCCCAATTTCCTGCATCTGGAACCAGCCAGACTTCATGCTCCTCTTTCACTCAGGTCCCACAGAACTTTCCCATTGACCTTTTTGGTATTTGTGAGTTGAGAAGTCTGGAAACTGCAACAGCTGCCAATAATTCAGTCTTCTGAAGCCTGCTGTGACTGGGCTGGGCTGGTGTAGCCCATGCTGGACTGAGTTCAGTTCCCTACCTAATGTGATTGACCCTCCTTGTCAACTTTCCAGGTTGTCTTGGACTGGGGATTTGTTTCACTCTGTCATTTTGCAGGTCTATAGCTGTTCAGAGTATTTTTTCATAGGTTTTTCGAGGGCTTTGGGGGAGAGCTCAGGGAAGTTGCTGCTCTTACTGTGTCATCTTGGCTTTGTCCCCCTAAATTCTCTCTCAATCTTACTTCAGATGCATTGAGACAGCCTTGGTATATTTCCCTCAGGACAATTTACATTCTCTGATTTACCAGTTAACAGTATAACAACAACATTAGCATTTACATAGCATCTACTGTGTGCCTGGAACTGTTTTAAGCACTTTACAAACAATATCTAATTTTATCTTCTGAACAAACCTGGGAAGCAGAAGCTGTTATTATTTCTATTTTACAGTTGAGGAATCTGAGACAAAGAGAGATTAAATGATTTGTCTGAGGTTACACAGTTAGTCAGTGACTCAGACTATATTTGAACTCAGGACATTTTGACTCCAGGTCCACTGATCTATCCATTGCACCATATAGATACCTCTAATTTCTTAGGTATTTGTTATTTAATTTGGTATTTCATCATTGATGACCTGGCAAAAGATGTGTGATAGAGTTAAAAAGTATATGGGAAAAGAATGAGAAATGAGTATAGGGTAAGGAATTGTAGTCTCTCTGGTAGGATACTCACTTTTGGTTGCATGTTCATGTGAAAGAGATCAGGTTCACTGCACAGTCCAGATCATCTTTACTTATTTGTTTTATGGATATCACAATTTCTTCATTATCATATTATGTAAGGGATTAGGCATCTGTAATCACATTAGTTGTTCCTGGGCTTTAGTACATGTACACTCATAACAAGTTTATGCTGCTACTGGCTTCTGATGGGCAGCATTCTGTTTAGTTTATAAATATATATATATATATATGTATATATATATATATACACATATATATGTATATATATATATTTGATATGTTGTCAATTCACACTTGAAATTAAGCTTCATATATGTAGTCTCAAAATTCTGAAAACCCACTTTAGAGACAACAGTCTCCCATTCTTGTCTGATCTCAGTGTCAGTATGTCCTCCATGAGCAAATGAAAGTTTTCTGGTAAGCATCACTCTCTTGGTGCAAAAATGACCCAAACCTCCTTACTTGTATCACCAGAAAGCATAAAGTATTTGTCTGACTTAGCAAATACTGCGGCCTGCATAAGGCAGTTATTTGTTATAAAAAATCTATTCACAATTTGGAGTGGTATTCAAATGGTATCCGATGAGTCAAGATAGTATGCCATTTCTTGAATCTGTCCTTTCAATTCTTTTCAAACATTTAAATGTAGATCAGGCTGTTGAATGATAGTAATGCTAGCATGTGTCTTCACAAACTTTTCATAGTAGACATCAAATCATAGAAATCCTTTAACTCTCAAGGATCCTTTGGGTGTGGTTAGCCAACAGCTATCTAGCTGGTGTGTGGTATGGACAAGCAGACGAAATTGAAGTAGTCAAGGGACAAATGAAAGGCAAGCTAGTTCAGACAGAAGACATGGGGGCAGTCAAAGCAACGGTAGTCTGAAGAATAGTAGATTTTAGAAGTACCTCATTTTATATAAGAAATATTCAGAGTTACTATCTCTTAAGATGAAAGAATAGCATTACATTTTCCCATTCAGCTTAGTACCTTGAGTCTGTAAGCTGTGGCACAGTCTAATATTGGCCCAATCTATAGAGGTCATTTTTTCCCTTAATGTCTGTACTGCATAGAAAAGACTTGGCAATATATTTTAGTATCAAGTGATTTACTTTAAAATTGTATCAAATATGATAACTGATATATTGGAAAGATAAAAGTTTCTGGGTTTTTCCAAAGAATGGTTTTGCTCATTAAATGATGAAATGCAAACCAATGCATTTTTGATGAGCCAAGCTATTCCCAGAAATTTCCTCTTCTTCTTGAGACTTTTAATCTCAGGTAGAATTGGATGTGACAGGAAATAAAATTGCTTTTCCTCTTGAATTTCAAGCTACGTTTTCCACATTTGAGGGCTGAATAATATTCACTTTATCTAAATGTTATTCAGAAGTTTTGGTCTTATTTAAACCATTAATGACTAAAATTGAATAAACAATACAAAGTTGCTTCCTCTTTCAAGATTTAGGTTTAGGAAAAAAAATCTCAGAATCTCTTTGGTCTATAGTTTGCTGATATGTAGAATTTAGTATAAGAAGCCCCAACAAACTTTATTTTAAATGCGCAGAAATATGGTAAAATATAATGGTTAGATTCTGTGCCCATCAACAAAAACATACATAATCCAAAATATATTTGAAATGCAATACTAATTTATATTTTGGGACCTGAAAACATATGAAGGAGGAAGGATCCTATGATGTTAGAAGGAGTGTAAGAGTTTCTACTCTCATTTCTTAGAATAGGAATGGTCCTGGACAAAAGATTTTAAACAATAATTTACTTTTGGAATATCCAGTCCCCATTTTGATGTTTCTTGATTCATCTTTTATACTTTCATGGTTACAAAACCTGAAGGCACAATTACCATACTTCAGCATCCCAAACCACCATCCTCATGAATCAATTACCCTGCTCAGTAGTTTCATAAGAAGCAGGCATTCTGAGAAATTTGAATAAGCCTGATCAATATTGTAAATTAGTAATCACTAAAATGATGTCACTGTATTAAAAAGGGAGGAGAGGTCAAAGGAATAAATGGTTCAATATTAGACTCAAATTATACAAATATACAATATGCTAGGGCTTTAAAAGAAAAACTCTTAGATTGTATACTAGTCAGGAAGAAAAATGATTCACATCTCAAATCTCATACATGAACAGATCCTTTATCTCATCAGTATTAGTGTTTCTTCCGTTGTTGAAAGTGACAAACTCTTGCACACACTTGCACACACGTGTGTGTACATATCACATATATGCATATATATAAAATCATATACAATTTTGTTATATGACTTTATGAATATTGATTGTAAATCAGTCAACAAACTTACATTAAGTGTTTTCTATATGCTAGGCACTAGAGAAATGAAGGAGAAAAAAATGCTAGTCTTTTCCTTCAGCATTCTGTCCTGGGTAACTCTTCTCTTTTCCCTCGATACTACTTTACTTGGTGGTCTCATCAGCTCTCAAGTATTTAATTAACATCTATGCTCTGATGATTTTCAAGTCTACCTTTCCTGCCCCAATTTCTCTGCTAACTTCTACTCTCACCTTTCCAAAGCCTTTTCAGACTTCTTGAATTGGATTCCCAGTAGATATTTTAAATTCCACAAGCACAAGATGAAAACCATTATCTTTTCCCCTAAATCTACCTGCCCTCTCCCCCTCGCCCCCACACCTTTCCTGTTACATCACCCTTCCAGTCTCTCAGGCTTGAAACATAGGAGTCATCCTAGACTCCTCACTATCCCTCACTCTCCATATCCAATCTCTTTCCAAGGTCTGTTGACTTCACTTTCACAGCACATTTCATGTATGCCCCTTTATTTCTTCTGATACTGCAACTACTCCAGTACAGGCCCTCATCATGTCATTCCTGGATTATTGAAATAGCCTGCTTGTAAATCCACATGTCCCCAGTCTCTCCCTAGTCTAATCTGCCATCTATTCAGCCAGTAAAGGGAATTTCCTAAAGTATAGGTACAATTCTCTCTCTCTCCTCTCTCTCTGTCTCTCTCTGTGTCTCTCAGTCTCTCTGTCTCTGTCTCTGTCTCTTTCTGTCTCTCTCTCTCTTTCATACACACACACACACACACACACACACACACACACACACACCCATTCAATAATCCACAGTGGCACCCTATTGCCTCCATGATCAAATACAAAATCCTCTGTTTGGCACTGAAAGTCCATCATAACATTTCCATTTCCTTTTTATTTGTTTGTTTTTGTTTTTATATCTTATTCCCTGTTATTGATCCAGTGGCACTAGTCTCTGGGATGTTCCACAAAAATGACACACCAGTCTGATTCCTGGGGATTTCCTTTGGCTGTCTCCTATGTCTGAAAAGTTACCCCTTCCTCAACTCTGACTACTGATCTCCCCAGCTTACTTTAACTCCCAACTAAAACTGTAATTTCTACCAGATACTTGCTCTAACCTTTCCTAATTTCAGTGCTTTACTGTTGTAGATTATTTCCTTCTTAACCTGTATATAGCTTGCTTTCTGCATGTTTGCTTACTTGTTGTCTCCCCCATTAGACTTGCTGTTGTTTTTGTTGTGCTTGTCCTTTGTTCTCAAAAAGGACCATGACATCAAGATGATGACATGACTTGTAGTTGACATTGATTTGAGTGAGGGAGGGCTGTGCAAGGACACCAGCCTCACTTCCTCCTCCAGAGACATCTGGGTTCAGTGACCTGATATTCACCAGGACAACTGAAGATGACCCAGGATGCAATGTGGGACCATGGCCATTTTAGGCTAAGGTCTTATCAGCTTCTCACTTTGAGTGAGATGCTCCCAATTCAGTGAATAGGCCTGTTTAAGTGGTTACTCAAAGGATGACTCCTTTTAATAAAAGAAAAAAGAATCAAACTGGGAGGGGAAGAACTTCAGGGTTTCTGGGTAAAAGAGAAACAGAGGACTATTCAGTAATTGAACATACAATGAACCAAAAAACAGACTCCTTTTTAACAGACCACATCATTAGATATCTCCCTTTGAGGCTATCATTATTATATTTTGATCGTTTCAGAGAAGTCAAACTGCAAAAAGCTAGAGGTTGTCATCTTAAGCTGTCCCCCAACCAGGATCTTTGAGCATCCCTCAAATCCCTGTAATGGAATATAAGCTTCTTGAGGGTCAGGACTGTTTTCTTTTCTTGTTTGTACCCTCTGTGCTTAGCACAGGGTCTGGCACAGAGCAGGCACTCAAGAAATGCTTGTTGAGAGCAGATAAAAGAAGGTGATAGGAAGAAAGTATGATTCAATCAATCAACAATCATTTATCAAGGAAGCCATGAGAGCTCCTCAAAACATGCTGGGGGACTTTCTCTGTTTATCTTGACACCATAAAAATACTAGTGGACCATGTGGGTTTTCCATCTGTTATCCTCCTCCCTTGCTCTATGACCAGCCCACCATCTATATTCAATCATATAGTTCCCTCATGACATTTGTCTTTCTTTTTGGAAGTTCCTCTCATGCTCAGCTCCTCATAGCTCCTCTATTGCCTTCTATAGGATGCTTATTTATAATTCCTTTGAGATTATTTTGTCCATGTCACACAACCACACAACAACCCAAGAAACACATATACAACTATAATAAGCCATACTATCTAAGAAGTACATTAGACAACAGGGAAAACAAATAATATGTAAGTTCAAACTAACAGAGAATGCTGAATTTGGAGTCTGAGGACCTGAGTTCAAAACCTGGCTTCACTGCTTGTGAATTATATGCCATTGGGCAAGTCCCTTCACCTCTGACTCAGTTTCCCTATCTACAAAATGAGAGGGTTGAATGGATGACCTCTAATGTCACTTTCAACTCAAAAACTCTAATTCTCTTACCCTATGGAGTGCAACTCCTTGAAGGTAGGAACTCTTTTTTTTGGGGGGGTGGGGAGGGGAGGAGAGAGTCATGTCCCATCAGTACAAGATCTCAAAACTGAAATCTCTGTAGGATATCTTCAACATATAGGAAAATTAGATTTATTTTTGGTTTTTCAGTGTTCATTATCCATAACAAAGATAAAAACTTTTAGTGGCATACAGCTGGTTTATGACTCATTTGATATGTAGAAAAGATTATGGGGAAAAGGTATCATTATTGTTATAGATTAAAAAGAATCAGTAAATTTTTACCTATGTTTGGGAAATATTTTGTTGGGAAAGAGTCTTTAAGGTGATATTTTAATCTGAATGATTTTTAATAGTCAACAACAAAAAAATAAGAACAGTGGATTCTGGTAGCATCTATCCATAAATCAGTGGTTTGATAAAATACCAATGAGAAAAGGCTGTTCTCCTTTCACATCTCCTTCAACTTGCATTTTAAAAAAATGCTTTCAATGCATTATATTCACTAAGATTTTGTAGAGATAGAAAGTTTGATGTTTTTTTTTTCCTACTGAACCTATTGAGTAATAATGCTTCTTAGCACTTCATTAGGGAAAAAATGATATATCAGCCTATGAAATAAAACACCATTTCATTTGAAAAAAAAATGGAATATTTTATGTATACGTGAAACTATAGAAACAGAGTATGGCTATACCAAAAGTAAAAAGTACACCAAAAAAAGTTAGGATGACATCTAACACCTTAGATGGATGGATAGATAGATAGACAGATAGATTTAAGATATATATGTGTGTGTGCATATATACAATATATACGGTGTCTATATATAGATACATATAATTGTTTAAGGTGTATGTATGTGTGTATATGTATATACAGATATGTATGTATATGTGTGTATATATTTTCCATTTCTTTCTGATTTTATATATATATATGCATATGAGAGAGAGAGAGACTAAAGGGGTGGCAATAATAACAATAAAAATTATTTCATTGTTAATGATAAGTACCTAACATTCTGATAACAATAAAAGTTAGCAAAATACACATATATAATATATTTAAGGATCTTTGAGTTGACGTTACTAGGCAGAATATAAACTATAACACATTATAATCTATGTAAGCCTTACATTTTGGTCCCTAGCATCTTGTAGGTATTCTTGATAATCCATTTTTGATCAAGACATAAGACTGGAGCCTAAGCATAGCTGAATTTTGCTATAAAAAGGTTCTAGCATATGCTACATTTTCTCATGATATTCTCACTCACACTTTAGAATATAGGCTTATGTTGTTTTCTTTCTAGGAAAATGTTGAATTTAGGGTAGACATGGCCACAATGAAAATACAGAAAACATGCAAGGAAATGTTTCTGGAAGTTGTTGTACTTCTCAATGAACAAACCCAGGAAACTTTTTCATTTAAAAAAAATATTGTAAATCTAATTAGAAATCAGGTGCTTGTGAGGATCTGGGAAATATTATGTCTAGAATACTCTCAATATGTATCTATATTTCTAACAGAGTGCCTTATTTTGCCCTTACTCTCATTGCTTAATTTTATTTACTTACATTGAAGACACTAAAAAAAAAATTAGAAATAAATAAATATGATTCTATTGCATCATTGTTTAAAACCCATTACTTCAAACTATTCCCCTTGGGAGATTATGAGTCAATTAGGAATAACCTATAGACATTGGCATTGCCAGTATGTGGCATTGATTTACATGCATTTATATGTGGAAAGAAACATGGCAGCAGAAGGAGAACCACTGCTTCTAAAGTGTAGTAATTGTCTTTGGCTATAGTACTTGTGTCATGCTTCAACCATGGAACCCTAGAAGAAGGAGGACCTGTAGAGGTTAAGTGACTTTTCTTAGTTCATATTACAGAACCAAGAAGAGTTCTTCATTCTTTCCAAATAATTCAGAACTGGTAAAATGACTGGATTCTGTCTTCTTTTTAATTAGCTTAGCAAAAGGTTCATTAATTTTTTCAGTCTTGTCAAAGAGGCAGGTTTTTTTTTTTTTTGTTAGTTTGTGCTATCATATTTAATCTTCTTTATTTTCCAATTATCTAATTTTTCTCTAATTTACAATGTCTGCTTTGGTGTTTATTTTTATGAGTTTTGTTTGCTTTCTGTGTTTTAAATGCATAGTCATCCCATTAATTCTTTCATTTTCTGTTTTTTTTTTTAGATGCTCATATTTAGGGATTCAATTTTTTTTCTCTGAGGATTACGTTAGTAGTTATATCCAGAAATCTAGGTATGTTATTTCACAATTATCATTTTCTTTTACGTAAATATTATTTCAACAAGTCCCAAGGCCCTTAAATTATAATACATGATCTAAACTACTAAGTTTTATATACTGACGGTGGTTGATTATTCTTGCATCCGGAGTTCTGTTATTACTTTTCCCCCATCATCTCCCTGGGCCATATAACAAACGAAGTTCATCATTTTCAGCCCACCTGGGGATAACTATTAATTATAAAAGTATTTGTGGATGGCTTTGCATTCTGCAAAATGGAAATGCTATTACAACAGTATCTGTTTTTAGAATAAATTATGGGTTCTTATTCAAATTAATAGCATTAATTAAGAATTTAATTACTTACTTCCTTACTTCCTAAACATTTAGTTTAGCAGGAATCAAAGTATCTTTTAAATTTTCAGTGATTAAAGAAGTTAATTTGAGTTCCTGTTTTTAAGGAATTATTTCTTTTTAGAGTCCTAAATGGTAACAGCTTTGGACAAATTGCTTGATTTAAAAGCTTTTTCTCACAGTTGTTACTTTTTTGTTCTTAATTATCCTAGGGCTACTAATACAGGTTGATTTCTATGGGATTATGTACCTGCCTGCTCATCCTCTCTCCTGTTTCTTTCTTTTTGATTATGTCCTAGTTTGATCCTACCTTTACTAGGTATTCAGTAAAGGAAAGAAAAGCAAGTTAAGCCCAAATTACTCAATACATACGTTAATTTTTGACTTTCTAAACTTTGGCAAAGAAAAAGTAGACAAAACACAGATGTGACTTGTTTTCCCCTCAAAGATTCATTTAGTTCCCTTTGTCACTAGCAGAGATAAATGAGATTTATGTACATGTTTCTTTTTAACATTCTGAAAAAAAACTAAAATCTTAAAGAAACCTTGAAGATTAATGACTTAGCATGAGATTTAAAACTCTAAAATGTTTAAAACTAAATCAGATTCTTTTAGGGACTTTCTCAGTGAAGCAGGCCAAGGTATTTTGTTTCATATATTTTTGGGAGGCACTATCTTATATAAATCAACTTTATATTAATTTATCAGTTTTAACCATTAGTTTTACATAGACACGATCCTACTAGTATTGGCCTTTTTTGTCTGCTTCAGCAGTTCTGTTACCCATTTCCCCCTGGATATCTTGCCCCAAGAAGTGAAAAACAGATCTCCATTTTGACTCCCTTCTGCCATTCTTTCAAACTTTCTGTCTCAAGACTTTTAACTCTTCTCTCTGATACCTTTCATTCTGTCTTTTTCACTTCTATCAGATTAACCTCCCTGTAATATCACTTTTTTCAGGCCTAAAAGTCTTCAGCCTCAATGATAAAATCCAAACTCATTAGCCTTCACTTCAGTGACATTCACAATCTGCTGGCTTCAACCTCTGTCCAAACTTATCTTCTACTTTTCTCGAAACACATAATACACATTCCTACCTCCATATTTTCCGTTCTCTCAGTATAGCCCTCTCATCTGCAATATACTCTTTCCTTTTCTATCTATATTCAAATCCTAGCTACAATAAAAAGTATTTTAAAATTTGTAAAGCAACTTCTTTGGAACTAATCTAAGAGGTAGATTCTCTATGTAGTGCAACCTCAACTTTGAAAAAAAGCAAACTCAGGCCAAGAGAAATTAAGGTACTTGATGTCATAAGAAATAGAAAAGGAGATAGTTACAAAGAAACATTGGAAGACTTGCATGGAATATTTAAGAGTAAACAGAACTAAGAGAATCATATATACGATTAAGAAAATAATAAAAAAGAAAAAAATTTAAATGACTTAAAAACTCTCTTAAACACAATGAGCAAGCATATTTCCAAAGGGTCACTGATAATAATAATATCTAGCATCTACATAGCATGTTAAGATTCATAAATTAAACTACAAGTATTGTCTTTTATTATATTTAATAATGACACTGATGAGAGGTGACGGACCAAAGTTGAAGAATGAAACCTACTTCTGGACACAGCCAATAGGGGCATTCGTTTTGGTTAATTATGCATGGTTTTTTTTCCAGGAGTTTTGTTTGTGGTTGTTGTGGTTGTTGTAGTTGTTTTAATGGGGATGTGAGAAAGAAAATATATTTACATTAAGAAAAATATTGAGGGACTCATGAATAAGATAAATTTGAACCAGTTTGTGAAGGTAGACAAAGAATATGATTTGTAGAACAGGAAAACAGAGAACACTCTATGAGAGGGGAATTGAACATTCAAAAATTTCCTATTTTCTATGTGTAGATATACATATATACATATATATGTGTGTGTACATATATATGCCTATGTAGATATACATATACATACACACATATATGATGATAGATGTTGCAAAGAAGATTCCACAGCTCTAGTAAATACATGCCTGGTCAAGAATAATCTTTAATACATTGCAACATAATATAATGACTATCTATAGCCCTGAAGAAGTCCACAAAGATGCTGAATAGATTTTTGTTTACTTTGTCCAGAGAACAAAATATTGAACTCTGTAGGGGACACAAAAGGTAGAAAATGTGGTTTCTGTCCTGGATCGCCTACTACATCACATTTTTTTTAAATTGACAAATTCCATTATTTTTGAACAGTGTTTTTCACCTAGTGGGTGTTTAATACATGTTCATTGATTAACTGAATGATTCATCTTCAGTTTCTTCATTAAAAAAAATGAGTAATAAATGATCTCTAGTGTCTTTTCTCATTATAATATTTGCGTGATTCACATAATCATCTGTTCCTATATCTCATTTTGAAAAATAAGAAATCGAACCCCAGAATCTTGTACAACATGGTGGTCTTGGATTTAAAAAGGCTTTTGTTCATCCAGCTTCTGATGCTTACTAGCTGTGTGGCTAAGGGCAAATCACTTAGCATTCTAAGACCCAGCTTCCTAATCTGAAAAAATGGGATGGTAATGCAAAGACGGGGCAGCTAGGTGGTGAAGTGAACAGAGTTCTGGGTCTAGACTCCAGAAGATTTATCTTTGTCAGTTAAATTCTACACTCAGTTATTAGCTATGTGACCCTAAATAAATCACTTAACCCTGTTTGCCTCAGTTTTCTCATCTGTAAAATGAGCTAGAGAAGGAAATGGTGAGCCATTCCAATATCTTTGCCAAGAAAATACCAAATGGGGTCACGAAGATTTGAAAATAACTGAAATAACTGAGCCACAATACAATTACAATAGTATATGTCCCAAAAGTTATTGTAAAGTTCAAAAGACATAGATGTTGATATAGCCATATATAGATATATGATTATGTATATTGATACCTATCTATAGTAATAGAGTTATAGATAGCAATATGTTTAGTTACATATGTATATGCAAACATGTACAGATATATTCATACATATAAATATATAAAACATTTTGCAGACCTTAAAAGTAAATCATTATTATACGTTTTTTTAAAATGTTAATTTAGTGAATTAATAAAATTAACAAGTATGTAGTAATGTCATCTATGTGCTATGTGCCATTCTGAGACACTGGGGAATAAAATATTAAAATCAAAGGATCCCTGAAAGAATTGACATTATATTGGGGGAGATAACAGGTAGAGATGTAAATAAATACAATATTAAATCGTACTCATGGGATGGAAAGGTAATGTGAAAAAAAACTCCATATTCACACTCTCATTTTACAGATGGAATACAAGAAAAATTCCCAAGTAGAAGATTGCATTTGAGATGAACTTTGAATAAATTATAGTATAAACTAAGATGCAAACATTAAACAAAATCTAATTTCCCAAACAACAGAAAAATAAGGAATGAAGTAGAAGCCCCCTGTTATCGTCTTGTCCCCATTTCACATTTCCAACATTTAATAGCTCCTCCCTCCTGTCCTTTCTCCTAGGGTTTATCACATTTTCCCCCTTTCTAAGTTGTCTAAGTCCCCAGAGTTGCTCCTTTCCTTATCCCATTAAAAAATAAATGAAAACTATCAAACATCTCAGCTCCTTGGAAGACGCATGAAGCCCATGGGAGCTTCAGTTTAAATTAACACCTTTTCTTCCATAGGATTGAATTTAACACATTTCAGTACCCATTAGGTGGTCTGTCGGCTTGACTGTTTTGGTTTTTTTTACCTATAAACCATTTTCACTCCTTAAAGTTCACCACAAGACCTAATTATGCCCAGGTTTCTTTTTTACTATGTCTCCTGATGCTTTTTAATTAGGGTAGTTGTTATTTTTTTAAATAACATACACACCATTTACTACAAGAACTATCCCAAATTGTAATAGATAACACTACTTTACAAAAAAAGAATTCATTAATTTGAGCATCTCGTTATGATGAAGATCATGTCTGCATGAAATAAATGTTCAAACCATTCTGTGTTATTTGACCCCAAACATTTGTTTTTCCTTTCAGTTTACCCACCTATGCCATTGGGATTATAAAGTAACAGGAAAACACTTTGGTAACAAGGAATTTCACATCTTTTAGTTATTCGTTGCTTGAAGTAAAACAATTAAGCTGGACTTAGAATACTTTCAAGGTTCTTTTCAGCCTAATCTATATGTGGATTTTTCAAGTCTTTAAACCTAAAGAATAACTCATAATTATGACATGTTAAACCAAGGAGTTTTCTAAGTAGTGCTGCAGCAATTTAGTTCTTCCAGGATGGTTATATGAGTGTTCATGTGTGTGTGTGTATGTGTGTGTGTGCAAGTGCATGCATGCATGTGCCTGTGCCTGTGGATGCACACATGTATACATATGTACAAAAATGAAACCTTTAAGAAAAAGTCATCAAGGATCATGGGTCACAAATTGGGAAAAATGTAGCAGAGAGAAATTTCTTTGGGCTAATGCCTAGAGCTAATATTTCTAAATATAAGTCATGATAGTTAGAGATCATCTGCCTTACCATCATATCTATTATGAAGGTTCAGGTATTATGTGCCACTGAATGACCTTGATCCCAGACTGAGTTCAGATAATCAAGATCTTAAAGTCATAGATTTAGAGGTAGAAAGGAACTTTAAAGGAATACAAGATTTAAAGGTAATCTAGTTCAATTCCCTTATTTTACAGATGAGAAAAGTGAGGTTCAGAGATTTTAAGTGACTTATTTTAAGATAATACAATAGTAAACGGTGGAGGCAAAATTCAAACCTAGGTCAAAATAATGCAAACTCATGAAACAGAGGCAGAATAAGTTCAGTTTGAAGGTAGAGTTGTGTAAAGGAGCAAATGACTTCCATTTTAGATATGTTGAATTTGAGATGCCTCTTATATTTCATAAGTGTAAAAATGAATTGAAAAGAAAACCAACAACAACAAAGCCTTGTTCTTTTTAAATAATTTTTATCTAAGATAGAAAGAGGCTACATTGGGAAAAATCCCTAAGTTTGCATTTTTCCAGGTCCCTCAGCTCATCATCCCATTGTCAGTCACCTACTGTTTCAGACTGTCCATTAAACCTGGAATGTACTCCCTCTTCGTCTTTGCTTCTTAGAATCCCTTAGCTCCCTTTTTAAGGATATAGTCAGGTGTCAACTCCTAAACAAAATCTTTCCTGGCTTCCCTATTTGACAGTGATCTCTCCCTCCTCATATATCACCAGTTAATCTGTATAACTATTCTAACTTTTCCTATCGCCTCTCCAAAGAATATAAGCTCTTTGAGGGTAAGGACTATTTTTCAGTTTGTCTTTTTATCTACATTGCCTAGCCAACTGTCTTTCTTATAATACTCTCTTAAATGGTGGTTATTTTTGCATGAATTGAAGAAAAAAGAGACATTATAAAGTTGGGCTCAGTTCTGTCTGGTGATTCTCATTTGCTTCAGTGACAGGAGAGAGCAGTAACACATTATAATGTCATTGACAAATAGAGAGAGGATCTATAAAGTCCATGTGTAGCTATGGTGACAGAAGTCCAAGAAAGGCCTCTGGAGATGGGTCAGGAGCAGTGTGTTACCATGGTAATGGATGAAGGAAACAAACTAGAAAGGTTTCACTGATAGGGAATGGAAGCAAGGGCCAGATTTCTGAGAAAGTATATGGGACAATTCCATATCTACAGAATTTAGATGATGGGACATGCTGCGGGGCCAGTGCTGTACTGCCTGAAACATGTTCAAAGTAAAGTGGAGATGCAGAAATTATCAGAATAACTCTATTAAGCCCCATGAAAAATAGCTATTGACTCAATTAATTGAATATTTTAAACGGAAAATTGGATGCATCACCACATTGATAATTACCTCCATTCTCCACTAAGGCACACTCCATAGAGTCTCAGATTTGCTTAACCGAAATCAATATGTTATTCTTTAAGTTTTTAAATTATAAGTTAATGTGAGTTATAGGAAATAGAACTCACAAGCAGAGTTCAGACTCAGATTGAGGGAGGTAGTATAAAAGGGGACAACAGAGAATCACTGAATTTCAGAATTGTAAGGGATATCAGCAACCATCTTCTCACACTAAAAAAAAAAATCTCTTCTACAACATACATGGGTTATTCGCTACCTTTGCTTGAAGATCTTCAATGAGAGAAAACCTATCCTTTCCTAAAGCAGGGGGTCCCATTAATTATTAGGATACCCCCCCACTTCCATCAAGCATAAATTTCACTCTTTGCAGCTTCTACTTCTGTTTTTTGAGTCAGTGAACTCAGTAAATGTTTGTTAAACATCCAGGCCAGGAACTGAGCTAAGCACTGGGAATACAGATACAAAAAAAAAAAAAGACAGTCCCTGCCCTCAAGAAGCTTACACCCTAGAAGAGGGAAGTAAGACAAAACACAAAATAAAGCACAAGAAAGGAGAGATGGAGGAAGAGGTGCTCAATTATCTGATGCATTGGGGAGAAGTCAGTCAGAGAAGTCCCAAAGTGGTGAAGCCAGGTGAGAAATAAGATGTCTAAGCTGAGCTCTTTCTTTAAATAGAAGTTTAGAGTAGATAATTGTATTCTTCAATCAGAGAGGCAGACAATAGTAATGATGTGGTGTACATGGTGGGGTAGACCTTACAGGATGATGAGGTTATCCCAGTGATGAACTTCCTGAGTGGTGAAGTCAGTGAGAGGATTTCTAATGTAGGTCAGTCAGGTGAGATGAAGAGGAAATCAGATCCTCTTCCAATTACTGTTGTTCAAACTATTCAATAAAACTAGCATGTTCCCCTGATTCTTCCCTTCTTCCAACTAAAAAAATCCGCAGTTCCTTCAACTGGTTCTTATATGACATGGAAACAATGCCCTTCTCCTCTCTGGCTGCCATATTCTAGAGATGAATTCCAGCTTATTGATGTCCTTCAATCAGAAAGGTAGAACAGTGGATAAAGTGGTGGCCCTGGAGTCAGGAAGATGTGAATTTACATCTAGTCTCAAATACTTACTAGGTATGTGACCCTGGACAAGTTACTTAATTTCTCTGTGTCCCAATTTCATCGACTGTAAAAGTGGGACAATAATAGCACCTACCTCCCAGAGTTGTGAGGATCAAATGAGATAAATTGACTTAGTGTAGCTCCTGGCATATAAGAGCTAAATAAATGCTCCTTGCTTTCCTTCATTCCCTTCTTAAACTGTGGTGCTCAGAATGGAGCACAATACACAAAGTCTACAGAAAAGTAGATTGAGACTATATTATCCTTATTCCTGAAAATTTTATCTCTCTGAATGAGAATCAATATTCATAAGTCATACCACATATTTTACTCACATTGAATTTAAAACCTATCACAGCTCCCAATTCTTTTGAATGAAATATACACATATACATACACATACACATGCATATATACACTTGTATGTATATGTATATATGTATACATATATGTATATATACATACACATATTCACACTACTTAATCATGTGCCTCCTTTAATTCTTGTGAAGTTAATTTTTTTAACCAAAAGTAAGATTTTGAATTAGAACATATCAAATTTACTTACACTATATTTGATTTAATTATATTCAGTCCGAATTAAGTTCTAGCTTGACAAAATAATTTTGGTTCTGAATTCTATACATGTTAGCTACCCCCCCAGCTTTGTGTTATATGCATTTTTATATGGGTACCATTTGATATGGGAACCATTTTTATATGGTCTCCAACAATAATGCCCTTATTCAAGTCATTGATACAACACTGAAAGCACAGAGCCAAGCAAAGATCCCAGTAGCTGCTCTTAAAAACATGCCTAAAAGAGTTCAGATTATTTTTTAACAGATTCTTATTGGATTAAAGTGAAGAACTTCATGATTTCTACAGTTCTGTCTCCAATAATATTTGACCACTGTTTCCACTTTGATATAAGGAAATAATGCATTCAATGATAGTTGGGTAATACAAGAAAAAACCGTGAATATATTATAACAAGAGAAAGGGAAAAGAGCCTTATCCAACCCAACCACAATGAGAAATGAGGTACCCTTTAAATATCACAATAGCTTAAGTAATCTGTCTCCTTAGAAAATGGCATGGTTGGAAATTGAGATGAGAATCATCTTCAGAAGTGGAAAAGTATTTTCAAAGACCATGGATGTGTTAAAGACCCTTCATCATGGATAACAGACAATGGAATTGGCTATTAGAAACAACATACCTATTTGGAAGAAATAATGTCAGATTGGGGTGGGGGGGCACACAGAATGGAAAGGCGATATAATTCTTTCCATTTCTCCTTTTCTTTTCATATATTCATAGCATTTCTCAAAATTAAAAGGCTCCCCAAAGTCATCTAGTCTCAAACCAAAGTTAATTTTGAATCTCTGGTTGTCTCCCAATCTGAGTCTCAACTAACAGAGCATTTCTCTCTTAAGTGGGAGCAGGAGAGGTCCACTAATTTTTGAAAAGGATGAAAATTAGACATCTGAGATTGATTCAATGAATCTGCATCCTAACCATGGCACTAACTGATTCTGTGACCTTGCACAAATAACTTTGAATTTCTGGGTTACACATACACACAAAAGAAATGATCAAGGAAGAAGTACTAGTGTGTTGGGTAGATCTTCTGTGGAGGATATGTGGTGAAATTTAGATATGTTCCACAGGATCAGAAGGCATGGGAGGGAGGTTGATGATCTAAATTTAGAGATAATGCCCACAGAGATGAAACCATGGATCATTCAAAGTATCAGGTGTGGAGCAATCAAACTGTTAACTATAGGTCAGCAGGAGGCTCTGAGTGACAGTGTTTTACAACTTGCAGGCATTAATCTATTATTTGACCCAAAATAATTCAACACTGTCTTGCTGAATTCTGTAGTGAAGTGTGATGGGGTGTGAAAAAAAAATAAAATGCAATTGGAAAATGTCTTGTTCATGTGGATAAGATGCCAATAGAATCACTTTAATAAGGAATACTTTCTTCCTCCATGGCCCCTACTCCCCAACTCTGCCCAGGAGGTTTGAATAGAAAACACCAAACAGTTATTTCCCTGCTGTGTTTAAATCATTCAACACCTTTTGTGTCTTGAATATAACTGAAAATTTAACTCAAACTCAGAGATATCCACATGAAAGGATGGTGGTTTCCTGAATAATCATAACAAAGTTTAGAAGAGAGGAGAGTTTGGGTGAAACTTAATAATGTCTTCATCAGACAAATCTAGTTTATGATTCAGCATGAAATTTCTCACATGTAGTTGGTAAGGCAAGACTACAGCTTTGAAAAGAGGCTAAGGATATATATGTAGATGTGAAGTTGTCTGTGTCAGTGTGATAATTAAACCATGGGAGCTTCTGAGGTCCTAGGTATATATTTCAAGAAGAAAATTCATCCGTCACTCCTTATTAGGTAATTTAGAAAAAAGTTCTCATTTTACTCTCTTATAGATAAGGCAGTCTTACATTGATAATATACTGGTTCAATATACTGGTCAAATAATATATGTTTGAGCCCTGACCAGCTCTGGGACTTTGACCAGGGTACGGATTACCTCCTGCTTGCCCCATCTCAACTCCCAAATGGAGGTCAAAACCTGAGACTGTCCCTGTTGTCAACTCCCCTCCTGAGTAGTAATAAAGTTTGTGGTTGCTATCTCTGGGTAGGTAGGCTTCCCTACAATTACTCTGTCATTTAAAATGCATATTTTCCTTGAAGTCCTTTGTATTACATAGAGGGAACACCCATATTAAGAAAACTGTAGATTTGTGAAATATTAAAGTAACCAACGTGCAATTAAGCTAAGACTTGATTTCATAACCTATTAGCTAACACCAGCTTCTAACTTTGCCACTCCCATGATACCTGTGACACTGAGAAGTCCAAATTATCTCAAGTACTGCCTTGAGTCTATGTACAACAGCAGCAAAAGAACAAAGTATTTACATGTAACTTATTAATCAGCTAAAGAGGGCAGTATTTGTGTTGGCTAATATTCTACTTGAGCCAATAGTCCAGTGGTCTCATTAGAGTCTCTCTGGAGTATGTGCAGAATTAACCTTTTAGCAATCTTCACTGTCTCAGTCTAGTTACGTTAGTCTGACCTCCCCATTCACACACACACACACACACACACACACACACCACACACACCATACACACATACACACATGCACACACATGCACACACACATACATACACACACACATACATACACACACACATACTCTGCCATTAAGCATTTGGCTTCAAGAGTTGTCACAAGCCAGGTTCAAAATATAATTCAGACCACTGGTGTCAAACAGAAACAGGGGCCACTAATCTGCACATAAGAATCTCTATAGGCCACATGTTGACTTAGTTTTAAAATGTAATATTTTCTGTTTTATGGTGTTTTTATTTATTCTGTTAATTATTTCCCAATTACAGTTTAATCTGGTTTGGGCTACACTTAGGAATGTTGTGGGGAGTATGTTTGCACCTCTGACCTCAGGAACTAATGGAATATTACCTATGGTATGAAAATGGACAATCTATAGTTCATACCCAGTTCTAGACCACTATGTATCTGTGTCTCCTTCTCTCTGGTGGCTAGTTCCACCATAACTTCAGAACTTAGGAATGTAAGAAGAGGGTAAGTATTATAATATATAATGTGCTGGACTTAAAGTCAGGAAGATTGAGTTCAAATCCTACCTTAGGAACATCATAGTTTTGTGACCCTGAACTTAATTTCATTCTGTCAAAATGGAAATAATAACCACCCTTACTGATTGGTTGGATGTGCACTCCTGGACATGGTTTCTTAACATTAATGCCATGTGGTTCTCTGTTCTAAATTTATTTTCCTTTTGCAGGATTTAGTCAAAAAATGAATTGAAAACTGTTCCTCACATAATGTGGGGAATATATATATGTACACACACACACACACATATATATATATATATATATATATATATATATATATAAAATATATAATATATAATATATTTGGCCTACTATTCCTTAGTTTATTGCAACTGTTCTCTTGGGCCACCCTGTACATTAACCCAGTTATCAGCATTGATCTTGTAAGCAAAGAAGCATGCAGACTAGAAACTCAGGTATTGTGAGTGATGCTGTCCCAGCTCTAAGTTAGGTGGACTTCCAGTAGCTCTGAGCTTTGAAATTTAAAGAGTGGTGGAGGCTGCAATGGTAGTAAGGGTAAGGGGGTTGGGTCCACTTTGCTATAAATAGTGATAAAAAGAAGGCTTTTTTTTGTTTTTTAAGAAACTTCACAAAGTTTTTCTTGGCATAGGAAATAGGACCCATCACTCCCAAACCAGTATTGGTTTATTCAGATTGTACAGTAGTGATACTTGCCACATGCTATAACTACCTCATAAAGGTGTTATGAGGCTCAACGAAATGATGGCTATGAAGGACTGTTAGAACATCCCAAAGAAGATGGGACATGCATTAATGTATTGTGGTGTTAGGCTGCATGAATGTGCTTCTTAACAGTCGTTTTGAGACCTAGTTTGATAGGGCTTGTAAGCTCTCGTTTGGACCACTAATGGTGGAAAAATGAAATTCTACTCGAAAGGCTCTTGCCCTCCAATTATTCTCAGTAAGAGAGCTTTTAGTCATGTGTGGCTGTGTGGTCTGTCATAACCATAGACAAACAATTGCGGACCAGAAGTGCAGTGTGGAAGATGCTATATTATTGGTGACTTTTTGGGAAGGATCATAGTGAAAACTCTGCAGTCATTGGATTACTGACTTATTTCCTCCTAGCCAGTGTTAATCAACATTTTGTGCCCTTTTTAATTAAACAATTTGAGCAATTACTGAAGATGAATTTTAGGTATTCTTTGCTGTCTCAATGCTTCCTAAGAACAACTTTTTTAAAAAAGAATTGATTCTCTGAAAAATTTCATGATTGTGCTTTGGTTTAAGAAACGTATGATAATTGACCTCACACTGTATCATTGACTTTGTGGTATGATATTTGCACAAAGATCTGTGATTTGTAATACTTAATGGTATGAACTAAAGCTTTTTGTGTATGAAAACAACAGATGTGAAAAACAAAGCAACAGGCAGTACAGAGGCAGATGATTTCTATCCAAAGAGAAGTGTGGTGGCTTCTTGACCCATTCCTTAAACCTTTGTATTCTTGCCTTACAAATGAGGATTTCATATTTGCATCTAGAGGTAGCAAAAAATTACTTCAAACAAAAACAAAGGGTTTTTTAAAGAAAAAATAGTCACCCCTACCTTAAAGGCTGTTGTGAGACTCAAAAGGTATAACCACAGAAATCATTTTGTAAATTTTACAGCACCGTATAAATACTAGTTATTTCTTTTTCTATTTGGTAATAATTTATTTTCCAAGATTACTTGTGAAAGCAATTTTAATACACCTTTTAAGTTTTGAGTTTCAAATTCTATCCCTCCTTCCATCTCCCATCTCTTTCCCTCAGACAATAAGTAATCTGATGTAAGTTATACCAGCACAACTTCCATATCACTCATTTTGTGGAAGAAAATGAAAGAAAGAAAGAGAAAAAGAAAGGAAGAAGGAAGGAAGGAAGGAGGGGGAAAAGGGAGGGTAAAAAAGCATGCTTTGGGTAATACCAGTTCTTTCTCTAAAGTTCTGTAGAATTGCCTTGGATCACTGTATTCCTCTGGATAGCTATATCATTCATAATTATTTATCATACAATTTTGCTGTTACTGTGTCCAATGAAATCTCGATTTTGCTTATTTCACTATATATTAGTTCATTCAAGTCTTTCTAAAGCTTTTCCCCTCTGAAATCATCCTGTTCTTTATTTTTATAGCACAATAATATCCCATTATAATTATTTACCACAATTTGTTCAGACATCCCCCATCTGATGGACATTCCCTCAATTTCCAAATTTTAGCCACTACAAAAAGAGCTGTTATAAATACATTTCGTACAAATAACTTCTTGTTCACACATACCCCCTTTTTAAAGTCTCTTTGTGACACAAACTTAGTAGTGGTATTGCTGAATCAAAGAGTATGCACAGTTTTATAGCCATCTGAGCATACTTCCAAATTGCTCTCCAAAATGGTTGGATCAGTTCACAACTCTCCTAATAGTGTCGCAGTTTTCCCACATTCTTTCCAACATTTATTATTTTCCTTTTTTCATCACATTTAGCTAATAATATTTTAATAATATAATTTATTCATTGTAACTATGACAACAAAAAAGAAAGACCATGGGCCAACACACACCAATATAAATCTGTGTGCCGTCAGTCATCTCATAAATCTGCTACTTTTCTTACCATATCTCCATAGGTAGCAGGAGAAAATTCCTGACCACTCATTCCCACAGTTCATGGAAAGAAGTAATGGAAGAGAGTTGAGATATCCAGCACATAGTTCGTTTCTAGGTCACATACTATAGAAAGGGAAAGCAAGAGAGAGTGAGAGAGAGACAGACAGACAGACAGATAGACAGACAGACAGACAGAAAGACAGACACAGACAGAGTGAGAGCACATTGGAAACCTCTCTGCTTCCCAACTCAGCTCATCAACTCAACTGGATTCACAAAAACCTGAAATCCTTAGCACTCTGGATCCTTCTTGACATTACTACTTTTCTCATAATTGTCCCAAGGTAAAAATATTTTCCCCAGCACTGGTCACTGGACATCTCAGTCAAGAACTAGTAAAGTCTCAGGTCACAGCACAAACAAGCAAGGCTGTTTTACAGAAGCACCCCAGTCCCAATCCAATGGCACCTCTGCTGATGCCCTATGGCATTCAATAAATTTTATCCTCAAAGGGCAAATAGGTTTTTAGGCAAATATACCAAAATCAAGTATCCTTACATTTAAGTAACTTCTGCAAGCAATTATTAAATATATACAGTGTGCCAGCCACTGTTTGGTACCAGGAATGCTAAAACAAATAACATGAAAGACCTATTCTCAAAGACTTTAAAGTCTCATAGGGCTATAGATAATATCCAAATAACTATAATCAAAGGGGGAAAAGGTATAAGTAAAAAAGGGTAATCTATGTAAAGTTCTAGGAGGAATTGGAGGAGGGAGAAAATAATTTCCCTTTGAGCTTAAAGGGTAGAGAAGACTTCATTGAGGAAGAGGCATCTTAGAAGAATTTGTAGATTTAGAACTTTTAGTAAAATGGGGAGAACCATATATTTCTAAAATTACCTTTTTAAGTAAGAAAAGGGAATGTATTTGGGTGGTTTGATTTCTATATTATATAAATTCTGAGCACAAAGCAAAATGAAAAGGGATTTCATAGATAACTTGAAATTGGGATTCCCCTTATATAAAAATACTGCACATCAGGCTAATGATGCTGAAAATGAGGAATAGTGTAGTGTATATTATAGTATATTTGGAAATAACCTTGTAATGTATTTTCTATATCCTGCTATTAAAATGCTGCATGGATACCAAGACAATCTTATAGGAAGGCACATTCAAAATGAGAATTGATTAGTCCTCTCAAGTAGATTACTATTTGTTGAGGTCCTTAAAATGGAGCAATTCTTTGCTGACTTCAAAGCTTTAACTCCTTCAAGTGCCTCTCTTTGAAAGGAACAGAATCCCGTCTAGACAGAAGAACGTAAAGAACATTTGCATTTCATTAACCAAATGGAAAGAGGAAATGACAATTTTCTATCTTCCACTTATCTTGGGAGGAGATAAAAAAGGCTTGTTTTATTCTCTTTGTAGGTACAAGCATTTTACTCTACCTAGTAAAATGATGTAATCTGTTTTACAATGATTTTAAATGGCGGGGACAATAGTAGCGTGGTTTTAATCCATCATTCAACAAATATATATTGAGTATCCATCATGGTTAATTTCTGGCTGAGTTAATCAGTTGAATAATTCAAACAATAATATATAGCATATGTGTGTATAGTACATATTTGTATGTATATGCATAAATATATACATACATACACATATAGCTTGAATTGAATTAAGTATACATGTAAGTATACATATATGAATAAGTATATCATAAGCATATGTATATGTATATATGTGTGTATAAGTACATGAGTAGATATGTGCATACATACATGTACGTGTGTGTATTTAAAGGTGATGCGGAATAGGATAAGTATTTCTTGAACCTCTTATGGTAGATGCTACTGTAGATATGAGAATGGTGAAGATGATAATAAGTAGATATGGCTAGGGATGGGGCTGAGTGGCATTGGAGAGGGATATGTATCAGAATGTGACAAAGACACATTCCATTTTCACAGAGTTTATTAATCCATCCCAGTATTATCCTAGGCAGTTCAATATAACAGACAGAAACAAAAGCAAAAATTATTCTCTGTACTTTTCCTGCGTATTCCTAGAAGTTTCAATGCATGTGAGAGACAATTTAGCAAATCAAAGGAGTAAATAAGCTATGGAATTTCTATTCTTGTTTGTGGTATTCTCATAGTCTAGTCAAGACAGCAAACATTTATTAAGCACCTACTATATGCAAGGCACTGTGTAGAGTGCTAGGGAAAAGCAAAAAAAAAATTACCTGCTCTGAAAGATTTCAGAGTATATAACATAGGATATCATGTTAAGGGTCACACAAAAGAGAATTATGGGACATTTGATAGATTTGATTAGGTTATAATATATCACCAATAAAATTCAATAAAATGGGTGGATCTATTATATAAATGCATGATTGTAGGGTTTTTTTTATTATTCACATAACCAAGATTTCTACATATATCCAACATTCCCACATATAGAATAGAAAAGAAAAAAAGTTGTAAATGAAACTTATGATTCCTATTATGTAAGCTTTTCTTTTCAAGTTATACTAAATTCAAACTGTAGATTGCATATCTAAGCTTCCTCCCAAACTTTTGATTTGTTTTTTTCCCTCTGTATATTTTTAAAGAATGGTTGAATGATTCTTTTCTTTCTTTACTTCTTTTCAACCTTATCCTTATGCCTTTTTCCCCTTAAATATTCCATCCTCACTTCCCCTCAAATGACTACCCCACACACATTAGAAAAAAAATTTAAATAAGGCCCTAGTGAAAAATCTGCTTAATCAAATGTAACGAAATTCTATATTGGCAATGTCCAAAAAATGACAGCAAGGTGGCACATGGTTATAGCAACTAGATAGTATTTATGTTTTACTTTCACTTATTTTCAACTACTTTGGGGCAGCTACATGTAACAATGGATAGAGTTCCAGGCCTGGATTCAGGAAGACATCTTCCTGAATTCAATTCTGGCCTCAGGTATTTATTACCTTTGTGACCCTCGGCAAGTCACTCAACCAGTCTGTCATCTGTAAAATGAGCTAGAATAGGAAATAGTAAACCACCCTAGTATCTTTACCAAGAAAACAAAAATGGGGTCACAAAGAGTTAGACATGATGGAAACAACTGAAAAATAACAAAAATGTACATATTTGTCATCAAGTTTATAGCCTCTCTATCCAGATCACATGTTGTATCATTAGTCCTGAGGAACTGTGATTGATCATTGCACTGGAAAAAGATCTCAAGCATTTCCAAGTCATTTATTTTTAAAAGGCATAAATTTATTCTCCCGGTCTTGTTAATTTCATGTTAGGTTATTTTATATAGGTTTTCCCAAATTTCTCTGAAATCATCCATTTCATGATGCAGTGAGGTGGTACAGTGGATAGGGAACTGAAGCTGGAATAAGGAAGACATGAGTTTGTAATCCTACCTCAAATATTTACTCGTTGTGTGACCTTGGGAAAGTGACTCAATGATTTGCTTGCCTCATTTTCCTCATCTTTAAAATGAAATTACTAATAGAACCTAGCCCTCAAAGGCTTAGTAAGGATAAAATAAGATACTATCTAGAAAACCTTTGGAAAGCCATACTGCATATATACATTTACAATAAAATAGTATTATCAATTATGTTATTTCAATAACATTCCATTACTTTAAAATTGAATAATTTGTTTAGTCATTCTCCAAACTTCCAGCAATTCCTTAGTTTCTGGTTCTTTGCAATGATGAAAAGAGATGTTTCAATATTTTGTACGTATAGATCCTTTTTCCTTTAAAAAATTCATATGTGGCATCAACTTATTAATAGTAATACAGTTGGGGTAAAGGTAATATTCACAGCTGTGTGACTGTTTTTTGGAATCTTTGCAAACAGTTACAAAATATTACAGAATGAATTACAGAAGGGCCATAGGAGTCCATGGCTTTACCAACAGTACAGTAGTGTGTCTATTTTTCAACTACCTCTCTCATTTTTTTTCTTTCTTGCCATCTTTATCAGTGTGATAAGTGTGACTTGTAGTGTTATAATTGCTTTAATTTGCCTTCTAATGATTAGGTTTTTACATTTTTTTCATGTCTGCTAATAAAGGACTTACTCTTTTGCAAATTGTTTATTCATAATCTTTGACCTTTTTATATTAAGGAATGACTAGATCATTTAAATTTTAATTACTTCCTTATGTGTCTTAGATACGAGACCTTCAGCAGAGAAATTTGATACCTATATTTTCCCCAATTATCTGTTTCTCTTCTAATTTTAATTATAGTTTTGTTTGTGCTAAAAAAATTTAAATAGTTTTTATACTCAAGATTATTGATTTTCTCTTCTCTCTCTATGCCATATGTAGATATGTACCCTTAAGTATAAATACATACATGGGAATTAATCTCTTCCTTTTTCTTTTTCTGTGTTATAATGTCATCCTTTTTTGTCTAAGGCATATACCCATTTGTAGCTTATTCTGATATACAGTGTCAGATACAGGTCTATATTTAATTTCAGTTTCCCTTTTAGTTTTTGTCAAATAGTGAATCCTTGCCCCAATTGTTGACATATACAAATTTATTTAATACTATGCTGCATTTATATCTATATGTTACATTTCTAATTTCTTCATGTAAGAAGTATCTATATTTCTTAACTGAAACCATAACAAGCCAATGATTATTGTTTGGAAGTAAAGTCTAAAATGTGATATTGCTACGTCCCCTTTTTTTCATACTTTCCCTTTATTTCATTCAAAGTAGAAAAATGAAGGCATGAAATTAAGGAATACAGTGTTATTAGCTTTCTTAGAGTCTCTTTTACAGAACTTCAGTTGTGAGTATCCACTGCTCACATGCCTTTTTTTGGAAAGAAAACATAAGTATCATTTAAATAGGAATGTGTCAAAGTGAAGTCAGTTATTAATCATTTTGGTCAAAGGAAATTGAAAGAAACTTGAGAGCATGATGTTTGTAAACTTGATAACTGAAAATTATATTTATTTTTTCTATACCTCTAATGTTTATTTTTCTAGGGCATCTCTTTAGTCACCCAGGACTATAGAATCATTCTCTGTTTTCGTTCTCTGTATTCCCCATTACCAATCAGTTGTACGGTTATGTCAATTCTACCTCTGCAGCATCTTTCATACACACACACACATACACAGGAGAAAGAGAGAGAGAAAGAGAGAGAGAGAGAGAGAGAGAGAGAAATGTATATCTATCTATAAATATAGATATATATCTTCTCTTTATTCACATGACCGCCATGATAGTTCAGACGCTGATTGCCCATTTTCTGAACTATTGCAATAGTTTCCTAAATGATCTTCTTGTTTTATGAGATTGCTAGAGACCATATAGAAATGAAAGTGGTGATAAGAGCCATCATGATTTCATTAAGAGTGTCAGGTAACACTAAATTCATTCCATTTTTTTTGGTTTAAGTTATTAAATTAATTCATAAGAATTCTATGCATATTGTTTCCTTTGCCTTAATCCAAATATTTTTATGAAGTTGTACATAATACACATTATAGTAAAAAAAAAAATTGAGGAGATTTTAACTAGGTCACATCATAATTGATAGATTTGGATCTAGTTGAATAGGTAGGCTCAGAGTAGTTATGAAATATTCAATTTCAACTTAGAAAGTGGTCACTTGTGGAGTGACCCAGGGATCTGTGCTTAACCTTATTTAATATTTGTTAGATAAAGGCACAGATAGTACCTTTATTAAATTTTCATAGAACACAAAGTTAGGAAAGATAACTAAAAGCCCTAGATGATAGAGTCAAGGGTCAAAAAGATAGAACGTGAATCAAACATAAGATTCAGTTTAGTAAGGATCAATGATTTTTTTTCAGTCTCAAACATGTTCTAAATGTGGAAAGCATAATTAACAATTTGAAAAAAAATAATCTGGGAATTTTATTGAACTGAACCTTAAATATGAGTTAAAGGTATAATAAGAGAGCCCTCAGATTAATGTGATCTTGGACAATATTAAGGTATCTTCTTGGCATACTGAAGATAAGCACTGTTATAATTGCTCTTATTGCATCATGTAGAAAACGCGTTAGGTTGTGAGCACTATATAGTATTGATACTGATACCTAATTTCCAGGTTGTTGTCAGGATAATATGAGACAGTGTTTGTAAATTGCTTTGCATATTTTAAAGTCCTTTGTGAGATACCTATTGGGGAAAAGTCATAAAACATAGCAGGCAGTGAAAGCCAGAACTTAAACATGGTGACCTGTGGAAAACCAGACACATTTACCAGTAAAAGCCATAACTTAGATAAAGTCAAAATTCACATAACGTGACCTTTAACAACCATAACATGGACAAAGTTACCAGTACATGACCAGCACACAATCCCATGTTTGGTTATTAACCCAAAGGCCCTGGCTTAATGCCTATACTCAGAAATGAACTCATTACTAAGAAGAAAACCCCAAATACCCACCAATCCACAGTGAAGCACTCTATCGCCCCTCCTCCTTTTTTCTGATTTCTATAATGATCATGGGATTTCCTGGATCTCTGCTAGATTGATTCACTATTGAAACTGTTTCATCTGGCAACCACCCCAGTCTGGCCCCTATTGTAAGTAATACAATTGATTAAATTACTGTCTGTAATCAATCTGGAGCCCCTGGCCTCTTTCTACAGCATAAAACTAATTCCCCTGTTTGGGGAAGCTGAGCATAACCCAGTGCATAGAGATATCATAACTTACACTTTTATTTCTGGAGAATATTCAGAGGAGGGTGGGTAGAATGATGAAAGTCCTGAAGCACATACAATAGGAGAAACAGCTTAAGGAACTAGGGATGTGTAGCAGAGAATAGAAGTGTCATGAGAGGATGAGAAGGTGAATGGTGACTGTCTTCAAGTATTAGGTTGTTTTATAGAAGAATTATTCGACTTGTTCTTTTTAGACCCACAGGACAAAGCTAGGAACAATGATTTGGAACTGTGTAAAAGGAAGTTCAGCATTAATGTAAAGAAAAAATTCTTAACAATTAATTAGAGATATGCAAAAGAAGAATGTTTAGAGAAGGGCTCCTCTTATTGTAAATCTTCAAGCAAAGGCTAGGTGATTAGGTTGTGTTGGTACGGGGGTTATTTTTGTGATACAGATTTGAATAAATCTCCAATGAAATGCCTTCATATACCAAAAACCTCTTTATATTCTCAGGGAATGTGGAGTGTAACCATGGCTCTCAGTGGGAGATCTGGGTTGATGTAGACAAGTTCCGTTGTAAGGGCTTTATAATAATCACACTTTTTTTGACTCATGTCCCAAACTTCATGTTTCCCTAGGACTATTAGAATTTATTTCATATCTAAGTCATCACTAAAAAAAAACCTTCAGTTTTCTCAGGCTAACAAAATATCAGCTATGATATATTCTTTACTTAAGCTGACCAAAAATGCAAAGAGTTTTTTTTTTTTTATGCAAGCCCATAAGAAGCCAAAATGATTCTCTTTCCTTCTCTAATGGAACTCATCTCCCAAGAGAACTATATCATCATTCATAATTAATAGTATAAAACCCTTTTATAATAATTATCTTTTTATGTGCTTACGGGCAATACAATCACCCTTCAGATCCATGTGGTTGCTTCACTGGAATGTTTTCAGGATTTCATATACTTTTAAAAAGTTGGAAATGTAATCACAAACACTCTGATCCCCTAATTTAAAAAATCTTTAATATTTAGGCGGTGGTTTGTCTTGTTTTCTATTTATGTGTATTTGATCTCCAGCCTTTTTGATTTGAGGTAAAATAAAAGTTACCTAAACATTTAGGTAAAATAGCAACAGAGTACATTACTGTCTTTGTTAATAGATAGGTACCAAGAGGGAACACAGGGGAAAGAGCAGAAATTTTCTGGAACTTTCCTCAGCCTCTGAAAAGGTGGATGCCACTGGTGATATTAGCTTGTTTTTTCTCCTTAGAAATGACTGCAGGGTTGATAATACCACTCAATCTTTCCTTTTCTATTACAGCTATAACAAGCTTTCTTTTTCTCTTTTCATCTGTTGGTCCTGTTTTCTCAGTCAGATTTTGATATCCCTACTTTTTCTCTGCAGTTTTCTAACCCTCAGATTCTCTCTCTGATTTCGAACTGATTCCTTTATTCAAGTTCCTTGGGGCATAACCAAGCCTCTCACCCAATCAGAATAGACTTCCATTGCAACAAATTTTAACACTTTTGTTTGATTCACAGAGGTATCCAAATAATTCTTAATACATAGTTCTCATTCATTGATTCACACAAAAAGTATTCTTACCTAACAAGGATATTTACTTTTAAGTAGGGTTTGTTGGATGGTCAGTGGATACCCACCTTTCTTAAAATAATACCAATCTGCCCATCCCAACTTATCACCCTAACCAAGGAAAGCAGCCAGGTGAAATAAACCAGCTCTCTTCTGAGTCTCACCTCCAAAGACTACACTGTCCTGCAAATTTATAGGGTTAGTCTAGCTTTCTATCTCCCCCCTCTAAGAGAAAAGAACTTGGTATGCTAAAAAGTCAAAAAGAAACTCTGGAGTGAGTTCATTGTATTTACTGAACTCTTCTTCCTGCTTTTCTTATTCCCAGTCATAAAAATACTGTGTTGTGATTTGTTGAGTTCTTACATGAGTCCCTGGTTCTTATGTGTTTATCCCTAGCTCCTAGAATAAAACCGTATACATATTAACTACTCATCAAATGTCTGTTTCCGATTGTTCATAAATGTCTGTGGAACTGTTCTAGAAACAAGAAAATATCACTTGTTTGAACTGATTATGTTGTTATGGTCTGTGTTTGTTTTCTTAACTTGGCATCCAATAAAAATGGGTAAAGTAAATGGAAAAGTAAAGCAATCTATATTTCCTATGATAATTTATCAAAGTTTCAGAGTTAGACAGAACCTCAAAGGTCACTAAGTCCAACCTATATCCACAAAATAGTAATTTCTACAATATCCCTGAGAAGAGATCACACAGTCATGATCTAAACACTGTCAGTTACTGGGAGTCCAATGCTTGAAGCAAATCATTCTATTTCTGGACAACTGCTTGTCAGGTTTTCCTTACATATGCCTCAAATCCTCCTTGTAATTTCTCAAATCATCGTCTTTATAATTTCTATACATATACATTTCTATACATTGCTAGTTCTACCCTCTGGTACCAAGTAGAAAAGAAATCTAACCTTTAGTAATAAGTGATTTCTAAGTAATACCAACAAAATTTCATATAACAGTCTCGCCCCACCTTTTCTTCCATAAAATCTGTGATGATTATTCAGTGAAACACAGTAGATTTATATGTCTATAAAACAGTGACCACAATGCCAATATCCTTTCAACTTCACAGCATAGTTTGGTGGGCTCATACTCAGAGTTCTTAGAAATACACTTCAATCTTACAGATGACTATTAGCTCACTTAAAAAAAAAAACATTTACATTATGTAGTTAGCACTTCCTCTAAAACCAAATAAAATGGAAGAATTTTGTTGTATCCTTGACATATTTTCATCCTAGTAACTAATAAAGAATTATGACATAATTAAATGAAAACTACACATTTTATTCACTCTTGAATATTTAAGTTGTGAATAATGGTTTAAAAATTGGAACAATTATTTCTCAATTTATCCTTGCAAAAGATTTGCTTTCCTTTTATTTTCCAGGACTAGCATTAATTAAACAGAAATGTTTACTCTATACAAAACTTTAATTCAATCTATTATTTAATCAAAACACAATAAATAATTCTAAGATCTCTGAACAATATAGGAAAAATAAAGGGGGAAAATGTGCTCATCTCTGCCTTTCATTCCCAGGAACGTGGTTTCTAAATGCTTACACTTTCAATTTCAAATCAAGAATATTATCCCTTTCTTATGTTCTTCTCTAGTAAGATTGAAAGCTGATGAAATGAATTTCTCAACTGTTACTGACAACAAAATACTTGCATAGTCATACCATTTTTCTAGGGCTTACCCCAGGAAAAATCACAAAGCATCAACTAAACTGAGTTAACTGGAGTCCTTGAAATTGAAAGTACCATAGAAGTTATCTAGGCCATCACTCTCAGATTAGAAATGGAGAAACTAAGACCTGGAGAGGTAAAGTGACTTTTCCTTATGCATAGTTAGTAAGAGTCACATACAGTACCACCCTGGAATCTTTTCTCTGTATCAGTCTTTATCTTCAGTATCCTTCCTCATATTTACATAACTCATTTGGTGTCAAATTTACTAACTTCTTTGACATTTAAAAAGTTTGAGAAACATAGTTTTTGGATAATAAATAATTTTATTAACAATGCTACTGTATCACCAATAAAATAGGTCAGTGACATGCTCAAACACCAAAGACTAAGGATGGTGATGGACTCATAGTTTATATACTCTTGGAAGAGTGGGTGTTCCTGAGGGTGACAATCAACTCTGATTGGTTAAATACTTAATAAGACAGTGAATATAATAATGACAGATCAAAGTATTCTAAGGAGGGGTTAGGGGAGTTACTTGATCTTCTCACTGACTTCCAAATGTGCCCCAGGATCTCTATGCCCCATCCAAGCCTGGGCAGAATACAATAGGCAAAGAGTTTCACCTTAGATTAAATTCCTTATAAGGTTGGGTGTGGTAGAAATACCTTGATTGAAGAGAATTGTATTCCTATCTGTCCTCTCCTTCAGGAGCTGAGTTTTGAAATGAATATTTTAGAAAAGGAGGAGAACTCTAGATCTCCCCAATTATTGGTTATTAACAATCACTCCTCTCACTCCTAATCTCTTTAACCAGCTGTGTGCTTGTGACAAGCTTGACTTTTTAGGCCTCCCCCGTAGAATGCAACCAAGGAATGTACATGTTTTGAATCTAACATATTTCAATCTTCCCTTAAGCATATCTCTTTCCACGTTAAAACATTCATCAGGTGTTTCAAAGCCCTGTTTGGAGGAAATTATGTATAAGTATGATTCATTAAGGCTAATTAAAATGGTTCATACTTATATAAAGTAGTTTCCTCACAACAATCCTGTAAGGGATAATTACTGCAATTATAGTATCAAAGCTGGACAATACGTCTCAAGTATTCCGTTATAGCCAGTTCTCCTCATTTTCACCTTGGGGAACTTATTTGAGGGAGGAAGGTATTGGGAAGTGATATGGTGACATAAAGAAGAGTTTCATGTTAGACATAGTTACTGCTGTAGGAAAAAGCACTTCCCTCCCAGAGTCTAGCCATCACCCCATGTGATTTGGGTGAGAAGCTGGTACCAGGGAACAAAATATCCTGATAATGGTCATGATAATGGGTGGTTACTAGGAAAAAAATCTTGAAATGAGGTGTGGAGATGGTTTGATCATAACAATCCAGAGAAAGCAAGCCCCCATGGGAAATAGATTGTTTGTGCTCTGGTAATTGGCACTATGGGTAGAAAATAACCTTTCTTTCCTACTCACCTCAAGACTAGTTATGGCTTTCCACAGGTATAGTGCTCTTTTCGCTACCTGTCAACTCTCACCTTATGATTGCTATCCACTAATCTTTTTGTATTTGAACTTATGGTTTCATTCATATAGGGAATTCTTGGTGAAGAGTTTCTTTTATCAATGCACATTAGCATCTTCTCTGAAGTACACAGGCAGAGAGGTTTGCCTGGGTTTACTGAGAGTTTAAATGACTTTCCCCAGGTCATATAGCTAATATGTATCAAAGGCAGGACTTGAAAACTTGTCTTCCTAACTCCCAGGACAAATTCCTACTCATTTACAACACTGCCTCTTATTCAATAATTATGGTTTCTGCATAGTCTGATTAATGTCTTGCTTTTCAATACACACACACACACACACACACACACACACACATGCACGCACACATGGACTTTTAAAAAAGAAATTTGAGTTCCAAATTCTCTCCCTCTCTCCCACACATCCTTCACTCCTTGAAAAGGCAAGCAACATGGTATCAATTATACATGTGAAATAACACAAAATATTTTCATATTAGCCATATCACACACAAAAAATAAGAAAAATAAACTAAAAAAGTTATATTTTAATTTGTATTCAGAGTTCAACAATTATTTCACTGAAGATGAATACCATTTTTCATCATGAGTCTTTTGGAATTGGCTGGGACCATTATCTTGATCAGAGTAGCTAAGTGCTTCACTCTTGATCATCATTACAATATGGTTGTTGCTGTGTCCAATGACATCCTGGTACTGCTCACCTCACTTTGAATCAGTTCATATAGGTTTCTCCACTTTTTTCCTGAAATCATCCTCCTCATTATTTCTTACAGGAAAATGGTACTCCATAACAATCAACACAACTTGTTCAGCAATGCGTCAATTGATCAGCATCCTCTCAATATGCAATCCTTTGCCACCATAAAAAAGTGTTGCCATTAATACTTTTTTTTTGCACATATAGATTCTTTCCCTTTTTATGTGATCTCTTAGTAGTTGTAGTGCTGGATCAAAGAGTATGTACTCCCAATTTATTTATAATTTTTGGAGGCAAATAAGATTAAGTGATTTGCCCAAGGTCACCCAGTTAGTGTCTTAGGCCACATTTGAACTCATGTCCTCTTGATTCCAGGGCCATTTCTCTATCTATCTACTGTACCACCTAACTGCTCTGCTGTTTTTGAGGCAATTGAGGTTAAGTGATTTGCCCAGGGTCACACAACTAGTAAATGTCTGAGTCCTGATTTGAATTCATGTCAGTGCCAAGTTATTCTCCAGTTTACAGTTCTACCAACAGTTCATTGGTGTACCTATTTTATCTCAGCCTCTCCAGCACTTGTCATTTCTGATAGATGTGAGGCAGAATCTCAGAGATGGTTTCATTTGCATTTTTCCAATCAATAGTGATTTAAAGTATTTTTTAAAAAATAACTATAGATACCTTTGATTTCTTCTCCTGAAAAGTGTCTGTTCTTGTAGAGTCATTCAGTCATTTCCTACTCTTCATGACCCAATGGACCACAGCACAGTAGGCACTTCTGTCCTTCACTATCTGTCAAAGTCTCTCCAAATTCATGTTCATTGTTTCCGTGATACTGTTTATACATCCATCTCATCTTCTGCTCTCCCCCTTTTACTTTTGCTTTCAATCTTTCCAAAAATCAGGGTCTTTCCTAGTGAATCTTATCTTCTCATTATGTGGCCAAAATATTTAAGCTTCAGCTTCAGTATTTGTAGCCTGAATTAATTTAATATTGACTGATTTGATCTCCTTGCTGTCCAAGGGACTCTCAAACGTCTTTTCCAGTATCCCTACATCAGGAGTGTCAATCTTGCAATGCTGAACTTTCTTGACAGTCCAACTCTCACAACCATATGTTGTTACAGAAAAAAAACATACCTTTGACAATACAGACTTTTGCTATTAAGGTAATATTTCCGATTTTTAGTGTGCTGTCCACATATGTCATTGCTATCCTTACAATGAGCAAGCATCTTTTAATTTAATGGCTGCAATCACAATCTACAGTGTACTTTGAGCCCAAGAATATCAAATCTGACACTGCTTCCATTTCTTCTTCTTCTATTTTCCAGAAGTGTTGGAACCAATTACCAAGAACTTAGGTTTTTGTTGATGGTAAGCTTCAAGTTAGCTTTTATGTTCTCCTCTTCCACTCTCACTAAGAGGCTTCTTAATTCTCCTTTATTTTCTGCCATTAGAGTAGTTATAATCTGTATATTTGAGATGGTTGATGTTTCTCCTAGCAACCTTAATTTCAGCTTTTGATTCATCCAGTATCACACTTCACATGATGTACTCTGCATATAACTCAAATAATTAAGGTGGCAATATACAGCCTTGTCATATTCCTTTTCTAAAATCTTAAACCTATCAGGTGTTCCACATTCAGTTCGAATTATTGCTTCTTAACCCACGTACAGGTTCCTCAGGAGACAAGTAAGATGATCCAGTATGCTCATCTCTTTGAAGACTTGCTACATTTTGCTGTGATCCACATAGTCAAAGGTTTTGGTTTAGTCAATGAAGCAGATACAGATTTTTTTCCTGTAATTTCTTTGATTTCTCCATAATTCAGTGACTGCTAACAATTTGATCTTTTCAAAAACCAATCTGAGTCTTTGACAATTCTTGGTTTTCATGTCACTGAAGCCTAGCTTACAGAAATTTAGCTATAACTTTGCTGGTATGTAAAATGTGTACAACTTTTAGTAGTTTAAGTATTCCTTGGCATTACCCTTCTTTAAAATTGGGGTATAAACTGAACTTCTCCAATTCTGTGGCCACTGTTTGTTTTCCAGATTTGCTGGCATATTTACTACAGTACTTTCACAGCATCATGTTTTGGGGCTTTAAATAGCTCAGCTAGAATTCCATCACTTCCATGATCCTTTTCGCTAGCAATGTTTCCTAAAGCCCACTTGGCTTCATTGTCCAGGATGTTTGGCTCTAGATGAGAAACTATCAACTATCATCATTATTGGTGATTTTAAGATTTCTTGTATAGTTATTTGATATAGTCTTGCTGCCTTTCTCAATCTCTTCTGTCTCTGTCACTTTTTATCTTTTATCATGCCCTTTTTTGCACAAATTGTTTCCTTGATATCTCTAAAGTTCTTGATAGATAACTTGTCTTTTCCAACCTATTGTTTTCTTCTATTATTTGCATTGTTTATTTAAGGAACCGTTCTTAACTCTCTTTGCTATTCTCTGAAATTCTGCATTCATTTTGGTAAATCTTTCCCTTTGCATACCATCTTTCATTTTTTTCTTTCCTTAAATATTTGCAAAGCCTCACCAGAGAGTCATTTTGGGTTTTTTTTTGGTATACTTTTTCTTTGGAATGTTTATTTTTGTTTCTGTCTTCTATACAACGTTGTGAATCTCTGTCCATAGTTCTTCCCCTCCTATTACCCTGTTGCAAAAGATAGATTTCTATACCCAACTGAAAGTAACCATAAATATTCTTCCTTCTTTGAACCAATGTCAATAAGAGTAAAGCTCAAGTATTAATTGCCAACCCCCAAAATTTTCCCTGCTACTGTGAAAGCTTTCCTTTGTGTACCTCTTTTATGTAAAATAATTTCCCCCATTCTGCCCTTTCTTTAACCCTTCTCCCAGTGCATTCCTCTTTCTTAACCCTTCATTTATTTTTCTGAGAACATCCCAAGATAGTTAACATAAACCCATGCCTTCTGTCTATAAAAACTATTTCTAAATGCCCTAATAATAAAATTCTTAGGAATTACATGTATCATCACCCCACGTGGGAATGTAAACAGTTTAACTTTATCAAGTTTCTCATGATTTCTCTTTTGTTTAGGCTTTTATGCTTCTCTTAAGTGTTGTATTTAGATGTCAAATTTTCTATTCACCTGTTGTTTTTTTCATAAGGGATTTTTGAATGTACTCTATTTGATTTAAGGTCCATTTTTTCCCTGAAAGACTGTGCTTAATTTTTCTACGTAGATTGTTTTTTCATTGCAATACTAGCTCCTTTGCCTACTAGAATATCATATCCCAAGCCCTCCACTCCTTTAACATTGAAGCTGCTAAATCTTGTGTGATCCTGACTATAGTTTCACAATATTTTTTTTTTCTGGCCGTGATCATGGTTTTCAGGTTTTAAATTATTTCTCCTTCATCCATTTTCCAGGTCAGTTGTCTTTCCAATGAGATACTTCACATTGTCTTCTATGTTTTCATTCTTTTGATTTTGTTTTATAATTTCTTAATTTCTCATAAAGTCATTAGCTTCCATTTGCTCCATTCTAATTTTTAAAGAATTATTTTCTTCAGTGAGCTTTTGGATCTCTTTTTCCATTTGACTCATTCTGATTTTTTAAGGCATTCTTCTCCTCATTAGCTTTTTTGGACTTCTTTTGGCATTTGGGTTAGTCTAATTTTAAAGGTGTTAAAGTTTAAAGGTGTAAAAATGTTCTTCAGCATTTGGGGGTGTTTCCTTTAGCAAGCTTTTGATTTGTTTTTCATGATTTTCTTGCATCACTCTCATTTCTCTTACCAATTTCTCCTCTACTTGTTTGACTTGATTTTCAAAATTCTTTTTGAGCTCTTCCATGGCTTGAAACCAATGCATGTTTTTCTTAGAGGCTTTGGATGCAGGAACTTTGACTCTGTTGTCTTCTTCTGCCTGTATGTTTTGATTTTCCTCATTATTAATGATGTAAGAAAATATATCTTCACCAAGAATGTAAGAATCTATAGTCTGTTTCTTTTTCCCCATTTGTTCATTTTCTCAGCCAATTACTTGACTTTTGAGCTTTGTTAAGTAGAGGACTCCAGAACAGCTTCTGCTTCAGCGGTGACTGCAGTCATCCCGGGTCTGGGGAAGGGACTAGACCATACTCACCTCTCAGACAGATGAGACACCCTTCTCACTGACCTTCGAAGCTGTCTTTAGCTTTTTGTGGGTTGAGAAGTAAGGCATCCACAGCAGCCACCAGAATTTCTGTCCACTAAGACCTGCTCCTACTCAGTCCACTTTGGCATGGCTGAACTTCTCTCCACTTCCAGCCTGGTGTGATAGACCCTTCCCATCAATCTTCCACTTTGTCTTGGGCTAGAAATGTCTTCAGTCTCTCATTTTGTGGCTTCTGCTTCTCTAGAATATGTTTAGAGTCATTTTTTTTACAGTTTTACTGAGGGAGTTGGGGGGAGAGCCATAGGAGGTTTCTGTTTCTACTCTGCCATCCTGGCTCTGACCCTATTTGTAATATTTTTCTTTGACATGGAAGCTCTGAAATTTTGGAAGATTCATTTTACAATTTCCTTTAGGAAGTGATGAATGAATTCTTTCCATTTTTATCTTACCTTCTAGTTCTAGGATATTAGAACACTTTTCCTTTATAATTTCTTGAAATAAAACATGTAGATTCTTTTTTTTTTTTTTTGATAATGACATTTAGGTAGCACAATAATCCTTAAATTATCTCTCCCCAATCTATTTTTCCAAGACATTTGTTTTTCTGGTGATATCTTTCACATTTTCCTTTATTTTTCCCATCCTTTTGACTTTGCTTTATTGTTTCTTGAGGTCTTAGAGAGCCAAAACATTCCATCTGCACAATTTTAATTTGTGAGGAATTGTTTTCTTCAGAAACTTTTTGTTCCCTCTTTTCCATTTAGCTACTCCTGCCTTTAATGGAGTTATTTTCTTCAGCATGTTTATGGTTCTTTTATTAAACTGTTAATTCTCCTTTCATAATTTTCTCTCTCTCATTCCTTTTTCCAATTTTTACATCTACCAGTCTTATCTGTGTCTTTAATTTATCCAGAAATTCTTGCTGGACTTGTGTCCAATTAGCATTTTGGGGGGCTTGAGGGTTGGTTGTAGCTGTTTTTACATTCTTGTCTTCTGAATTTGTGTCTGTTTTTAACTACCACTATAATAGCTTGTGTGTGTGTGTGTGTGTGTGTGTGTGTGTGTGTACAATAGATTTACCAATTATCACCAGCAAAAACCAGTACCAGCAAAGGGTCTCCTGTAATTTCCTTATGACAATTTGTACTACCCTCTTAGTACCTCTGGGCTGAGAGCTCCAAAGACCCTATCTTGCTGATGACCTAAGCTGTTTTAGGTCAGAAAAAAAGGCCTCACTTTATTGGTTTTGTTAGTCTAAAATTTGACTTGAAGTATTTTTTAAAGTTGTTTGAAGGGTAATGTTATGAGAGTTTGGGTGGGTTGCTGCCTCTAATCCGCTATCTTGTCTTTGACCACTTTCCCCTACTCAATGCCTTAACCTACCTGTAATGCATATCTCTTTGTGAATGAATATTTTATAGGATAAATTAATAAAAGGATTTTTAACAAAAGCCAACACTAATACATGTGTGATAATTAATTAGTCATTTAAATATGTTTCTCATCCCAGGAATCTACAGAGTCAAAGAAAATAACACTATACTCATCACTGACAGAACAGGTCAACTTCATTTTTAGGTGAACAATACAAGTAGGGGATGTGTGCAAATTCAGGTATACAGTCATTTTTAGATCACAGAATTTACCAACTCTGAAGTATATAACAAGAAACATAACATCAGAATATTCACCAAATGTCAAGGATAATTTGAGACTGAATATTCAGAATGAGGATATGCAAGAAACAACTACACATATGAAACATTTTATACTGAGAGCTATGAGTTAAGAGGGGAAAAAATGAAAATGCAAATTAGTTCAAAGAACTGAGATGGCCCTAAAGTAATCAGGAATAAATATATCCAGTGTTAGGTAAGAATTAAGCCTTGGGAAATTGCTACAGGGAAATATGGCATATTCTTGTTAGGTTTAAATAAGGAAATACCTGAAGCGTTCAAGGTGAGGAAATAATTCCAGCCATAGAAGGTGGGGAAAGGCCTAACGATTTTGAGTCATAGCTTGGAAACTGTTTGCTAAGACCAAGACATATTGACTTCTATGACTTATAGGTGATAGATTCTCAGCAGTATAACACTATCTCTTGGGCTTATTCCTTATGATGGTTATTTCCCAACTTGGTTGAAACTAGTACGCTAAGAAAACAAACAAAACAGCAAAATCCTGTGCTGGTAATAAATGACAGAAAAGTCCTTCAAATGCAATTTTTGTTCCGGAAGTTTGTTTGGTTTTTTTTTTTTTTCCTACTAATAAAGATCCTAGATACACTTTAAGCCTTTCTCTCTTAACTGGACTGCTGCTCTCAAATAGATGATCTGTTTCTTGTACTATCTGGTGAGTATGTAGAATACCACCTTACAAGCTAATAGGTTCAATAGACTCAAAACATGAATATTTTAATTTACAAACCAATGGAAATAAATAGAGCTCATATATGAGCCCTAAGAAAATAATAATTCATTGTAGGAAATCTTCCATGAGAGAACTTTATAATAATATTACTTTGCAGAGGATGCCTGGGGTTCATTCCCTTTTAGTATTACTTTGCTCCCTGGTTCCTATGTCTGAGTCACAATGCTTACCTCCAGCAGCACTTGTCTCTCATCTCAACAAACATCAGTTGCCACTTCTCATATTTTGTCCTCTTCTAAGTGTTCATAACATCTCTCCTCTGCCCCCAGAAAATGATGATTTTCTCACCTCCAGCACTGTTCTCTATGGACTAGATATTTTGTGTCTTGGTTCTCATACCTTACTAGCCTCCAGCTGTAGTTTTGTTCCCCTCCAACAACGAATGCTAGTCACTCATCTACTGTGTGCCACTCATCTTTCACTTAGAGTTGCAACACAACTCTTCACTTGCAATTGAGCCCTTTCCCTAGAAAATCAATGCCTTAACTTGTCTACTGTAGGACAAATTTCCAAAAACGTTTTGCAACTCAAAACTAAATCACAACCACTCTCTTAAGCCTTTATTTGTTCCCCAAATTTTATGTACTAGGCATCCTGAAATGGGGTAGGTACTATGGTAATGTCTCTTTATTTTACTACAAAAGTCAGACCTTATCTTCAACCCTGGGTGTATTTAGACAGAGTCAATATAATTTGCCTCCTGGTTCCTCCAACTTCCAGATATTATGTCTCTTTTTGTGTCAGATCTTCATCTAGAGGAGCCTCCTTCCCCATTTTCTTACCAGTCTTACCTCGCTTCTCTGCCTTCCCCACAGAAAGCTGGGTGAGGTTATTCAAATTCCCTGTGACTTATTGGGAAAAATCCAGAAAAGAGAGATGACACATCACCATCTTCTCCAGGTATGAATACTTATATGTGAGATAGAGAAAAGAAGATTGATAGTATCCCCTATGTCTGATCACTGAGGTTCTGAAGATATAGTGTAGAGGGAATACATCAATGAGACATCTGGCAGAATCATGATATTCTAGTGCACAAAAAAGAGGAATGATGTTTTTAAAGATAATCTATTAAGGTAGATTTGCAGCTGTTGAAAGAAAAATTCAAAAGGGTAGTAATGAACAGATCTATATCTACATGAAAGAACATCTCCACTGGTAGTCTTAGTTTGATTCTGTTCACCATTTTTTTTATCAACATTTTGAATGAATGCATACTTAACCTGTTTGTGGGTATTACAAGCTGGTGGATATTTTGAATGGCAGAATCAGTGCTGAAAAAAAAGAAATCTCAAAATACTGGAATATTGGGCTAGCATTTAAAAGTTTAATAGGAATACAAGTAAAATCCTGTACTTAAGAATTTTGTTTTTGTTATTGTCTCTACAAATAAAGCATGGAGGAGGAAAGGCTGACTTTTTACAATATTTTGTAATAATAGAATACTGGACCCACTTCAAATACTACCTCTTATACTTTGTAGTTGTGTCATCATGGGCAAATCACAACTTCTGTGAAAAGAAGATGAATAATACTTGTAGGATGTATATATATATATATATATATATATATATATATATATATATATATATATATATATATATATATATATGTCTCAAAGGGTAATTGTTAGAATTATGTGAGAAAAGAAAGGCAAAATGGCATGCAAATGTGCAATCACGTAATGATGATGATGGTATCAATATTAAGTTAATTCACACAATTTTGGGAACACCTTTTAAAAACAGCTGTTGACATATTTGATAATATTTAAACTACAAGAAATGAACTTTTTTCTCCAAAATATAGAGATTTAGTAGAAGAAATAAAAGTATAGGGGAATAGCATGAGCTACAAATCATCTTTTGCTACTACAGTTTTCCTGAAGATGCTTTCAGTGAGCCTCCAAAAGGAGAGTTACATCGAAATATTTCATTCCATTTTATTTTAGAAAATGAGTTATTTTTTCAAACTCTGCAATAGTTTTCACAACACTATTGATAGAGACTCAAGTTCTAATTTAATTGGTATCAAATTGAATGCTAAATACAAAATAATAATAGAAAAATGATTTGCCCAAGGATTTATTCAATCTGGAGTCAAAAAAGAGAAGAATAAGGTAATGACAGTAATGTTGGTGTTTCATGTGAAAGACAGGAGTTTGAGTTGACTTCAAACTCAGTGAAAAAAAAATGCTTTGATTAATTAGTCTCACTCAAACTAGGAGTAATCTATCAGTTTAAGTCCATTTTGGACTTACTTTATGTTGAAAACCTATTTTATTTTGTAAATGTGAACCAGTTTCATCCTACGTGGGACAGAGATAAGATGACACGTTGTAGGTAAAGCATTTTGCTTTTGAACTTTAAATTCAACCTCCTCATAGCTACTCTGTTCTTGACTTCTCATCGTGCTTCAGGAACATCTTCATCTTACAAAATCACTGCAGCTGAAATTCTTGTTATTATAAATTCTGGCTTCTGTTCTGGAAATTCTCCATTTGCCTCTGTCCTGCCATGATATCAACCACTCTCACCAATGACAAATTCAAAGAACTCATGACTCATTTGAAGGTTCAGGTCTCTCTATAAGTAGGAAAATTCCCATTGAAGTTTGTCCACTATCCCACTCCGAATGTTCTTCAAGCTTCACCATGGTAAGCCCAGTCCATGAATCTGCTTCAGAGGGTGGCCAGGGAAAATAATACACACAAAGCCATGTTGTGAAGAGAAGCAGGTATCAAACATATTTGACTCTCATAATATAGGTTAATTCAGACTTTTATCCACAAAACTCAAAAGAATCTGTGCATTTATTCAAGGCCAAAATGAATTATATTTAGTATCCTAATATATAATATACAGAACAGTTAACTTAGAATTATAGGATTGTAAGGGATTACCTGAACTGCAAGGGATCATAGACATCAATTAGTCTAACTTTTCAACTTAAAATGAAGTCCATTTTATTAGACTTCTGGTCAGGGTAACAAAAAATAAATATATGTAAAACTTTAATCAGAAAAGCTACCACAAATCAAAATAGACTGATGTCATACTATGCAGTTGCAATTATAGTCTTCAAGCAACAAGTCAGGAAAATAACTCCCAGGAGTCGAGGCAGCCTTTCATACACATTAGGGAATGTCAAATAATGAGGCTAACATTCAAAATTCTCATTCAGAAACTTGTATGATCACCGTATTTCTCCTTTCAGGAATACGTAGTATTCAATTTCTGTCCTAGAGGCTCCTTTTGCTGAATGAGGCAATATAAGTTATCAGTTCATGTCCTACTGGTAGCAACTCTACCTCATACTTTTGTTATTATCACTGGGAACCAGGTGTTTGTGTACACCTATCACTTCTATATCAGAAAAGTGGGAAAGGTTCTCATTGAGGGCCATATTACTATATGATTATAAAAGTCTCAGCAGTGGCAAATCACTAGATGGCAATTTATCTCCCCACTTTTCCCACAACCCCTCTCCAGTTCATTTTAGTCCTCAGTTTCTTCTTATACAATTCTCAGTCCCCGTGATCTTGTCACTGATGCATGTCAGGAACTTTTACAGGATTATGTGGACAGAGATCATCTTCTCAATGACATATCTGCAGTCCCTGAAAACTACATGGTGGGGGAAGGGGAATATGGTAACTACATATAGAGTTACAGGTAATCATCCCTACTACCTAATATAAAGCCTAAGCCAGGAATTTATAGTAGAGCTGTATATAATAAGTGATAATACATGCATAAAACAAACACAAAAGATGTTACATTATCAGTGATGTATAAAACAACATTGCATATGTTAGATGACAAATGTGTCATGTTCAAGAAGGCCGTGTCAAGGTCACTGTCATATTATGTGCACAGCCCAAGTACCTTCCTGGGGATATGTGGGCAGAGTCCAAGTGCTAACAAATAAAAACAGACATTGAAATGGCTCATTAACGTTTTCAAAGCACTTTATACACATTACCTCATTTGATTTTAGCAAAACACGTACCAGGGAACATGCATTTATTATAGAAACGTTTCCTCTCCTCTGTGGTCTATGTGTTTACAGATGCTGATCATTTCAGTAGTCATAGATCCATAACAGATTAATTAAATTTGCAATGTAAATTTATTACTCCTGAAGCATTGATACCACCTGGGTGGCAACATTAAAATACATGTCATTTGAAATTTGTCACTCATCTGAGTACAAGTCCCTCAGCATTCAAGATTCAGCAAAATCTTTCTGCTTATCTAATTGCAAGTCTAAACTCACTGCATTATTAAATTCTCCCCAAAGTGCCTTGGTTGGAAGATTGTATAATCATAACTTACCTTAAAAAGAATAACCATCACAGTCCTCAGAAACTGATGAAAAATTTGCCACAGATAATTGAAAAAACATTTTCCCTATATAAAATTGATTTTACATTTGCTCATGTATTTCCCTTCATTGAACTTTTCTCCCTCTGAGCCATAATGAGAACTTGAGAAATAAATCAACAAAATGTTTCCTTTGTATACTTCTGCATATACATAATTTTAAAAAATTCCTTCCTTTGCACTAGCAGCCACAGTAACCAGTAGAAACGGTCCTCTGGGGCTTTAAGACCATAAGCCAGGTCTGCAACTAAAAGACAACACTTTTTAAGTGGAACAGTTCTCATATAAAATGAAATAAAATTCTGCCTCCTCAGGTCAGATGAATGATTTACTTTAAAAAGTGATAATGAATATAAAGCAGTTTCAACATGAATTGGGTTGAGGAGAAGGGAGGAAAACTGAAGCTATTTCTTCCTATTTCCTTATCTGCCTCCCTCTGACTTTTTCTATGAGGAAGACAAGTGTTAAATTTGCTTGTCTGAAAACTCTGGTAATTAATACTGAGCTGCCTTAGGCAAACAGCAAGGCTCCTCCAGATTTGCTAGGAGACATTAGAGTAGAAAACTAGGGCTGCAGTAGTCATCCTCTTCTTGTTTTGGAGTAAAAAGCAGAGGACTGGCAAGCAGCAACATGAAGGAGAGAACCACTGCCTGTTACAGATAGGCTGGAAAAGATGTGGCTCATCTCCCATAGAATCTAGTCTATATCCCCATTGGAAAAATGGGAACACTTGTGCCTCGGGTACAGAAGCTCGCAGACCTAATACGAAAAGTTAGGTCATAGAGATGTTGTTCCTAAAAGGGGGAATCATATTTTACCCCACTCTCATTCTCTCTCTGCATCTCTTTCTGTCTCTCTCTGTCTCTATATCCCTCTGTCTCTCTCTCACACACATATACATGCACACACACACACACACACACACACACATACAAACACAAACTGATTCATTTAGTGATACTTCACTTTTACTATTTCATTTTAAATCTTTTTTCACTATAGGAATTATATCAGGTGCTTACATTACACATATCCTTTTTTGCTGTCGATGTTATACCCACCCTTATGTAAGTGTCATACCCTTCCTTGAACATGAAAAAAATATGTAAAAACATTTCTTCCCATAAAGGTGACATAACACTTTTGTTTTATATGATTAGCCTGTCTCCACCTTGCTAGGCAACCTGTGTTTACATACACTGAACTCTTTGGAGTTTTCATTTAGAATTCTGCGTGAAGAGTTTAATTACCTCCGGGGAGCCTGGAATTCCAACAAGAGAGGTTGACTCACTAGTAATAGAGCAACCATATCATGTGACCTTGTCTCTTACTTCATGAAGAAAACCAAAAGCATCAAGAATGAGCTCTTGCCATTAGTTTCAATCTCATATTACAATTTTTTTTGTCTCTCTATTTGATATTTCCTTCTAATATCAAAAAAAGAGATATATTTTTCCTCTCTAAGACCAATTGCTTTACCTGCAATTTTGATGCATTCTCTGAGGACTGTTCTACCATAGGCCCCTTCCATCTCTTGCATTCTACACTTTTTCCTCTCCTCATGGCCCGATTTTTTTTTTACATTTCAGAACTCACCCTGTCTTGAAAATTGAACAAACACAATCTTGCCACCTTTTCATTTGCCTCTGCTGCCACCTTAAGGGGCAATTCTATTTCTTCCTGTTTATTACTAAACATCTCAAATGTCAAGTCAAGGTTAGGAAGTTTTCGCTTTTTTTGTAGTGTCTTTTGAATTGCTCCCTTCCACCACACCCCCATTTCCACTTGCACAGTCTTAGCATCATCATACTGGGTCTGACTCACTGGGAAAGTCCCTGTAGCTGACTGTCCCAAATCCATGATGTGTTATGTCTCCCTTAGACCCTGTAGAGGGCCCACAGAGCTAGATTAATTTCATTTAGACACTATTGTTATTATTTTGATTGCCTGCTTCAATAGTTTCAGTTATTTTGAAGCTTGCTTAATCAATGATCATCAGTGAAAACTGAAATGCTTACTATGTTCCAGACACCGTACTAAGTGTGGAAAATTGGGACAGTTGGGTGGTACAGTGCCAGCTCTGGAGTCAGGAAGACTTGAGTTCAAATCCAGCCTCAGATAATTACTAGCTGTGTGATCCTGGGCAAATTAAATCTGCCTGCCTCAGTTTCTCTATCCATAAAATAAGAATAATAATAACACCAATAATCCAGAAATGTTCTAAGAATGAAATGAAGTAATAACTGTAAAGATCTTAGCACAGTGCCTGGCATAGTTTAAGCACTATGTGTTAACTACTAAGTTATCATAGAAAGAAAAGTGAAACATTCTTTTTTCTCAAGAAGCTCACAATCTAATTGGGTAAGCAACAAGCACATAAATACAAGTAAATAAAAGATATATACAAACTGAGCCCTAAAGTATGTACTGTCTAGTAATGAACCATGAAATCAAGGATTTCAGATCTAAAAGGAATCACTTGTTATCTGCATTGGTAGGGGTAGTTTCCCTAACGGGGAATTCCCCATAGCAGTTAAATACCAGGTATCTCTTACCTTATTCCTAGTGTGATTTTACTTTCATTCGTCTTTCTTTTTGTTCTTTTTTCTTTCTTTTTCTCTCCTTTTTTCACCCCTTCCTCTCTTCTTCCTTTCTTTCCTTTCTTTCCCTCCCTCCCTCTCTTTTTTGTTCCTGTCTCTCTTTTTTTCTTTCTTTCCTCCTTTTCATTCTCTTTCCTTCTTTCTGTCTGCCTTTCTTCTCTTTCTTTCTGGAGTACTTGAAAAAGGATAGCATGCAAGTTGCATAGAATTGAAAAGGAAAAGTAACAAAGGCCCTGGGCTCAAAAGTATCCCACGCAAATATTCCACCAAATGGAAATGCTTGTGTGATAATAAGCTACTCTAACAGGCTACCACCAGCTCTTCTGGGAGTCAAGCCCATCAGGTAATCACATCTTAATGTTCTACTATAATCAGAAGAATAACAAGTGAAATCTTTTAGTGGGGAGTCAGTGCTTTAGTGGAATCAGAAAAAGCAGAGATAAGAAACAGCATAAGAACCAACCTGCTTATGATGCATATTTCCTTAGTTAGCTCAATTTCTTCTGCTTCATTTTTATTTTGATACTTGAGATACCACATCTTTGACTACTAGACTCTATCCCTCTGGAATGAGGAGATTCTCTGCGATATGAGTTAAGCATTTTCTGAAGTTTACAGACACTGTTCAAATCCAGAGGGGAAAAAAACACATACATACTATGAAGAACTTCAGGGAATTGCCCATTTTGAAGGGTGACTGGCCATCCTCTCAACCATGGCAAAAGTGCTTATAATTGATACTTCTGGGAAGAAATAAGTATTTTCTAAATGCATTTCTCTCTCCTGAAATATCTAAACATGATGCTTTGAAATTCATGGCTTACAAAATAATCAACATCCTTTTGAAGTACCGGTTGAAAGTCCATTAGAACAATATAATTTATTATTTCCAGTCTGTGGTGAATGGTCTATCATTAAGCTCATTTTAATGCTACGATTCCATTTTATAAGACCATGATGCATCTTTTATAACTCAACAGATCATTTTTATGAAAATGGAATTTACTTTTATGCTGTACAAATCTCTGAGATCTGTGTTCCTTATCTGTAAAATGGGAATAATGAAATTTCTATTACCCACTCTACAGAATAATTGTGAAGAAAGTACAAGGGGAAGAATATGCCATATAAAAAGGTCATTTTATTATTGTTGCTGCTGCTATGGTTCTTAAAGATTCATATTTATTCTTTGGTCTAAACATAAATTATTTCCCTTTATTATTTCTCTATACCCAGACAAAATTATGAAGTTTTCTCTTTGCAGCTTAATTTCTCATTTCTCAAACTTCCCCCTAGTTTTCTATGCTTTCTTGTCTGTCTCTAAAAGCCTAATGCTGTCATGCTACCGTATCAAAATTCTTTTGTCTAGGGTTCATCACTATAGCCCATTACTCAAGCCTTTCCCCAACTGGTTGTGATGTTTCAGAACTTTTTCCCTGCAGCAGTAGCTACCCTTTCTTCACCCATTTCCTCAAGTCTTTACTATTTGGGATAGAAATGAAGAATTAATGAATGACCACTAAAGAATTAGTATTATGGGTGAGTCAATTTATTACCTCTTCTATAAACACTGGTTAATAACAGGAGATCCAATGACACACCAAGATAAAGAGAGTTTCGAGGAAGCTGTGAATGCTTTTAATATCATACATCAGACATGAATGCCTATGGAAAATACCTTTCCTACTGAGACTATCTTGGCAGACTGATTTAAAGAGAATACAAAAAAATTATCTTCTTGTGTATTTTTATTCTCCTTGCAAATGTGAGCTTTACTGCAGTATCATTCCCCAGCTGCAGTACCCTGAGTAGCCAGGGGCAAAGGAGTTTTTCTATATACCTTCCAAAAAGATGGAGCAAAGTCTCTGCCAAAAATACCTAAAGGAGCTGATGATCAGAACCAGGAGAAACCTGAAAAAAAGTCAGTTAGGAACTCCTTCAATAGCTTGCCCAAAGCCATGCTTCTTTATTAGGATTGAGTGCCTAGGGCTCCATACAAGTGTTGTGACTTGCCAAGGTGCCAGCAGACTTTGTGGGAGTGATAGCATGTCTGGCTGTATTACATATGCTAACTTTTGGCTATATAAAGTTTCTGGTGCTATCCTGGGACAAATTAACTTTTGAAAGATTAGAACATCAAAATAGGTTTTACATTACAAAGTTAATATAAGCCCAAGGAAGAGGACTTCTATTCATCTTATTTTCATCATACCCACAGTCTCCCAACATGCCTGGCATATAGTAGCCACAGAAATATTTGCTGAATCAAAGGTAAATTATGAAGTTTACCTGAGTACTTGAAATAAAATAATCTTTGTTTTGAATAATCTATTTTGTCAAAAATGTATTACATGTTTAGCCTTAATTATCCAAAGAAATCCTTTAATTATTTTTTAGAGTATATTGTCCCGTTCCCTTTAGTACTCTAATATTCTAAGGTATCTTTTGTCATACCTTGTTGTGATCACATAGCAGGTCCATCTTTTTTTTTCCTCTCTTCATCAAGTGTGTGCATATGTGTGTGTGCATTGTTTGTGTTTGTCTTGTTTTGTTTAAGTGATATCTTTTACACTACTTTTCTTGATTAGTTTCTCATTTATGACATATGGGATCCCATGAAACATAGAATACTCCAGACTTCTACGAATATATCTATTAACATTTACATCCCTGGACACATTTACTGAAAAGAGAGAAAGTGTGAACTACACTGGCCAAAAGTAGATCTGGTGCTAATAAACTTCTCTTTTTTTGAAAACTATTTTCTGATTTTAAAAGTATTTGGCATTGAAAACTAAGAAGTCATTGCCTTAAAATTAACAATCCATATCCTCAATTCCCTAAATTAATCTTTCTTATATGATCATAGAATTTAGAACTGGGAGAAACCATATTCTTTAGTTTCTAGTTAAATCTGTTCATTTTTTTCATAACAAAGCAGAAAACCAGAGTAGTGAACTGACTTGTCACTGATCACACAGATGGTGAGTGGCAGTTGCAGGACTCAGACCAAAATCTCCCCTCTACCAATAATTCCTAGAAGTCTACCACTATATCAAACATTGTTAAGAAAACTTCTATGACCTTCTGTTAAATGTCACTTTGTTTTATTTAGAAATACTATATAGTGAGACAGATTTCTTTAGGAAAACAAAAGCCCAGCAACATTAACCCTTCCTTTTGTCAGAAAGAAATTCTAGGGAATTTGAAATCGCAATAATAATAAGATGTTAGTCTCCAGATGTGGGAAAAAAGAAAAACATTTTTACTTAATTTTGCATTCCCACATGATAGCTGATTAAATTTTTTTTTTTGCTTTTTATAGAGGGAGGTAGGTCTGCTAGATTTTTTTCTCAATAAATTCCTTTCACACTTCCATGTATCTCTGATCTCATCAATATGTAGCCATAGATACAGACTGTAACCCATCTATGATTGCCCATCCTATGCCATGATTTCCCATATCCTGATTATATAGTTAAATGAATGTCTAATATGCAAAAGGAGCCCTAACCTTTTAGATTTCAGCTGATATTCTTGATCAGATATGTGAAGATCATCAGCATAAACCATTTACTTGGATACATGTATGTTCTGGGGTACCATTTTCTAAGTAAGTAGAGCTACTGTACCATAGCGACCATTTTTATATGTTAAGGAAGACTGAATGAAACCAAACAAAGTAGTATTTATGAAGTATTTTCTATGTGCCAGGAACTGTACTAGGCACTATAAATTAAAAAAATTCAAATAGTATGTTCATTCAATGAATTTATATTCTACTGAAGAGATACAGCCCATAATCAAATATATGATGATTTGAGCAAAGAGACAATACTGAAAACTAAAAAGTTCAGGAAAGGATGCTTATTGGAGGTGATACATGAATTGAACTTAGAAGAAAGGAAACGATTCTAAGAGATGCTAGAGACATCACTTCCAGGAGCCAAGAAGGTAGAGTATGCAATAAATAGCCATAACTTTCATATTCACCTCCAAACAACCTTAAAATAGTACTCCAAAACTAATCCTGGAAGACTAGAACCCATACAATGGCAGGATGGAACAATCTTTTAGTGTCATAACCTTGGAATATTGTCAAGAAGATTCTATCTCTTTCAGCTAAAAGGAGAGCACATTCCAGGACAGGAAGCATCCCAGTAAGCCAGTAGCAAGCTGCACCTCAGCAAACCAGAAGTAAATACTGAGTCCCAGTGTGGTGGAGCAGGCAAACATCAATACCAGGATTCAACCAAGTGCCTTAGCAAAGCCAGAGGACTAGCAGACTCCAGATCTGTTAACCAGCATGTCCTTCATCATAGCCCTGGGCAAATAGGCATCCTCCAACAGCCAGATCTTTGTGTGTTTCAGTGTAGCCCCAGGAACACGCAGAAACATATCACTGGGACTCTCACCAGGACTCACTACACATCAGACCAAAGCACTTGGACTCCTGCTCAGTCCTAGGTAAGCCCTCAGACCCCTTTGGCCTCCAGCAGTGGCAGTCATCTGCCCCACCCCCTCAGCACAGCACGAGAGCTAAGGAACCCCCAGGTGCCTAAGAGCAAAATCAGTACAACAACAGGTAAACAACCAGGGCCTGCAGGCACTGGCACAAGGAGTCTGAGACAGTGCCTCTTCCAAGAAAGGAAAAAGCCAACACCCCCCCCCCAAAAAAAAATACAGAGATTAAAAAAAACAAGAGAAGAATATGACCTAAGAAAGTTATTCTGGTGACAGGAAAGATCAAGACAGATGTCCTCAGAAGAGGACAGCAATGTCAAAATACCTATGGGCAAAGTCCCAAAGAAAAATGGGAAGAACTCATAGAAAAACTCAAAAATGAGCTCAAAAATCACATGAGAGAGGTAGAAGAAAAATGGGGGAAAATATGAATGAGGCAAGAGAATTATGAAAAAAGAGTCAACTTGGAAAATTGTTTAAAGAGTAGAACTGGTCAAAAAGAAAAGGAGATACAAAAATCCACTGGAGCAAATAACTCCTCAAATAGTACAATTGGCCAAATGGAAAAGAAAGTACAAAAGCTAATGTAGGAAAACCACCCTTATAAAGTTAGAGTTGGGCATTTCACTATGCAATATCAAGGATTAATCAAACAAATTCAAAAGAATGAAAAAATGGAAGAAAACATAAAATACCTCACTGGAAAAATATCTGAAGTGGAAAATAGATTCAGGAGAGACAATATCTGAATCACTGGACTAGTCAAAAGCCACAATCAAAAGGAAGACTTGGAAAGCACCTTTCAAGAAATTATTAAGGAAAACTCTTGATTTCCTGGAACAAATAGACATTTAAAGAACCCAGTTATTGTCTCATAGAAGAAATCCCAAAATAAAAGCTCCAAAGAACATTTTAGCCAGATTTCAGGACTATCAGATGAAGACCAAATTACTACAAGTGGCCAGAATGAAACAATTCAAATATCAAGGAGTCACAATCAGGATTACACAGGACTTGGCAGCTGCAACATTGAAGGACCAATGGTCATGGAACATTGTATTCCGGAAGGCAAAGGATTTAGGACTACAACCAAGAATCACTTACCCAGAAAAATTAAGTATTAGGGAAAAAAATATGGTTATTCAATAAAATAGAAAGATTTCAAATTTTCATAAGGAGAAGACCAGAACAAGCCAAAAATTTGACCTCCAATATCAAGATCAAGTTAAATCTAATCAGGTTAGAAATCAAAAGAGGTTTTAAAGAAAAGGAAAGAAAACATAAGAGATTCAATCAAGTTAAACTATTTATATACCTCCATGGGAATATGATACTTGTAACTCTTAAAAATTGTATCACTACCAGTACAGATGGAAAGAATATACATAGACATAGGGACTAGGTATAAGACGAATCTGATGGAGTGAGATAAAAAATTAAGGAATGAGAAAGAGGAGTGCAATGAGGCCAGAAGGAAGGGAGAGGTAGAATGAGATAAATTATTTCACATGAAGAGGCACAATAGACCTATTATAGTGGAAGGGAAGATGGGAGGGTGCGTAACAAGCATCTCTTGAACATTCTTCTCACCAGTATTGGCTCAAAGAGGGAATCCTAGACATAATCAGTTGAATATATAAATCTATGTTTTCCAACAAGGAAGTAGGAAGGGAAGAAATCAAGTAAAAGGACTCTAGAAGCTGATAAATCTAGGCTTGGAGAAGACTGGATTTCTAACCAACCTACCCCCCAGGTGGAGCTGACTAAAGATAGAGCTCTCTGACCTCTCACAAACTTTACGCCATCCCTCATGCAGGGCAGGCCACTTATCTTCACCAATAAGGATAGTCCCTTACTAATGGGTTTTGAGATATGGATTATCTTTATTACCTGTGTAGCTAGCTTCCAATACACTATAACCTTTTTTAAAGTCAGTTACTATTTTTCTTTTTTCTCTTTCTTTTTGTTTTCATATCTCTAATGCCTAGCACAATGTGCCTACATCATAGTCACTTAATAAATGTTTTTTTTTTTTTGAATGAGTGAATGACCCAATGGTTTTCTACCTTAATGTTTTACTTGCTACTGACCAGCAACCCTAAGGGTCTTCCCCTCTCAGTTTGATTTGTTTTTAATTAAAGTGGCCATCCCTTGACTCACTTTCTTAAGAGTTCGATTCACTGAATAGGCATTACCCTACTTAAAGTGAGCATCTGAAAAGGCTTTAGACTAAAAGGCCCAGGGTCTCCCATCACATCCTGGGTCATCTCCAGTCATCCTGATGAATATCTGGCCACTGGACCCAAATGGCTCTGGAGGAGAAAGTGAGGCTGGTGACCTGCACAGCCCTCCCTCACTCAAATCAGTCAACTGCAAGTCATGCCATCATTTCTCTGATGCCATGGTATTATTTGAAAATGAAGGACAAACACAATAACACAAGCTACAGAAAAATATAAAAATAACCTATCCCATAGAACTTCTGCTACCTCCAACCTATCAATCTTCATTCAGTCAAAAAACACTACTTCATGCTAGGAACTGTGCTAGATATTGGGGGTACAAATATAAAATTCAAGTACAAATCTTTCTTCCTGGGGCAGCTTAACCAATGGATTTCTCTATTCCAGAATCAAATCTGCTGAGCATCAGTTAAGAGCATCTTAAAAACCAAGCCAATTTCTGAATATTTATATTTCATGGATCTATAACAATGGAAAATGGTTATATTTTCAAAACAAAGTACAAAATCTAGAGCTTATAATTAAACTCAGCTAGATCTTCATTGCTACTGAAAAATCTTTACTCTTCTACCCTTGATTTTAATAGCTATATTGATGTATTTTGTCTCGTTCTTCACATGACAAATTCTAAATGTTCTCTTTTTAAAGTTTCCTTTCCCTCTACAATGTGCCACATCAGCTAACCTGTAAATCTGTAGGACATAAGCTAGCACTTCACATGACTGATCAGACAGAGATAATCTGCTATGATTCTTTCTCTATTTTTCAAAATTTCTCAGTATTGGCATTCACTCTCTCCCCCTTCCTCTTATAAAAGATGAAGTTCCTGATCATTCACTAAAGGTAGCTCCTGTATCTGGATTCTTGAACTCATCCCTTCCTAACCCTTCTATAACTCTAAGCCATCAGTTACCTCACCTTATACTTCATTCATTTGAACTCTCTTCCAAAGTTCTTGCCTCTCTGCCTGAATATATATCTAGGTCTCCCCAATCTTAAAAACAACTACTATCCTAACTTTCTTCTCTCCTTCACTACCAAACTTCTGAGAGAAAAGAAAATTTTATATATACATATATATGTGTGTATGTGTATCTGTGTGTGTATGTGTGTGCGTATGTGTGTGTCTCTCTCTGTGTGTATGTGTGTGTATGTGTGTGTGTGTATGTGTGTGTGTATCATACAATTCACCTCCTTTCTGGTTACCTATTGTCTCCTGATCTCTTTGTCAAGTGCCTTCTTTGCTCACCACTCTATACAAACTGCTCCTTCAGTGTTCATCAATGATCTCCTCGATGTCAATATCAATAGTTTTACATACAATATTCACCACTTTTTTTTTCTCTTTGCTGTTTCTGACCCAACAAACTATTCCTTTCTGTTGATACTCTCTGAAAAATCATTTTCCGTTCCTACCTCTGTAACTTCTCCCTATGTCTCTACTTCACTAGCTTCTTATTCTCTTCTGGAACTCAATTTCAATGTGACCTTAAGAAGGTTCTAGACCTTCTCTTTTCTCTATATAGTCTCTCCCTTTAGAACCTACATCCTTTCCTTGGTTTCAACTATTCTGTCACATGATGAGGAGATCAGAAGTTGTAGGTAATGTGAAAATGGGTGAACTGTGAGTATTGTACATATATATTTTTAAATATATATATTCATATTTATATATATACATATTTATATATACATATTTATATGTATATGTGTGTATATACATGTGTATACAAATATATACATATGTGTGTGTATATACATATATATATATATATATATATTTTTTTCCCCCCTAAGAAGTCTAGCAGTGAAGGAGGGAGGAAAGATAGAATAATAATTGTAGGCCTGGTAGATTAGGGATTCCAAATCTGTATCTTCAGTCCTGCTTTCTTTTCTCATACAAGACTCACATTTCCAGCCCAGCATCCTTTCTTTATGACATCACCACACAAAACTGTATTTCAAGCTTATTATCTCTCTCATTAAATCTTCTTTTTCTGACTTCACTGCTTCTGTCTAAAGCATTATGATTCATAGAAGTTTTCTTGTTCCCAATCTTTTTCATCTTGAATCTACCTTCTCCCTTATTTCTCACATCTAATTAGTATTTAAGTCCCATCAACTTCAAGTCTATATTTTCTCTCATTCATCTTTTCCTATTTCCACTGCCACAACCTTAGCATAAATCATTTTTACCTCCTTGCTATCTCTTTAGACTATTGCAATAGGCTAATAACAAGTCTTCTGCATACTACTTTCTCTTCCCTATAATCAATTCTTCATATGCCTTTCTGAATCTTATCTAAAAAGGGGAGAGGGTATTGATCCTTTTTTTTAATGTTGCAGGTATTTCAACCCTTTCATATCTGAATTGAGTCCTCTCTTTTAATAGAGAGAATTTATCATAAACACGTGATATATTGACCTCATCTGATAACATATGCTATATTCTCTGGAAGTAGTCCCTACCATGTCTCTCACATGAATAGGGACCTATATTTATTTTTTGTATTTTATCATTTATTTATTTATTCACTTCTTTATCTATTTATTTATTTTTATATTCTAATCCCTTACTTATATGTTCTAGTCCCTTACTTGCAAATTCTGATACTCAGAATTCATCTTCATCACAGTAATCTTCTCATCTATGATGTCATCACTGCATATATCTTTGTTGCTTTACTGCACTTCATTCTACCTCAGTTCATGCAACTCTTCCCATATTACACTGACTTTCTTATATTCATAATTTCTCACCCACAATAATCTGTAGAATATAGTTATGTGCCATAGTTGTTTTGTTTCCAATCATTCCTCACTTTATTTCTAACATAAAGAATGCTATTTTGAAAATGTTGAGCTATATTGGACATTTTCCTTAGTGTATGAATAGATTACTGGATGAGAAGCCTTCTTATGCATACCACTCTTTTGCTCAAAAATATTCAGTGATTCTATTAAAGTTATGTAAATTTTAAAGTTTTTGTTGCTATTTAAATTCCTCCACAATTGGTTGTTATTTTACCATTATGGTCTTATTTCTTGTTCCTATTCTGCATAAAATAAAAAATATAGCCCATCTGATATACTCTTTATCCTAGACATTCATTCAGAGAACAGGGTGTATTCTACAGTATACCATATACCAAGTAACATAGGTTATCCTTCCTCTCTGCCTTTTCTTGTTGAATTCCTTAACTTTCTTTTTTATTTGTATTTAATATTTTGATTTTAAACTAAAATATAAAATGAGAAAAGAAAAGGAAAAAGAAAACATTTTCATGTACACAAGAGAGCATAAGAGGGGATTCAATATAAAATAAATTCCTATTCCAAGAAAACCTACATAATAAATACTGCAGGTTGTTTTCAAAGCTGCTCAGCTTTTCTTTGCTTACTTGTTGGTTTTCTTTTCCTTCTTTTCTTTTTACTTTTTTCCTGCTCCTTTTCCCATCCCACCCGAAAGACTACAATTAAGTGTAAACACACACGTGTGTATGTATGTGTGTATATGTATGCATGTATGTGTGTATATGTAATACACATATGCATACACAAACATGCATACATATATATACAAATATAGTCTGTACGAACACATATACAGATAGATAGCTAGATAAATATATATATATACACATCTATTAACGTACTTATACACACATATACACTCATACACATATATGTAAGACTGTAGTATGCTTAATTTCTGACATCGAGTTCTCTGAAGGTGAATAGCATCTTCCTTCATAGGTTCAAGTCTTTGCATGTTTTTCTAAATCAACCAGCTCATCATTTCCTGCACCACAGCAATTTTCCAACCCAATCACCTTCGATCTGAGAGATTGTCTACGAAAGTTTGTTTTCCTCCCAATTCTGCATTCCTTTTGATCTTGGCTGTACAGATTTTATTTATCAAAGACGATGTCTATTTAAAATAATCAAAATTATCCTTTCTACATTTCAACAATGCTTTCCTTTATGATACAGTTTAAGGGCTTATACTGCTAAATCTACTTCCTTTACTTCTTTTCCTGGCTTTTTTGAAGTTTCTAACTTTTGCTCTTCCAGATGAACTTTGTTATTATTTGTTATTATCAGGTATTTCATACTGTGTAGATACCTTAAATAGTCTAAAATGATATTGAATAATATTACTGACACAGTATTGTTTCTCTTTTTCACTTTTGATTAAATCATATTTTAACTTTAACTTTGAAATAATGATTACTATCCCTCCTTTTTTTACATAATAAATTCTACTCATGCTATTTATTTTATCTATATGTATCTCTTATTTTTAAATTGTTTCCTGAAAGCAAATATGTTGTTGAATTCAAATTTTTAATTTGCTCTCCATTTCCATTTCCTGAGTAACTTTGTCCCATTCATATTCTAAGCTAACAATTACTTGTGTATTTTCTTCCTTCCTATTTTTCTCCCTATCCTTATCACTCTATTTACTCTACCCCTCCTCACTCCTCTGCTTTACTTCTATCCACTATCTTGCCCTCTTATTCCTTAACCTACTCACCTCTTCAAAAGTCTCTCCCTTATTCTCTGCTCCCACCTTAATCCCTTGCCTCTATACATACATGTGTATATGTATGTATATATGTGTGTGTGTGTGTTTATCCCTCTTTAACCCCTTCCCAATGAGAGTAAGCCAGCACTACCTGCACTCCTTTCTTCTAGCTTTTTCTGAATCAGATTTTCCCTTTCTCTTTCATTTGGATGAGATGATTACTCCTTTTTATCTCTCCCTACACAGTTTTATTATTTTTAGAACCACCTTATCATACTCAGCTCAACCCAAGCCTTTCTTTCAAACCGCTCAAATAATGATGTCAATTATAAGAGTACTACTAATATTTTCACATGTGCAAAGTGAACAGTTTGACTTTATTGAGTCCCTTATATTTGGTCTTTAATGTTTACCTTATATTTCTTCTGCATGTTCTATGTTGAATTTTTCCTTAATTTCTAGAGGTTTTGTCACAAAACCCTGAAACTCTTTCAGGTTGTTAAATGTTCATTTTTTTTTCATTCAGGATTATACTTAACTTTGCTGAATAAGTTACTCTTGGTTGTAACCCTAGCCCTTTTGCTCTGTGGAATATAGCATTCCAAGATGTATGGTCCTTCAGTGTAGTAGCTGCTAGGTCTTCTTCAATCCTTGTTGTAACTCCTGATATTTAAATTGGTTTTTTTCCTTGTTGCCTCCAATGTTTTCTCCTTAAACTTGGGATTTTGAAGCTCAGTAATGATGTACCTATGTTTTCCTCCTGGGATCTCTTTGACGTGGTGATTGATGATTTTTTTTCTATTTCTGCTTTGCTTTCTTGTTCTAGAACTTCAAGGCAATTTTCTTTAATAATTTCTTATAATACTGTATCAAGATTCTTTTATTATATTTTTCAAGTAGTCTAACTATTCTTATTTCTCCTTGATCTGTTCCTCATATCCTTTGTTTTTCAGAGATATTTCACTTTCTCTTCTATTTTTCAATCTTTTAATTGTATTTTATAATTTCTGGGTGTCTTAGAATGTTATTAGCTTCCCCTTGCCCAATTCTAGTTTTCAGGGAGTTATTTTCTTCCTTAAGTTTTTGATTCTCTATTTCAAGTTGGTTTGCTTTCTTTTCGTAATTTTCTTGATTTTGGGGGGTGGGGTTCTTATTTTTTTCTATGTTTCCCTCAGTCTTTCTTGTTTGATTTTTAAGGTCCTTTTTAAGTTCCCCTATAATTTTTTTTTTTTTTTTGTGCTGGGGACTATTTGATGTTTCTCATTGAAAAAGGAATAGATTTTTTAGCTCTATTATCTTCCTCTGAATATGAACCCAAATTTCCTCTATTCCCACAATAACTATCTATGATTAGGTTCTTTTTCCTTTTGCTTACTCATTTTTATTTATTTATTCTGTTTTATTTTGCTTTTAGTAGCTATTAGTGTAAAGAAGTTGTCATCCTGAAGTATGGAGAGTGTTGTCCCAAGCCTCAGGTCCTTCTTTTTATTATTTTCTGAGGTCTGTCTTGGTACCCAAACTTAGGTTCACCTTTCCACTCCTAATCTATAGCTAGATCTTCCTGCCACACTGTTCTGTAAATGATCTTGCCCCCTGAAATCCCTTCAGTGGCTGCAAACTACAGCTGTCCTCTCTGCCCTAGAACTGTAATCAGGGACTTGACTCTCCTACATGTGCCCATAGCCAACAGGGTCCTGGCCTCTCACTACTGCACTCACCAGATATGTGCTAGCTCCTTCTCCCTGAAGCCCAGGATGTATCTGGTCAGCACAGCTGTGCTTAGAGTCCCTGAGCAGTGGAAGGCAATTCAGTCTTCTCCTATTCAACCATCACTATCTGCAAAATGAAAGTTTCTATGGCTGATGCTGCCTCTCAACCCAGCTGGCCCCATGACTTTTTTGTCTGTTAATTCTGTAGAGCAGGCTTGGAGATGTTTGCACTTCACTCAGGTCAAACCTCTCCCCCTGAAGATCAGGTCTTTCCTAGGGTCTTCTCAAAATGAAGAACAACTGCTTTACCTCATCTGTATTTCTGCTGCTCTGAGGTAATGTTCTGTCTTTTTTTGTGGAAGAAATTTGGAGAACTTAAAGTTTTCTGACCCACTCTGCCATCTTCCCAGAATTCTCTCAACTTTCTTTAAAGTCAAACTCAAATGCCACATTTTTCAAGAAGACCCTATTTCTTTGTGTTCATAACAACTTTTCCTGCTCTACTTCCTACAACATTTTGTTATGTATTCACCAAAGTCTTTGTCATATTATGTTGTGTAATTCACTTGTCTCCTTGTGACATACACAAACGGTATTGTAAATTCTGAGGGCAAGGACCAGGCCTCATGTAAACTTAATCTCTCTCATCATCTAGCACAATGTGTTACACACAATACTCACTTAATAAATATTTTATAAATGAAAACAAACCTCATTGAGCTTCATTTTTTATAATCTATCTCTACTTTCCTAGGAAGAGGCCCAAACCTTCAGTAATTCTGTGACCTAGTAGTTCAGCTTTAAAATCTAGGACTCCAAGAGAAAAGTTCGGAGAGGGAATGCAAAAAATATCTGCTGGATTGGACTCAATTACCATTCTTTCTCAAAGTACTGAACTATGGGTTTGTATTAGTGGCTGTGGAAGAGAAAACACCAAACCTTGAACCTAAACCTCCGTATCGTTCATGTGTTTAAGAGTTTTAACTACCTTGTCAGTTGAAATGAGGGGGAGGGAGGAATTCAATTATTAGAATACTGTCTCTAGGTCTGTTGTAAAATATGAATGATAATGGGAATGCGTAGCCATATTTTCTATTCCTTTGCTCATATAAATAATGAGTAGCTTCTCCAGGAATAGTACAGAGTTTGTTGAACTTTTGCATGAAAGCTACTTTAAAAATAACTGAAAAATCAACAACTCAACTGTTTTGGGTGCCAAATATATTTAGGAGGCCAACTGAAAGTGGAGAGTTCTTATTTTTACTAAGACATCAGTATGGTATGATAAAAAATCACATCAGAATCAGAAGAACTGGGTTCAAGTTCTGATTCAATAACCAAGATGAATAATATTTATATGATGTACTGTATATGTATGTGTAGGTACGTGTGCACACATACTCATACACACACAGAGTCCTCTATGCTTTGTATCCCATAATTAGAATGTAACCTCCTTGAAAGTAGGAATGGTTTTCTTTTATTTTTATCTCTAACATGCATCACAATGCTTGGCAAAAAGCAAGTATTAATATTTTTTTTCATTTATTCATGCTTTTTTAATAGATTAATAGATTTAGAGCAGTAAATATGGGTTCTAGTTCTCTCATTTTTTGTAGAGATGGGTCCCAGCCTTGGTTGTTTCATTTTCAAATTAGGTGACTTGCAGCAAGTCATTTAACGTTTTTGAATAGCTTTCCTCACCTGCATTTCCCACTTCATTGGGTTTTTGTAATAAAGAAATAAAATAATGGATGGGACTATATTTGGAAACTGCCAAACATTAGTATAATGGAAACAATGCAGAAGACCAAGATTCAAGTTAAGGATTTGGCACCACAGCTGTGTGACTGCACTGTCACTTAATCTTTTTCCTTAGCTGTATGAAGAAGAATGCTACCTAATTTTCAGGATTATCATGAGAAAGTATTTTGTAAATCTTAAAGAAGCACATAAGGAAAAAAAGACTTTGTCTCTCAGCATGGGGATTGCATTCCTTAATTAAGATTCCATTCCATCTGTGATTTCCTAAGTAAGATTTTAGGGTGTTGCCGGAGGCACTTAGAAGTTATGATGTGGTCATACAACTGTTAACTGTCAGAAGCAGTATTTGAAACCAGGTGTTGTTGGGTAAATACTTTCTCTGCTGTCCTGGATTAATATGACCTGTGATTATCATACACATGTGAGAAATTATTTTTATCATCACTAGTATTATTTGCCAAGGCATTCTGAAATGTTCATAAAGAATTCTTTAATCTAGTCTTATCTGCCGGATTTATCTGATCACTATGAGAGAAATGATTCTTGTTGAAATCCATAGTATTAAAACACTGTCCTAGTTTCATAAGACCATACTTGGAATGGAGCACACTTTTTGGTTTGCTCTTATGAAAAGTTATCATTTAAAAAATATAACATCCTCTAACTCAGACTGACTTATGGGAAAATTCTACGCGATCTGTATGCTCTTACCACATCGTAAGTATAATTACACAAATATACAAAGTCTTAAAATGTAAAAGTGAATGAGATATTGATGACAATATTTTCCATGACATTTTTGTATATGTGTGTATTTATCAAAATCCCAAAGACAGAGGTCCCTTTGCTACAATAGAATTTCTTTAAAATGGCAGTTGTTTTTATATACACAAACACACATACACATCCAACTCAGTACAGAGGAAGCTCACTAATTAATTGGATCTGCCAGCTCTCTGGTTAGAATTGTAGTAGCAGATAAAGCTATGCAAGTTATCACACTCTATCTGAGGACATTTACTTCCACAGGAAGTGTAATGTCTGCGGGAAATGGAGCAACACATTTATTTAAAGTCAAATATTACACAGGAGTTTGCTCAAACATTGTTTATTGGTTGAATTCACTCATGGGCAGAGTGCATGCACACATATATACACAAACATACAGCCATGCCAGTCATTTTAAACCTCTATTCTTTATGCATGTCACATAATGCAACGAAAGACGCATGCCATGCCAACATCTGAGCAGAAAAATGGGCAATAGACTGCGACAGGTGACTGACAACTGGCTTGTGATTTCTTTATAACTTTGCTATTTGGTTTCAAGACTAAGTACACATTGTCTGACACCTGTACACAGTGGGCAGAAAGTACTGCACACTAGATAATAACAGATCAGTGGAAGCACCTGATGGAGCTACTGCCTCCTCCTCTAGGAATAATTACGTGTTCTTAGCTCTCCTGAAACAAGTGTAGTGTAGTGGAGGAGGAGGAAGAAAATTGATAGGTGGATGCTTTGTTCCTGAAGATTGGTGGCCCTCTATGAACCACTGCCTTGGTTCCAAATGGATTTTTCAACTAAATACAAGTCTCTTACCTCACTTTGTGGCCTGAGAGAAAGTAGGAAAAACATAAAATTGATCCTACAACTGGCTACTCAAAGGACTGTAAAAAGCAAATGAGTTACAAGAAGAAGGGGACTTTTCAATCTGGGAACTAAAGGTTTACAATAGGGTACTTTTTCTCGAACCATTTTATTTTGCATGAAGTTTTGTCTTAAAAGCCATCTTGGTCCCTTATGGTCATTTAAACCTGATTAAATTGAATAAATAGTAAACTCCAAACATGGATCTGGGAAAGTAATGATAACATTTCATATTCATTGTTGTCATAATATATATTTGCTGAGTGTGACTTCCCACTACCATGCAATGGGGTACAGGATTTAAACAGGATAAAGATCCTGGGCGGAAGAGGGGACTAATTAGGAACAAAACTCTGATTAGGCAAATCAAAAATGGATAATATTGGAGAAAAATCAAGTGGTGTCATGCTTACCAAGTCCTTTGCTCACTCCTTGGAGAATGAATTATAACTAACCAGTTCAGCTCAATGGGATTGCCAACAAGTGAGAGAAAAAATGGCAAAACAAATCATTGAAAAGCCTTCAAAACTTCTAGAATATCTTCTACGCAAATAGAAGTCCTCTAAAGGAAACAAGTAACAACTTTCTGACTGACTGAAAGTCCCTAATTCAATTCTTCTAGCTAACAGAGGCTAAGGCTAGTGATGAATTAATTCACAATAAAGTAGAAAGGAAGACCTGATAATAGCTTAATGTGGTAAATCAGGAGAGGTTAATGGACTTTTCCAAGGTTACTCAGGTAGTAGGCTTCAAAGGCAGAATTAAATGTATGTCCTTTAATCCAGTACTCTTTCCACCTCTAACAAAAATGAAGCTACTAGGTGACATATTAGATAGAGTGCTAGACCTGGGGTCCGAAAACGCAAAGTTCAAATATGGCCTAAGGCCCTTACTGAGTAACTTTAGATGTGTCACTTAAACTCTATCTGCCTTAGTTTTCTTGTTTGCAAAATTCTACTTCCCAAGGATCTTTGTGATGAACAAATGAGATAATATTTGTAAATTCCTTACCCAACCTTAAAGTGGTATATAAATGCTAGCTATAAGTTTTTATTAGTAGTAGAAATTCATACATTGAGAAACATTCAGGTAAAACATACAAGGTTGGTGTATTCCAACCTTCTCTACATCATCCATGACTTTGGTTAGCCCCATCCTTACTACTATATTTTGCAGACAGACAGCCTATTCCCTAATCCCTCTGGAGACAGAGGAGGTGGGTGGGAATTTTTCATACTCCAGAACTGGTCAATTGATATAATTTCATAGTTCTTCATTAACTAAGAAATATTTACTAAATGTTTTAAAATCATTTTCTTTCCTACCACTAACCTTGCCAGTTCTTAACAATGATAGAATTTCATTCAAATAACACTTATGAAGTGTCTACTATGTGAAAGGTAATATTTTGGATAGTACAAAGGTAAACAGTATATTAACCCCTAGGATCTTACAATGCAATAAAAAATGATAATTATACAAAAAAACAGCATGCAAATTGCAATGTAATAAATGCACAGGAGCAGGATAGGGACTATTAGGAGACTTCCCTAAAGAAAGATATTGGTCTGGAGGTATCAGGGTAGATTTTAGGAAGAAATTAATACCAAAGTTGGGCCTTAAAATGTGTAGGAGGAAAAACAGAGTCAAGATGGCACAGTAGAGGCAGCAATCCAGCTGGGTTCTCTCAATATTTCCCTCCAAACAACTCTAATATGACATGTCAGATTGAATTCTGGAGCAGCACAGTCAACAAAATGTCAGGGTGAGACACGTTTCCAGCACAAGGCAACTTACGAGATCAGAGGGAGATTTCTATGACATTACAGCGGGGACCACTGATGGTGCTTGGAGGTAGCTACAATAGTAGCAGCAACAGATTCAGGAGCTCTCAATTCAGAGATGGTAAGGGTATAGGACAACTGGCCAGAGAGAGATTTATAGGGGTACTCTGTGTTAACACTGGGTGTAGGACAAGATGCTGTTTGGAGACTCCACAGCTCACAAGAAGTTCTGGGTTGCAGTTCCAGGTTGGAAAGGAGCAATTGTGCCTGAAGGACAGCAGGAACCCTGGTTGTAGTATCAGGGAATAGACTATAAAATAAATTGAAAAAAATGAAACAAATGAATCAAATTTATAAATGATAAATATGGTAGACTTCTGAAGAAAAGTGAATGAGAATAGAAAAGAGTAACACAAAAGAGGATATCTTAAGCAGTTAGGGCAGCATGGAAAATTTTATCTGTGAAATTTATGGATAAGATAAGAGTTTATGACCAAACAAGAGACAGAAAGTATCACAAGCTGTACAATAGATCACTTTGATTACATGAAATTTAAAAAGTTTATGCACAAACAAAACCAATGTAGCAAAAATCAGAAGAAAAACAAAACCTGGTTTGGGAGGGAGAGGTTAAGTAACAGTAAATTTCTCTGATATGGGACTCATTTCCCTAACATATAAGAACTGTCAAATTTATTTTTTTCCCTTCCATTTTTTAAATTTAGCTATTAACATTCATTTTAACAAAATTTTGGGTTCCAAATTTTCTGCCCTTTTGTCCCCTCCCCGGCTAAAACACCGAACATTCTATTTGCCCCTATCACCAATCTGCTCTCTCTTCTATCATCCCTCTCTGCCCTTGTCTCCATCTTCTCTTTTGGCCTGTAAGGCCAGATAACTTTCTATACCCCTTTACCTGTATTTCTTATCTCCTAGTGGCAAAAACAGTACTCGACAGTTGTTCCTAAAACTTTGAGTTCCAACTTCTTTACCTCCCTTCCTCCCCACCCCTTCCCTTTGGAAGGCAAGCAATTCAATATAGGCCAAATCTGTGTAGTTTTGCAAATGACTTCCATAATTGTAGTGTTGTGTAAGAACTAATTATATTTCCCTCCATCTTATCCTGTCCCCCATTACTTCTATTCTCTTTTGATCCTGTCCCTCCCCATGAGTGTTGACCTCAAATTGCTCCCTCCTCCCCATGCCCTCCCTTCCATCATCCCCCCCACCCTGCTTATCCCCTTATCCCCCACTTTCCTGTATTGTAAGATAGGTTTTCATACCAAAATGAGTGTGCATTTTATTCCTTCCTTTAGTGGAATGTGATGAGAGTAGACTTCATGTTTTTCTCTCACCTCCCCTCTTTATCCCTCCACTAATAAGTCTTTTGCTTGCCTCTTTTATGAGAGATAATTTGCCCCATTCAGTTTCTCCCTTTCTCCTCCCAATATATTTCTGTCTCACTGCTTGATTTCATTTTTTTAAGATATGATCCCATCCTCTTCAATTCACTCTGTGCACTCTGTCTCTATGTGTGTGTGCGTGTGCGTGTGCATATGTGTGTGTGTAATCCCACCCACTACCCAGATACTGAATAGTTTCAAGAGTTACAAATATTGTCTTTCCATGTAGGAATGTAAACAGTTCAAGTTTAATAAAGTCCCTTATGACTTCTCTTTGCTATTTACTTTTTCATGCTTCTCTTCATTCTTGTATTTGAAAGTCAAATTTTCTTTTCAGCTCTGGTCTTTTCTTCAAGAATGCTTGAAAGTCCTCTATTTCATTGAAAGGCCAATTTTTCCCCTGAAGTATTATACTCAGTTTTGCTGGGTAGGTGATTCTTGGTTTTAGTCCTAGTTCCTTTGACTTCTGGAATATCCTATTCCATGCCCTTCGATCCCTTAATGTAGAAACTGCTAGATCTTGTGTTATCCTGATTGTATTTCCACAATACTTGAATTGTTTCTTTCTAGCTGCTTGCAATACTTTCTCCTTGACCAGGGAACTCTGGAATTTGGCCACAATGTTCCTAGGAGTTTCTCTTTTTGGATCTCTTTCAGGAGGTGATCTATGGATTCTTTCAATATTTATTTTGCCCCCTGCTTCTAGAATCTCAGGGCAGTTTTCCTTTATAATTTCATGAAAGATGATGTCTAGGCTCTTTTTTTGATCAAGGCTTTCAGGTAGTCCCATAATTTTTAAATTGTCTCTCCTGGATCTATTTTCCAGGTCAGTTGTTTTTCCAATGAGATATTTCACATTATCTTCCATTTTGTCATTCTTTTGGTTTTGTTTTGTGATTTCTTGGTTTCTCATAAAGTCATTAGCCTCCGTCTGTTCCATTCTAATTTTGAAAGAACTAATTTCTTCAGTGAGCTTTTGAATCTCCTTTTCCATTTGGCTAATTCTGCTTTTGAAAGCATTCTTCTCCTCATTGGCTTTTTGAACCTCTTTTGCCAATTGAGTTAGCCTATTTTTCAAGGTGTTATTTTCTTCAGCATTTTTTTGGGTCTCCTTTAGCAGGGTGCTGACCTGCTGTTCATGCTTTGACTGCATGTCTCTCATTTCTCTTCCCAGCTTTTCCTCCACCTCTCTAACTTGATTTTCAAAATTCTCTTTGAGCTCTTCCATGGCCTGAACCCATTGAGTGGGCTGGGATACAGAAGGCTTGACTTCTGTGTCTTTCCCTGATGGTAAGCATTGTTCTTCCTCATCAGAAAGGAAGGGAGGAAATGCCTGTTCACCAAGATAGTAACCTTCTATAGTCTTATTTCTTTTCCCTTTTCTGGGCATTTTCCCAGCCAGTGACTTGACTTCTGAATATTCTCTTCACACCCACTTAGCCTCCAAATCGTCCCAGCCAGCACTGGGGGTCTGAGATTCAAATGCTGCTTCCCAGCCTCAGGGCTTTTGACCAGGATGGGGCTGCTATTCAGTGTGAGATCAAGTTCAGGTGCTCAGGTGGGGGCAGGGCCGCCTCACAGGCTCAGTTCCCTCAGGGGGTTCATGCAGAGACCTTCAACAATTGATCTGGGCTCCTGCCTGCTTGGGGAGACCAGGTCTGCTCCTGCCTCTGCTGCTGCCTCCCAAGGGGGCCTGAATTATGGGGGCACCCCACCCCCCTCTCGACGCGCCAAAGAGACCCTCTCACCAACCCCCGGCACCTGTGGGTGGAGGGACCCGTGTGGCCACTGGAGTTTCCGTCCCCGAAGCCCACTCGGATCCACTCCTCTCGGCACCGTGCTGCGACAGCAGGGCTGGGCTGGACTCCGTATTCGCAGTGCGACAGATCTTTTGCGAGAGGTTTGCAGGGCTCTCTGGAACAGAAATCTCCTTCGCTCCACTGTTCTGTGGCCTCTGCTGCTCCAGAATTCGCTGGGAGTTCTTTTTTACAGATGTTCTATGGGCTGTGGGTTCGGAGCTATGTGTATGTGCATCTTTCTACTCTGCCATCTTGGCTCTGCCCCAAACTGTCAAATTATTAAAAATAAGAGCCATTGTCTAATAGATAAATGGTTAAAGGGTGTGAATAGGCAGTATCTTAAAGAAAAATTAAGCAATCTAGTCATATTTTTAAATGGCCTAAATCATTATTGTCTAGAGAAATTAAAATTAAAACAACTCTGAGGTACCACCTCACGCCTGTCAGACTGGCTAATATTACAAAATAAAAAGAAAACTAATAAATACTGCATGCAGAAAAAAAGGGACATTAATACATTGTTGGAGTTGTGAACTGGTCTGACCATTCAAGAGAACAATTTGTAACAATACAGAAAAGGCTATGGAATTATTCATATAATTTGACCAAGAAATAAGTCTATACCCCAAATAAATCAAAGAAAAATGAAAAGGACATATATGTTCAAAAATATTTATGACACCTCTTTTCTGGCAAAGAATTGAAAATTGAGGATATATCCACCAATTGGGCAATAGCTTTATGTTGTGGTATATGAATGTAATGGAGTGCTATCATATTGTAAGAAATGACAAGGGAGATAGTTTCAGAAAAAATACATGGTAAGACCTATACAAACTGATTTGAAGTGTAATGAGCAGAATGAAGAGATCACTGGACACAGTAACATCAATATTGTAATAATGATCATCTGGGCAAGATTTGCTTACTCTGATCAAGATAATTCCAAAAGAATTATTGTGAAAAATGTTATTTACCTCCAGAGAAAGAATTGATAAACTCTATATGCAGAGTGAAACATACTTGTTTTAGCAATGTGACTAATACAGAAATGTTTTCGCCGTTATTTCTCATGCATAATTGATATTGTATTGGTTTTCTTCTCAAAGAGTGTGGGAGGAATGAAGGGAGGGAATGAAGATAATTTAGAAACAAAATGTAAAAAAAAAATAAATATGCTAACAATACATTAAAAATAAATGTAATATTTCTCATAATATTCTTGGAATGTCTCTAGTGTAATATTTTTACTTACCCAGCTCCTTCACATGATGTTGTCAGAACATGAACAAGAAGGCCTTCACAATCCTGATAATCACCCTCTTAGTTTTGACCAACTCACTAATTTATTAATACCCTAACTAAAATGTGTTACCAAAAATTAATAGCATACTATGGTTGTATTTTGGATAGAGAACAGTGTAAAGGAATAAGTTTTTAGCTTCTTTTTTTTTTTTCTGGAAGCTATGTCTCTCTAAAAGCAGCTTAAATAGCATAGTCATTTCATAGCCAGTGTTCTGAGGATGAAGTTGCATGGATGTGGAAATATGCTCAGTTGACCCTTGAATGAAATACTCTACATCCCATCACAGAGTTCAGACTTAAAGTCTTTTATAGCATGGAACAATCTGCTAGAGTTTGCACATCCTTAGCTAATCATAGAGGCCAGGGTAAAGTCAACTCCTTTATGAGGTATCTGGAGAGGACCTTAGTTCAATGATAATATAGTTATTATAGTGCAGAATAGAATCTGATAAACATAAAGAGAAATACAAAATATTATATAAAATCTATTGAAAAAAATACAATTACTGATTGGGGGTATCCAGGGAAGAAGCTTCATGAAAGTCTGATCTTGACAGTAGATCTTGGTTCAAATACCAGCTTTAGCCTTAACTACAGGTTCATCATTTTTCCTCTCTGAGCTCCATTTCTTCCTCTGTAATATGAGTACAATAATGCCGTACCACCTACTTAGGAAAGGGTTATGTAGAAAGTGTTTTGCAATAATTCTGTATGAGTGATTACAAATGAAGTGGTATTTGGGATGAATGTGGAAATATGGTCAGGATTTTAACTGGTGGAAATAGGGAACAGCATGTCATGGAACATAAAGTGGAGGTTTCCTTCATGCATGAAGTTCACCTTGCAACCAAGTTTGAATGGAGTGTACACAATATAGAGGAGAACAGTGAGGCATAATGTAAGGAAGATGTGAAAACACCAAAATATGGAAGACCATAGGAACCAGGATAATGGATTTTGATAACAGAAATGGCATGACCAAAATGTATGTTAGATAGATGTAGAGGAAGAAAAGAAGGAAGAGCGAAGGAAGTTATTGTAATAGTCTATATAAATGGCGACAGGAGCTTTCACAAGGACGTTGGTAATGGGAGTAGAAAAGATAGTGATGGATGCTAGGGATGACATAGAGGAAGTATTTTTTTTAATCTTACAGAACGAAGAGAAGGAAAGACAAGGCAAGGTAAAACAGATGAAAAGAAGGCAAGAGAATGGAAGTCAAGTGGAAGGAAAGGGAGGGGAGAAGTCAAAGATAACTATGAGGGTTTGAGATAGAGGTATGGTTGGAGGAGTCAAAAGATAGATTTGGGGAAAGATGTTGCATTTTCTTGGGGATACCTGTATGAATTATTTCACAAATAAGAAAACTTATGTAATTTCTTTCTATTTTTAGTCAAAATTACATATTGCCAATCTAAATAGAGGTCCAAATGATGATTTTATCTTTCAAAAATTAATCCATTTAGGATATACAAATAGAAACAATGATTTCAGCACTATTGTCTGAAAATAATATTTCAAAGTGTCTTTTTTAGAGGTGATAATGCTTATTTCCCTCATCCATCACCAAGCATGAAGGGGAAGACTTGATAATACTGTCTTCTTACTTTGATCAATTTTAGGCAATATTTCTTCTATGTATTTAATATCAGATATATTGTCTCTAAAAATCAGCTTTTCATTGACTATTAAATTGACTTCAAGTGAGGAAAAGGTCCATCAATTTGCTAATGTTCTTGAAACCAGAAACATCTGCTTGAATTGTATGCAGCTTGTTAGCCCAGTTCATCGACTGAAAAATCTAAATACTATAATCGGTACCAGAACTAAAAGCATAATAAATGCTTCTGGAGGGAATCATGAAACGGAATGGAGTAAAATTGAATAAACAAGCCACAATATAGGAACTACTTTTTTCTCCTTAAGCTATTTTTTTTTAAGTTCAGCTCTTATCTACAAAATTCATATAAGTTGAATGTATTGGGCATGGGTTCAAACTTAAAAATCAGACCATGCTGGGTAAAGTGGAGGAAAGGAAGGCCAAATGTAAAGTTAGTGAAACTGATCAATAGAGAAAAAAGAGACAGACAGAGGCAGATAAAAACTAGTGATATTTACAAGTACTTGTGGTATGCCAAAACTTTGTGCATCAGTTTGCTTTTTTTCCTACCATCCACCTCTTGTACTCTTTCTCCCCTTACCCATCCATGGTCTTTAACATAACTGTTCATCATTCCTGAAAGGCACTTTGTCCTCACTTCAGTCTATTAAAAAACAAAACAAAACAAAACTGGTTTCACGTAAGATTAAATTCAAATGCCACCTTCTAGATGAAACTTTTCTTCATCAACTCTCCCACCCAGATGCTAGTGCCATCTCTTCCAAATCTTCATTATGTTCATTTTGTGACTGTATGTGTGCAAAAATGAAACATGACCTCCTTCATTAGAATACATGCTCCTTGAGAGGAGGGATGATTTTCCTTTTATCTTTCTATTTTCTTTGCTTAGCAATGGCCCTTAATAAATGTTTGTTAATTGCAATAAATTAACATAAACTTGAATCCCATGGAATTTTAATTCCATGAATTTGCATCATAGAATCACAGAACTTTATAATTAAAAAGAAACCATTAAAATATGTTGGCTGATATGGTGTGAGGCCCAAAGAGGGCAATTAATTTATTTCATGAACTATGAAGGGAAAAAAATATATATGTATGCATGTATACAAACATATACATGTACACATAGACATATGCTTACACATATGTGCAGGCATGATGCATGTTTGCATACTTATGTGAATGTATATGCATATTTATGCATTACCTATATTTGTGTGTATATAAATGTGTACATATATGCATAAACATATGCATGTGTGCACATATATATGCATAATCAGCCTAGAGCAGATGATAAGATATTACAAAATTAGTTAGAGTTTTCCTTGAATGATGGATATGCAATCTGTCCTCTTCCTATTCAAAAGTAATTTCTTACTTGGTAAAACCTTTGGCAGAGGTCTTTAGGACATTTAAATGCCCAGAGTAGTCATGCATAACAGACTATTTCCATACTGAAATTCAGTTCAACAGACATTCATTATGCAAACTGTGTGAAAATTAAGGTGTTAGATTCTGAGGAAACAAAGAAAAGAGATGTTCCCTGCCCTCAAGGAGCTTACCTTCTCTTGGCAGGGAACAGTATGCCCACACAAAAGAAACTAAAAAATAGTTTAGAAAAGTAGAATATATTGACAACAGAACAAATCAAAGCAACTATTGTCATTTGAGTTGAAGTTTAAAGAATGATAAGGATTCTCCTATCGTTTTAGAAGGACAAACAATTATGAATCCTAGTTAAGAGCAAGGCTGTATAGTCATAGAATGAAATATATTGAGTTGAAATCTATAGCTATAAATTCCATCAATTCATATTCTGTCCTCTACAGGCAAACAGAAAGTACAATACATGTATCCTTCCGATGTATTACATTGTAAAAATGTCCATTGGACTAGAAGTTAGGACACCCAGGTAATAATACAGTGTCTGTCACACCCCAATTCAGAGATACCTTAGTTCAAGTACTGCCTCTATGGCCTTTTTTTAACTCACTTTCCTCATCTGTAATAATGATATTTATATAGCTCTTTTAAGTTTGGTAAGCAATTTATGTATATTATCTCACAGGATTGTCATGACAAATATGGAAGGATAAAGTTACTATTCTATTTTAAGATGGGGAAAATTAGTTTAAATGAAGTTCATTATCCTAAAAATAAGTAAGTGTTAGAGACAGAATCTGAACTCAAATCTTCTTGATTTCAAAGGAAGCATTTTATTTACTATATCACACTGTTAACATTGGTCTGATGAGCAGAAGGAATAGAAAAAAGCTAAAATCATTCCTTGGTTATATGTTTTGTGATACTGTGTGATTGATTTTTTGTCTCTCCCTTCCTTTATTCTACCACTTTCCCCAATATCCCTAGAGCCCTGATTCATTGTTGAAGTAAGTCTTACAGACATTTTTGCCCTAACCTTGAAGTTCCTGTAAAATTATATAACGCAGTAGCATTTTTAAAATACTATTAAAATTTAGTATAATAATGAATGTACCCACAAACTTTATTTACATGCCCATATAAATAAAGATATATGCATAATTTCTCCATAGGATTATTTCTTCCATATGTTGAGAATAGAATTATTACATTACTTTCCAAAGAAATAAATTGTTCAGGTGTATATCTGTCAAGATGTATGAGTGTTATTTTGTATGTGTACACGGGTGAGTACTTTCCAGTTGTTGTAAAGTCAGGAGCACAACAGTACTGACATATACAGGAAGATATCTTATCATTCAGTACCTTACACTGACATTCCTGGCGTGTCTTTACAGGGAATCATTAGCACCCTCAAAAATAATACCCATCAGGAAAGGGGATATTCCTATTGGCACCCCCACAGAATTCCTCATTTGTTTCCTTAGCCGATTTTATACCAAGACAGAACGGCTATTTCTGGCAGTATTTCTTTCTCAAGGCATAATCCCTGAAGGTGAATGGATTATATTTGTTATTGTGATACTCAACGAAAGTAGAAACAACAACAGTGATCTTGTATTTATGGCAGCAGCAACTGCCTAATATGAGTTTCACATATTACAGGTCTTTTTTCTTATCCTTCTATGATTTAATGCCTCTAGAAGCCATCTATACTGAAAAAAAATAATTCTATTTCTGAACAAAATCTTTAGTGAGCCTTTCACACTCTGCCAAATGACTGACAGATATGACAGGTAAGTGTCATTAAATCCAGGATTGAAGACAGGTTAGAAGAAACTGATCAGCCTAGAAACATTTTCATCCACCCACAAAATTTCTACCAATCTATTCCAGTATCATTGGAATGATTCATTTGATAGTACTGAACAGTCATTCTACTGAAGAATTCAAAATTATGGGCTACATTCTCATGTACTGGGAGCCATATACATGGGTCAAATCATTCATTAGGGAAATGAACACTGCCTTCTCTTCCCCTCCCTCTTCTGACAATCACACAGATGCTTGATATTCTATCATTTATCTCCGCTGACCCATTGCTTTAACATGGGGATGAGGAAAACAGAATCGATACAATAATCAGTAAAGTATCCCTATTTTATGTACATTCCAAAGGAGAACAATAGAACCATGGATTGAAAGTTGCAAGGGAACTCAATAATTGTCTCCCTCAACTGTCTTACAGTAGAAAAACAGGATGATCACAAGGGAAAGAATGTGGATTTGGTCTCACAGATACTAGGTTTGAATTCTTCTTCTATTTCTTGCTACCTGTGTGTCAGTGTACAAGTAACTTTACCATTCTGGGTCTAAATTTCTTCATTTGTCAAGTGTCTCTTGGTGGGAGGGATGGGGGCTATACTAGATGTCCTTTCCAATCCTTTCTGATATAAATGTATAGAACTGAGGCCCAAAGAGATTATCTAAAGTTTTTTCTCCAGTGGTATCAAACTCAAATAGATCCTTTCAAGCCACATAATGACTTAACATTATGTTGTACTGAATTTCTTTTTGCTGTGGTCATTAAGCATTTTCCAGCTCAGTTTTAATTTGGTTTGGGTTATACTAGGGACTTCTGCAGGTCTAATTTGGCCTTTCTCACCAGATTGACACCTCTGCATGAACAGTGTGTATTTGTCCTTCATTTCCAAAGAAAACCATGCTATGAGAGAAGTGATGACATGACTTGCACTTGACTTTGTTTTGAGTGAGGGAGGGCTGTGCAAGTCACCAGCCTCACTTCTCCTCCAGAGCCATCTGAATCCAGTGACCAGATATTCATCAGGATGACTGAAGATGACCCAGGATGAGGCAATTGGGGTTAAGTGACTTACCCAAGGTCACACAGCTAGTGAGTGTCAAGTGTCTGAGGTGAGATTTGAACTCAAGTCCTCCTGACACCTGCACTGGTACTCTATCCACTGCACGACCTAGCTGCCCCGCATGAACAGTAGTTTCAAAGTCAAATAGAAATAGACACATAAGGACCCCTGCTACCACATATTGACTTTGAAAACCACATATCAACATTAATAATATCCTATTATATTTTCAATCATTTTATTAAATATTCCCAATTGTGTTTTAATCTGTCTCAGGTCATACTTAGTGTTGCAAGGCAATGAAACAGGCAGCATGTTTGATACAGCTGTTCCAGACAACTCAAAGTTCAAGTTTAGAGATTGGATGGTATAATGAAAAAATTTCTGAGTCTTAATGAAGGTATAGATTCAAGCATTGGCACTGCTATTTACTTTCCGTCTGCTTACAATTTATTTCTGTACTACAGTTTTTTTCATCTTTCTAACAATTGATCTGGGTTCTAGAATACTTTACCTTCACAGAAATAATATCTTCATATTCTGTAGATAGATAATAGATAGGTAGATACAGAAATAGATTACAGAGAGACTGCACATTCAGTAGCTAAAAAGAAAACTAGACAAAGGCAAAGAAATAAAAAAAGAACAAAGTTGGTGAGTATGAATGTTATAATCATATTTACTGTTTTCTTCATACTACTTTATATATCTTAAAGGCACGTTTGAATTATCACCAAAACAAGGTAACTTCTTTGATAATGTTAAGATGGAACCTAAGAAAATGTTACTCATAGTACTACAGTTGACTCTGGGGTCAACTACTATGTTTGGAGTAGTACAGAAGTACATAAATCAGGAAAGAGCAGACAATATAGGAGAGCAAAAATGAGGAGAGCAGGAATTTCACTTAAGTAAATAGACTTTGGATAGGAGGAAATGATAATGAATAATTTCTTACAATTTGAATTTAAGGTACTAGTAATTTGGAGCAAATGGAGAAACCTTGAAGAGGAACTGAAAGAGAAGAATTTGAACTGTAGAAGGAGAAGGGATCAAGCTGAAAGAAGTTTATTTGGATAAAGGAAAGAATTAAGAAGTATATGAAGTGATGGACTCTAGGAAGAAAAAAAGGTGAAGGTTATCAGCAAGCAAGATAAGTAAATAAAGTAATAAAAACACGTTAGTAAGTAAAATAAACTGGTGAAAAGAATAAAAAATGTAACGAGCAAAAGGGAAGTAGGAAAGGGCTATAAAGTTGTTCAGATAGAGAAAGAAAATTGAGTGTGGATATAAAGTTGTTAAGAGGTAATAAAATGCTATGGAGTGAACGAAGTAGATTTTTTTTTTAAAAGGTTAAGACTCTTCACTATTATGGAGAGCAGGGGGGAATTGGTGAAGACTTGCATTGGATGTGCTAATTGCTTCTAGCATAGCCGAGGTGTTGAAGTGAGTGGAAATACACTTTCCCATACCTTAGCTTGCCAAATATGAAAAATAATGAATGAGAGTAAAAGGGGAGATGGAGAGACAGAGGGAGAGAAAGAGGCACACATAGACTGGGAGAAAGAGGAAAGGAGAAAGATAGTGACAAAAAGGAGAAGAGAGAGAGAGAGAGAGAGAGAGAGAGAGAGAGAGAGAGAGAGAGAGAGAGAGAGAGAGAGACTTCAATGGGAAGGAAAGGATATTGAAACTTGATGCTTGTCACATGAATGGTAAGTGGGAAAATGTCATGTAGAGAAGTATGGGGGGAAATAAGGAGAGCTCTACATAGAGGTGACTAGCTACTCAAAGTGGGAAGTAACTGTTCAACCTTTAAGAATGAGAAACCAAAACTGCAGATAATATTAAATGAGATGGTTAGTGAATGTCTACAATAGAAGTTCTGAACCTTTTTATGTTATGGACTCCTTCTAGAAGGCTGGAGAAGTCTATGGACCCCCTCCAGAAAAATACTTTTGAATTCATGTAATAAAATACATACATTTACAGAGAGGAAATAAATTACACTGAAATACAGTCATCAAAATATTTTAAAATTATTTTGCAATAAATAATACATAGCTTTTTATTAATGAATAATGCAATATATTTAAAATATAGGTTAAGTTAAAGTTGTTTTGTTTTTTAACACATTAGTGTGAAGTTTTATTTTTACTTAGCATGAATAAATCATTAACTGTGAGATGCTCATACTTTATGTTAGATAACCAATCAATTTAATTTTTTTTGTTTTGATAGTTGCAAGTTCTAAAAGTACTGATTCATGAAGATATGTTGCTAAAATTAAAGGTCCCCTTATTTGTTTTATGTGTAGCAAGGCTTTCCTCAGGAACACCAGAATTATCCAAGGCTTTTTAAAAGATACTCCATTTAGGGTTTTCTTGGAAAAGATACTAGAGTGGTTTACCATTACTTTCTCCAGCTCATTTTACATATGAGGAAACTGAGACAAACAGAGATTTGCCCAGGTCACATAGCTAGTACGTAGCCAAGGCTGGATATGAATTTAGAACACCAGAATTATCCAAGGCTTTTTAAAAGATACTCCATTTAGGGTTTTCTTGGAAAAGATACTAGAGTGGTTTACCATTACTTTCTCCAGCTCATTTTACATATGAGGAAACTGAGACAAACAGAGATTTGCCCAGGTCACATAGCTAGTACGTAGCCAAGGCTGGATATGAATTTAGGTCTCCTTGACTATAACCCTAAGGCTTGTAGTCAACTAGTTGTCCCTTTATCAGTAAAGCAGCAAAACCAGATATATTATACTGATTGTAATTTTCAAAAGAGACTCACAAATTATTAATTCTTCTTTGATGTCATCAGCATGCAGTTAGCGCAAAAAAATAAGGAACTGTATACATCAGAAAATGTCATTTCATATAGTCACATATTGAAAGTGAATGGTGAGCCAATTCTTTCATGACCTGTTTCAAAATGTGGAAAGGAATATCAAATATTCTAGAACATATTTTACAACAGTTTTTTTGACAATTGAATCCCTTCCAATATTTTTCCTCCATTCCAATCCACAAAGCAGCTCAACCATTTCAAATGCGTATGACTTTACTATAATCTCTCCAATATTATAAGACTTATTTTGTTTAGCAACACAGTAGGCAAATCTGGAGGCTGCCTCAAGAAGTATATGAGTGTGTGCGTGTGTGTGTGTAACAGAAATTTCAAGTTTTGTAAGTGGCCTACATTTTACTAATGGAGCCTTCTTAACCATAAATGAAACTACATTTTAGGATATGAGATGGTCTCTCAATCATGTTGTCTTCATACTTCCATCCAAAAGAAATTTCTTCATATGCACACATATGTATACATACATAACATTGTGGTTTTTGTGCCACAACCCATTTTCTAATACAAATGAAACCATATACAGTATACCTTTCAGCATACTTCCTTTTCTTTGATATTTAATTAGGTCTGTAAAAAATATTTGATTCAGTGGATATTTCTGAAACTATCTTTTGGCTGGTTTTAAAGCGATTTGTTTGATATATCTGCATAGAAATAAATAATTTATAAGGGAAGTATATAATAAAGAAATTTAAGTAACACTTAAGTAAAATAAGACAGGTTTCTAAAATGTGTCCAAAGTTTTAACACTTTAATGGCTTTTAATGTAGCAATAGACAGGCAGATTATAGGAGTTGTTCATAAGTCCATCCTTTCTTGGAATTCAGCTACTGTTAGACGTGGGTTCCCATGGTTTTCTGTGATATTCTAAAATAATGTTTATTTTTCATTTCGTTTATTTGCAGTTTTTCATGAAGTAATTTTTAAAATGTATATTTTTATAGAATGAAAATATATGAACAATATTCTGTGTGCTCATCTTTATTTCGCAAAATAGATAATATACAAATAGGGAGTAGGAAGATAAAGACAAATAGGAAGTTACTTTAAATAATACAGTTCAACTATTATGTTACCCATCAGATCTATTTGAACTTACAAGGCCTAAACTCATAGCCCATGCACCCATTCAAGTTCATGAACCCCTCTGAAATCTCTCCACAAATCCAAAAAAAAAGGTACATGTAACTCTGCTGCTGCTGCTATCTCCAAATATCACTTACAGTCTCACGACTTAAAATTATTTATTTGATGCACTACTGCATTGTGTATGAGCACCTTCTCCGTGTCCATAGATTCATGTATAGCACATCTGCAATATGTATAATGTGATAAGAGCATATCTGTAATTTCTATGGATGACAAAGTGATAGATACTGGCAATACTACTGTGCGTGTTGCTTGCATTCATAATTGAAGGAAATGCTAAATTTCATTTAGACATCAGACAGAATAAACATGTATCTTTCCCATCCAAGATTATAGTTCCCTGACATATTTCCATTGATCCTTCAAGGGATTCAAAGAATAAAAATTAGGAACCTCTGCTCACAATCTAAAAATATATGATTACAAAGAGTCCAAATGACTTCATCAAGAACAGTTTGTTCTAGAATAACATTAATTACGATTTTTTAAAAGAAGTTACTAAAAAGGTTCAGTAGAATAGGAAAAAAATGATGCAGGTGTGGTTTATCTAGATTTTGGCAGAATATTTGATGAGGCATTTTTATGGAAAAGTTGGAGATATGTGAACTAAATAATGATATGATTAGATGGATTTGGAACTGGCTTAGTGTTTTGACTTAATGAATAGTCTTTTCGGGTTCAATGTCACATTAACAGGAATTCTACAATGAACTGACATGTATCTGTATTCATCCCTGTGCTCCATAACCTTTTTTCAGTGATTTGGATAGATGCATAATTTGGAAGTCCATCAAATTGTACAGATCATAAAACTGGAAGGAATAGCTAATGTACGAAGGAGAGACTAAGGATGCAAAAATAAATCTTGTTAGACTAAAGCAGTGGTCTGACATGAAATTCAAAAGAGAAGTATAACATCTCACACAAGTTCAAAAAGATAAACTTTACTGGTTCGAATTGGAGGCATGTGGTTGGATAAGTTTGAAAACAATCTGGAGTTTTGCATGGATGAACACTAAATATTGTTAGATCAATAAGAGTAAATACTGTGATACAGTCGCCAAAACAGAAATGCAATTTCAGGTTGCATTGAGATGCACAGCTTTCAAGAATAAAAGGCTTATAGCCTCCCTGAACTCTAAGCTCCTTACACTATTACATCTGTGCTATCTTTAGTTTGGGCCACTCCAGTTTAGACAAGACATTGACTGCTTTCCTTGTTCATTCTTCATCCTCAAAAATGACCAATCATATCATGAGGGCAATATCTTGACTTGCACATGAATTGGATTTACGTGAGGCAGAGCTGTGCAAAGTCATTGGTCTCACTGTCTCTCCCAGAATCATTGGAGTTCAGTGGCAATACAGAAGTCAAGATGTCTGATGATGGACCAGGATGTAGTGGGTGACCTTGGCCTTTTTAAATTAAGGTCTTTCCCAGGTCTCAGTTCATCTGAGGCAATGCTCACTCAATGAATAAGGGCTAGGTGAGAATCAAGACAAAAGATAGCCTAGTTTGACATCACAAAAAGAATCAGTCTGGGAGAGGAAGAACCTCTGAGTTTCTGGCTAGAATAGAAAAAAAGTTGCTATTTACACTCGTGTGTATGTATACACATATATACACATACATAGAGATATATAGGTACACATGTATGTATACATATATATGTATGCAAGAGTATATTATATATAGATATACACATTATATATATAATATATTCACATATATGTATACATTAATTCATATATGTGTGTACATGTATACCTATAACGGTCAAGAAAACTAAAATAGAAAAATAAAAACTTGAAAATTTAGATTTAATAATCACATGCTTACTGAACTATAAGGTCTAGGGAGCAGGCATAGTATTTTTTTTATTATTTCTATATCTCTCCCAACACTTAGCCAAGGGACCTTAAACATAGTAAGTTTTCAAAAATTATTTATTAAATTAATGTTGAATATATGAACTACAAAACTCTTTCATATTCACAAGTACTATTTACCTTACTGGAGATAAAATGTTTCCTCTAATATCCAATAAAGCTTCCCATCAATAAGTACATTGCCATTATCCAAACACAATGATCACTTTGTCAGTTATATACTGAGATATGACAGGGTATATGTCATCTTCAGCTCTCACTATGCCTCAGGTATCTGTAGAAATAGAAGACTGAAAAGGAATTGGTTTTTCTCACCAGTGATGCCCCAGCTTCTGTGAAGGGTCATTATGAACTAAAATAATTTAGTAGAATTGTAAATTGAAAACAGTGAAAGGAAGTGAAATTAAACAATTCTGAGTATATTATGATTTTGGTAATAATAACCTATGCTATTCTATACAATTGAATTTATTCCTAACACAATCTTCTTCCTACTTGTAATTACAGTGATTTTTTTAAACTAAACTAGCTCCATTTCACTGATTTCAACCACATTTTTTTATTCAAGTTCCCTTCTCATACTATACTTTTTTCCTCTGAGTCTTTGCTCATTTATTCACCTACATCATCCTTTCCTTCCCTTGCCTACAATTCACAATGCCTGAAATTTTCATTGAATGCCTCCCATTATTTAAAGTCCTGCTCACATTCTACCTTCTCCATGAAATTTTCCCAGTTTCTCCCTCCAGGTAACATAATATTGTGCCTAATCTAGATACTCATCTCATTTAATCTCTATCATAATAAGGAAGGGAGTAGAGACTTGGTATAGAAGACAGAGAACCAGAGAAGGCTTTCAAATCAGGAATACCTATGACTCATACTAGCCATGTGACCCTAAAGCTTAGATCACTCTCAATGCTCCTTGCATATTGTAGAAAAGTTACTAACCTATATGGGTAGAGAAAGTTTTCTTATCTGGGAGCTCATTATCTCAAATCATCCCTCCAATTCCTATTAAAAAATAGTCACAAAAGCTAGCATTTATGTATCCTCTACCATGTGCCATACACTTCACTAGGGACTTAGCAAATATTACCTCCTTTGACCTTTACAATGACCCTGGGAGGAAGTAGGTCCTATTATTCCCATATTACAAATGAGGAAACTGAGGCTTTAAAGTGATTAAAGTGGTTTGAAGGGATTAAGTGACTTGCCAAGTGTCACACAGCTAGTATATGAGATCAGATTTGGAAGTAGATCTTTGAGACTCAGTCATCTGTCCATTGTGCCACCTAGCTTCCTCAATACTTTTATAACCACAGGTATCTATATCTGTAACCATATGTAGATATTATTTATATATATATATTTTATATATATTTAATATGTATATTTATATATATATACACACACATACATAAACTATTTAACTAAAATATCTGTATGTAGCTCAGACAACAAATAAGACAGATTTTCTCATATTTACCTCATTAGATTAATAATTCCTTGAGGACAAAGAATGTTTCTTTCTCATCTTTATAACTAGTCCTCACACAATATGGGCCCTGGCCCACTATACGTGATTAATAAATGTTAGCTGAATTTGAATTTGAATATGTGGTAGAGTATCCATGTCTATGAAATTACAGATGCACCAAAATATAAAAGTATTCTTAAGGACCCTAACGTTATATAGTTTTGGTTGCTGAGTCATTTTTCAATTGTGTCTGACTCTCCATGACCCCATTTGGGATTTTCTTAGGAAAGTTACTGCAGTGGTTTGCCATTTCCTTCTCCAACTTATTTTGCGGATGAGGAACTAAGGCAAAAAGGGTTAGGTGACTCACCCAGGGTTATACAGCTAGTGCCTAAGGAAGAGTAGTCTTCCAGACACCCAGCACTCTATGGACTGCAATACCTAGTTGCCCTCAATGTAGCAGGCACACAATAAATATGATCTTTTTTAGAACAAATAATGGTTTCTGTTCTTGTGACACTGGCAAAATGAAATCTGTGTTTTAAAGAATTCAAAAAATTAAGAAATTTCTATTTTTTTTAAAAACCCAATGTGGTGGGACATGACTATAATCCTTCATATAGAAAAGGACAGGGCTGTGCCACCAGCCACTAGCGTCCACAGAATGCTTCAGTGCATGGTGAGAAGAAAGAGTCCAGGCAGGCAGGAATGCAAGAGAGCAATCTGTTTATTCAACTGAGGGTCAGGGTATTTAAGGGCTGTAACCACAATCACGTGCAGGCTGAGCTCAACCCATTACTTCCCCATCTCATGACATTACTTCACCATCCCATGATTTACCCACGTCCTTGTACCTGAAGCAAGTAATGAAGCTTATCTTGCTCCTGAAGCTAGTTCCTGAGTTCCCAGACCCAATTGCAAGTTTTCTGCAAAGAACGTCAGTATCTGCAGGAACATCAGGTTCCAGGGTCATGGAGAGCTTCTGCCAGGGTTTGAGTAAGCACAAGTCCCATGGGAAAAGGCTTTGCCTCAGCTATGGCCTTGATCACAGGACTCACACTCTCCTTAGCCCTCTACATCTCCCCCTTTCTTTTTTTGTAAATGCAGATAATGAAGTTGGGTATGAAAGAAAGTCATCTGAAATAGGCAAACCTCACAATGGGAGGCCTACAAAGGAGCAGTAAGATAACTGTTACAAGCAAGGGTATCATGGACATGAGCCAACGTACAAGCAATGATTCAAGGGGATTTATATTTCTGAACCATTTCCATATTTCTTCAGCTGTCATATGTGGATTGAACTCTTCTTCCGCAGCCTTATCAATTTCTATGGCTAATTTATGGAGCATATCAATATCCAATGCCATCAAACTATTTTCCCATATTCCATTGAGGTGATTTCTGATATTTGTCCAATTATAATTACTACTATTATACTTTCCTGGGGTTACATAAAAGAAGTTATATCTATAATCGCACTTCATGGCTAATTGTGCTTCTAGGATGTCCAGGTCATCTCTTATTGCCTGGACGGTGTCTTTTAGGACATTGAGTTCTTTATATATTTGTAGATTAATTTTGGATTGGAGTTCAAACCCTCTGCTCACATTTCTCGCTAATTCCTCTACATGTTGTGCATGCACTATATTATTTTGAATATTGCTAACTAGCATTCCTAAGGCCATAGCAGAAGTAAGTAAAGAAACAAGCACTGTAACTCCCATCACAACACAGCTAATACATAGTTTTTGCCTCATCTTAACAGCCAGATGTTGCACCGTCTCTTCTGCGGGTAATGCATACTCTTGAGTTTGATACCAAGTATGGTTTACTTTAACAGGGCACGTAGCATATACGAGTTGTTGTACAATCATTGCAAGTGGGTCTGACTGAGGATTGATACATCAAGATAAAGTACAATTTATACCATTTCTGCTCAATGTATTGTTTGGTTTTTGTAAGTAAGGAATGGTGGCTAATGAGCTGGGACCCTGATAGATAAGTGCAGTCAATCCCAAGTTGGGGGCTATTTTCTAATTGTTCCATCATAATATAAAGAGAATTAATATCTAGGGTGACATTCAAAAAAATTGCGACTATAGATATGTCTGAGTCTAGGATACACATGACTGGTCAGTGAATAGTAAACGTCATTATGACCCAGTACATAGTTAGTTCAGTACATAGCTGGCAGCTGAGTCCTATAGGTGCAGCTGACTACTACAGGAGGAAGGGAGATGATGGTTGTTGCTAGGGCAGGCTTGTCCTTGAGGGAGAAACTGCCTGAGATAGTATTTTGAGGCTAGAAAGAAATATGATTTTTAAATGTGATTTTAGCATTAGGGTCAAATACCCCATCATTCCCGCCCTTTTTAAATAGATGAAACCCAAATCTTTTGGGGTAAGGGATGAAGGTCTCAGTTTCTGCAATTGCTTCCTGCTGAGAGTAGACTTAGAGCTATCCCTGCCTCACAAGGTCCTGACATTGGAGAGGTCTGTAGCTAGTGCGACATCAGGTCCAAAGGGTGATGAGTCATGGGCAGTGGGTCATATACAGCCAGAATGATCATCTTTAAAGTGGAAGACACTAAACCTGGAGGAGACAAATCTGGCAAGGAGGTTAATCAAACAAAGGCCAAAAAATGACCAGAAGGGGTTAAAAATGGTAGTTACATCATTTTTCTGTCTTCTGAAAATACTTTCCCACACTTTCTCAACATACTTAAACCCTCTGAGACTGGCACAAAAGTACTCAGAGCAACTATCTGGGGATAGGAGGGGCTTTGATGACCCCCATTTGCCCCAACCTTCTTATCTGCTTTCCATAGTTTCAATCAAACCTTTTATGTATCCAAATCCTTTGAACCCATCATTCAGATTGCTTCACCTTCCTTAATCTTTCTCCCATAGACAGGATTGCTCACAAGTTATTACTCTTCACTAGTACAGCTGTATTGTCTTAAACAAAAGAGGTTCCTAACTTGAACTTCACAACTGAGTAGATTTTCATTGATTTTTCACAGGCTTGTTTATCTTTTTCTGGATAGTATTCGTTCTGGAAGAAAAAACTTTTAGAAATGAAGCTGTGAATACATTCATATATGAATTTCAACTGTTGCTTATCAAAACAGCAAGATCTTTTCTGCTTCATAGATCATCACATATTAATTTTAGCAATACCTTATCTTGAAAATGAAAATTTTAGTTGGTTTGGTTGGAAACACTTCTTCCAGAAATATGTCTTCTTCCTTTAAAACAGTGTAAATTTTATCCTGATTTTGAGAGTCACTAAACATTTATAAAGAAAATTAGTCTAAACCTTTTACAATGATAGTTTTCTTTTCACTTTGAAACAAGAATAAACCTTTTAAAATTAAAATTCATTAAAATTTAGTTGGTACAACAATGTCCTCAAGTAATAAGAATTCCTAAAATATTCAAATAAACCAAATTCTTAATTATTACAGAATTTCTAGATACCACAAAATGATTTAGTAAAAATGCATAATGGAATCTCATGTTAGTAGCAGTAAGAGACTGATTACAGAAAAACACTACTGCTTTTAAAATCCTTTTAAACAATGGGCACATCTTAAAGTGAGTCTTAAGTAATTTACATAAATTTCTGAACATGTTCTAATTTCAGATAAAAATAATATTAGTTTTCCCAGTACAAAAGGGCTTACATATTTTTCTCGTCACTTGCTATATTGATCATAGAAATCTGCTTTGGAAGGAAAAAGTAGGGATATGTGACATACCAAATATGACAGGATAAAACATCCTTGACTTTGTTTGAATTCAGGTAAGAGTGAAATTCTCCAATCATGCAGTATCTATTTCATAGCCAGACTCAGGAATAGTCAGGTGAGAAACATTTCTTTTTAAAAGGACACAGTGGAGAAACTGACCAGGAGGATCCCATCCTAAATTGAGTCCAGAACTGTCCCCTTGGTGTTTCCTTTCCAAATACAAACTTCACTTGTTAACAGTGAAGGATCACATTCCCTCTGACTAACATGTGGCAGTTCTCTGAGATACTGATTTAATGCAAGCAACTATGCCCAAATTCAAACTCAAAACAAAAATAGCTATGGTCCCAAATGCCTTGTACCTTACACAGAAAGTTTCACCAATCATAGTTTAGAAGTTGCAATAAGCAATAAAGATTTACCAATACTCACATACATAAGACCTTCCATTTAACATTTTTCCTTCCCAAATTTAAAACTTGTCCTGCTGTAGAAGCCAATTGTTAAAAATCCTTTCTATCTATTACATCTTTTGAGCAAGTCCCATTCATTTTTTGTGAATTATATAAGCCAAACAAATTTCTTTCTTAGGACTGAAGACCTTGCTCACATGGATGGTTTCCAGGGTCCTTAGTAGCTTTACAAAATAAAAGGAACTGGCACAGATCCCATGCCTGCCAACCCCCAAACATGCAGGAGGACTGTTCTGAATGGGCAGAACCAGTCTAAATAAAGTTTTGACTCAATTTCTTTCTTTCCACACACAATGAGCCATTGACAATGTTAGATTTTAGCATTAAAGCAGTAACTCCAAAAATTTAGTTAACAATCTTACTTACAACTTTTATAAATGATAGCCAAATTGTTTTAGCTGTAAATTCTTTAACAGCAAAGGATAAAAATACCTGGTTTTCTAAACAGCAATTACAAAACATAAGACAAGGTTGCAGGACTGATAAAATTTAAAATAACATAACTTGTTTTACACAATTTTCCCAACATCTTTAGTTTCAACAAAATTCAGATTTAAAATTGCTTTTTCTAACACCATTTCTGGATTACCATGGTCACTCAATTTTTACACTACAAGAGAATTTTATTACAATTTAGAAACACAATAGTAACCCAAACAGTGAACTTTAGGTGCCATTATTTACATTTCCAATATAATAATTATTAATAGAAGACTAGGCTTACTAAATGTGGAGACTGGTTAGCTTATGATCTTGTACTGCCCTGGTTCATCCCCTACTCCCAGGGAGGATGACTTAAATTCCCTACCATATTTTAGCATTCTCTCCCCTTGTTCTAATCAGGATGAGAGGAGTTAACAGAATCTATTAAAATGTTTTTAACTGTCCTAAGTATTCACTGCACTCCTAGCTCAATGGTTGGAGTTGGGACTACAGGGTAAAAAATCTTAATGGTTCTAACTTTTACTCAAGTAAATTTCACTTCTGTGTCCACTCTTTAAAAACTTTTTTGAAAGAGATAGCTGTGAATCTTCCAGTGGAAGTGAGGGAGACTCTGGAACAAGATCCAGTAGCACCTAGTCCCCTCTTTTCTACTGTGGAGTTCAAAGCTTTATCTCTGAGGTGTCTCTTACTTTTAGAGCCAAATAATCTAACAAATGCTGACCTGTCTTAAACATCCAATTAGGAGTGACATCATTCACTTAAAATAACTGCCTTTTGGTTGTTTCCCAATAAGGAAAAACTTTTCTCTTTTTGGTGAGGCATGAAATAATTAAAACGCTAGTCAGCTTGCCTCTGTAATATGAGGGGAAAAGTTTCCCCGATTTCTTGTCTTTCTCCCCATCTTCACAACCTGGCCAGGGTTAGAAGGTAGAAAGAGAGAGAATTTTACCAACACTTTTCCAACAATTTCCAAAACTGTTATGCTTACCTTTAAGATAGTACCCATGTTGTTCTCCTAATGGGCTTTGATTACAACCCTTTTTAAAACTGAACATTCGTTATTTCTTTGTAAAATGTTTCTGACCTGAAACTGCCTTTAGCAGTCATACAAACTAAATAATACAAGATGTGTTTTTCTCTTTCTCTCTCCCATTCTCTTCCCTAATGCTGCAGCCATCAGAGAGAGAGAGAGAGAGAGAGAGAGAGAGAGAGAGAGAGAGAGAGAGACAGAGACAGAGACAGAGACAGAGACAGAGACAGAGACAGAGACAGAGACAGCAACAGAGGGAAAGAGATAACTGCATTCCAACCAGCACAATGGCACTGGCCATATTAACACACAAACACATGCACACAGATCATATAAAAACAGAACACATATACAGACAATAAAAAAGAATCCAAAAACTGAGGAAAGATTGTCAAAAATACTATGTACAAATTAGACCTTTGGCTTGCTTTCTTTCACTGTGTTCCAAACATCATCATATATTCAGGTTTCCAAACTAAATAATCTCATCCTTCAAGAGTGGTTTAGATACATTGCACCAATCAGTGGGAGATAGGGCTGTCTGAGAAATGCTGTCTAGAAGGGATTGAATGTAAAGACTACCTGGTCCATAATTGGTTAATTTCTTTAAGAATTTACAGTCTAGAAGGGTGTGAACTCTATCTTTACTGCCCGAATGTGCTTCTCCCATCTTTACTTTCATTTCACCAAATGTCCTTGCGTTAAAGCTGCTTTTTGCTCAACTGTCCTTGAGACTGCTAGCCAGCTCAATTTAGTCTAGTTAGATATCTACAACTAGTGAAGTATTTACAACAAAAATCACCCTTATTGAGATTATTGATCCTTTTCCTTGAATTGTGTTTGTCCGCTGTTTCTGGGGCTTCAGAGATGCTTTTGTTATCTCCAGAACACTAACACACCTTCCCTGGTAAGCCTGCTGAAATGAGTTGCTTGTGCCTGAATGAAACTCGAGTGAGGATGAAAGGAAAGTGTGGCTTGAGTCTTCCCCTTACCTTGATGCTGTCTCCTACTGCACTCAGAGCTCCTTCCTAAGGGGGTTGCAGCTACACAGGAGACTTGAAGTATCAGGTCCAGTCCCTGCCTCCTTAAGTCCCTGTTTGGGCGCCACTTGCCATGGGCCACCAGCATCTGTGGAGTGCTTCGGTGCATGGTGAGAATAAAGAGTCCAAGCAGGCAGGAATGCAAGAGAGCAATCTGTTTATTCAACTGAGGGTCAGGGTATTTAATGGCTGTAACCACAATCACATGCAGGCTGAGCTAAACCATTACTTCACCATCCCATGACTTACCCACATCCTTGTACCTGAAGCAAGTAACGAAGCTTATCTTGCTCCTGAAGCTAGTTTCTGAGTTCCCAGACCCAATTACAACTTTTCTACAAAGAATGTCAGTATCTGCAAGAACATCAGGTTCCAGGGTCATGGAGAGCTTTTCCCAGGGTTTGTGTAAGCACAAGTCCCATGGGAAAAGGCTTTGCCTCTGCTATGGCCTTGATCATGGGACTCACACTCCTCTTACCCCTCTACAGGGCTGATGGATTGCTTGAGTTTAGGAGTTCTGAGCTATAGGAGAGCTCAAAATCAATTGTGTCTTTGCATTAAGTCCCATACTGCTATGACGAACCCTAGAAATAGAGGACCATCAGACTGCTTAAGGACAAAGAAACTGGACCATATCAGAAAAACAGAGCAGGTTATAGCTTTTGAACTCATCATCATTAGACTTGGGCCCAGAAGTTGCCCTTGTACCCCTAGGCCGGGAAAAATAGGGAGATGCAATCTAAAAAAAAATTAAGTGCTATTTTCATTTCTGTGTTGTCTTTTTATATGCTTCTAAGTTGTATTAGGCTAAAACAATTTATTCACTAGACACAAGGACACAATATCTCATCTGGACCATGCAATTCAAGCCAAAAGACCAAGGTCCCAGTACAATCCCTCTCACATTCAGTTTGTGTAGGATTAGGGCAATAGACTTCTTTTCTCTGACTCTTACCTTGCTTATTTAAAAAAAAAAATGTGATCTCTTCCATCCTTAACTAAGAGAATTTTTGTAAAGGTCAGATCAACTAATAATGTGTGAAAGACATTTGTAAAAATAGTAGAATGTTCCACAATGTAAAATATTATAGGCCATATTTCCTGTTCATGTTTTCTATCTTAAAAAATAAAAGGTAAGGTGGTTATCAAAGTCACTAACAGCTAGAATACAGACAAACTGGAAATTTTTCCTCAGGAAAACAAATACTTCAAAATATAGATGGAGAAAAGAATATTCACTCATAGGATGATAGACTTAGCACTGGAGGATGGGGAGTATGAGGCATTTAGAAGGGTTTAGCTAAAGTCAAGTCAATAAGTCAACTAGTGCTTATTAAGGGCTTACTATATGCCAGGCACTATGCTAAGTGCTGGGGATACAAATATGGACAAAAGGAAAAGTAGTCCCTTCCTTCAAGGCACTTGAATTGTAAAAAAGGAAATAAACATATAAAATGGAACCAGAAAAGGGTAGATGAGATGTCCATGAAGGCATGGTGGTGAAGCAAGGAGAACAAAAGATGGCTGATCTGACTCTTCCCCAAAATGGAGATTCTAGAAAGAACTCACTAATGAGAGGAGGAACAGGGAAGAGGGTGAAGAGAGCTGAGTCATGGATGCAAAATACAAAGAATGAGGTATGGCTGGTGTGGACCCTTCCCCAACATAAAGGATCCAGATAGAAGTTGCCAATCTAAAAAGGAAGCCCAGGGGCTGATTTGGAAGACAGCTTAGTCCTAATGGTGAAGTCCATGGAATGAGGGATGACTAGCCAGAGACCATCCCCCAAATGGGGGTTCCAGGAATCTCTTACCACTGAAAGAAGGGGCTGCAGGTGTAGACAAAATGAATCTCACATTCAACATTCCAACCTATATCCTTTATACCCCAAATCCATAATTCTTTCCCTTTTATCATATATCACTCTCTTCAAAATGAATTTGGAATAATAGTATAGTGGAAGGATCAGTGATTTGATTGCATTTCTTCATAGAATGTAAAAATTGTGAGTTTAGGGACAGTTTCAATTGCATATCTTTATCACCAGTGCCTATCACATAATAATGATAGTGATTGAACCTGAAGTTTCACTGGTACATGGACCTTCTTATGAAGGAACTGCCTCTACTTTCTCTAAAATTTAGGTTTGAAGATTTGCCTAAACTAGAGCATTGAGAGGTAGAATGATTTTGTTTAGCTTCACAAAGAACTTATATGTAAACAGAAATAATTGAATTTAAATCTTCCTAGTTGAAAAGCTAGCTTTTTACCCACTGGGCTAGGCTACATGAACATATGAGGCAATTAAAAAGTTTCATTGAATTGAATTATATTAATCTCAAAGAATGTAATGAATTCTTTCCACTAAGTAGATCTCAATATAGTCATGATAAGTATAAAGGTACTAAAAAAATGGCTGAGGTCCATAGAGTGTTATTAACTAAGAAGACACTAATTTTGTGACTGTTAACTCTTGTTTTTCTTAGTTTCTTCACCTATAAAAATAATGATAAGAATAGTATAAACATTTAATGTTTGTTGCGGGGGTAAAGTGAAATATTTTAAAATGCTTGGCAAACCTTAAAGTGCTATATAAATGCCTAACTCTTGGCTATACAGGATTTGAAGCCAGTTTTTCTTGACACTGAGTCCAGTCATCCATCAGCTGTTGCCAAAATATCTCTATAATAATAATAATAATAATAATAATAATAATAATAATAATATGTAATACAAAGAAGGAACTATATAACAATAATGATGAGGATATTAATTTCTTACTCAGTGCTTTCAGATACACTGCACCTGGAAGTAAGAAAACAGTGACTCACTGGAACAAGAAAGATACTTTGGGTAGCACATTCCATAAAAGAATATTACTTTGAGAGGAAAGGAGGTTTCATGTCAAGCATCACCTTCTCAGTGCAGGCTGCTTTCCATAATAACACTTACTCCCTGATTCCTTGCTAAAATCCTAGGTTTCAAATCTGCTGCAAAGTCACTTGTCTACATCCTACTTAGCCGCTTGGTTGTGCTTACTTGTGAGATCTGGTTTGACAGGTACGAACATCATACTTATTGTTTCAACCATGATTATGCTCCATCACCCTGCCACCAAGGGATCCTTCCCTTCTGTCCTGCTAATTGGCTCCTAAATGGCTCCTAAAAGCCAATAATTCCACATCATTCTTGCTCTTGTGGGAAGGGGTCCTTACATTATCTTATGAGATTATAAATTATTGGATCAAAAAATGTTGGACATGACTAACATAAAAATGTGTTTAATATGAATATATATGTAGAACCTATATCAGATTGTATGCCATCTTGGAGAAGGGAAAGGCAGAGAAAATTTAAAACTCAAAAGCCTGTGAAACTGAATATTGAAAACTAAAAATAAATAAAGCAATTTAAAAATAAAGTTAAACTGATTTTTAAGAAAATTTAGAGATGAAAGAAGTCTGCAAAGTCAAAAAGTCCCATTTTTTCATTTTATAAAAGAGGAAACTAAGCCCTAAGACACATTATTTGATCCACTACTACAGAGGTTCTTAACCTGTTTTGCAAAATAGACCCCACTGGCAGGCCAGTTAAGTCTATATGAACCCCTTCTAAGAATGTTATTTTGTTGTCTACATTCATAATTGAAAGTAAGGCTAAAATTCAGTTACAGATTATGGAAAATAAAGATGCAATTTTTTCCACCCAAGTTCATGGACTTGCCATATTAATCACCATTTTAAGAATTCTTATTATTATACATACTTGCATAGCTTTTTTAACCTAACATCTATATCAATATGCCTAAATTGAGAGCAGACCCCAAAATGATTATTTTCCTTAAAAGTAAGTGGTAAAATTAGAATTTTAGGTTTATCTAGGAGTCAAGTGTATGGAATGTATGGGGGAGGGGAGGAGGCAAGGATAGGAAATCTGTGATTTTGGTCCTAGAAGGAATTGTCAGTAAATGAAGAAACAATTCCATCAATGTGGGTTTAAGACTTGTATAACAACATTTTAGAGAGCATAGAAATTAAATGACTCACCAAGGGCCATAAAACTAAAACCTGTCAGAGAAGGGGCTTGAACCCAGGTCTTTCTGACGTGGAGGCTGACTCTCTATCCACTTTCTCAGGCTAATCAATGACTGCATAATTTAAGCAAACATCATTTTTGTAGGATTTATCCCGGGACATGGAAATACAGTCTATGTATTATCACTGTCTGCAATGATTTCAATATAAATGTTTCCTACTTCTCCTTCATTGACACAGTACCTATGCAATAAAATTAACATACCTTTATCTAAGGATTAGAAGTTTACATTACATCAGCATCATAAGGTGGTTCATTGTTCTCGTTTTACTAATTCAGAAACTGAGGCTGTGATTTTTACAAGATCATATACCTAATAAGTGTTAGATTTTGTACTCAAAGCCAGGCTTTCTGATATAGAGATCACAATTCCTATATACACCATGCTATCCCTTCAGTATTTTTTCTCTTTGTATTAAACTAAAATCATAACAAAAAAACAATACTTTTTAATTATTTGAGAACAATGCCTGAAGGTGTAATGGCCCTTAGATTTTTATGGATTCTTTTAAGATCAAAGCTATCAATCATTAGAAAAAAAGACCTTTACATAGTAAGAGTTATTTCATCAAGCAAAGTCAGATAAGGGTAAATCTGAATATACTTTGACTAAATATAGATTTTCTCAAGGCTTTGACTGAAAGTGCAAATTTGTCTATCTCATTTATTTAGCTCGCTCCAGACTACAGCAAAATACTTCATATTCCATTCAGCTATCCATAATCATGTCATCTTGCTCTTCATCGTCACTGCTACCCTTTCCAATTTCTTGTTTTGGGATAGTAATCAGCCATTGCTTTTGGAAAAGGCACATCAGTTGACTGCCAAAAGAATTAAGCCTCTCTACCTGTTCCTCTCTATACAAAAATCTCCTTCATTTTCTACCAATCTCCTATAAATATTGTCTCCCCTGTTACAGGAGTTCTTAAACTGTCATCACTGAACTATCATTAATAACTATTCGAACATAATCGGCTTCTTCTGCAATCCTTTGTATTTTACTTTATGCACTTAGAGATATTGTTGGAGCAGCAGTCCATAGGCTTTACTTCATTTTAAAAATGCTGCTTCCCTCAATAAAGTGAACCTCTATTTAAATGTGTGGAACCCTTATCTTCCCAGCTAAACTTTTTTTATCTATTACACGAGGTTGATCCTTGAATAACACATTATTGCTGCTCTTGCATCTAAAATCAAAGCTGCATCAACTTGGAAAAATCTGCCAGATGGATGGATTTGCCACATATCTACATGGCAAGCAGCTAAATGGTATAACAGAGCATTGTACCTGGAATCAGGAAGACCTGAGTCTGAATCCTGGGTCATTTACTAGATTTGTGGCCTGCAGCTTCTTACAATCTCAGTTTTTTTCCCTGTAAAATGAGTAATGATGCAATCAACAAAGACAACTGTTGTGCAGGTCAAATGAGGTAATAAATGTCGAGCTTTGCAAACTTTAAATGCTACGCTTTATAAATATTATTTCACTTTTCTTCAATTTCTCCTTGTTTGCTGGAATCCACAAACATGTTCATATCTCCTCCATTCTAAAAAAAAAAAAAAAAAAGAAGAAAAATAAGAAAATGCCAGCCATCTTCACTACCTCTTGCGTCATCATCTCTCTCGTACATTTTGTGACTAAACTGCTTGAGAAGGCTATTTACAAGAAGCACCTCCCCTTCCTTTCCTCTAATTTTCTTCTTACTTCTCTGAAATCTAGTTTCCAACGTCATCATTCAGCCAAAATTGTTCTTTCCAAAGTTAGTAATGACTTCTAAATTACCAAACTGAATGACCAGTCCTCAGTTTGTATGCTTCTTGACCTCTCTGGAGTCTTTGACAATATCACCCTGTTCTTCTTTATGCTTTCTTCTTTCTGGGTTTTTCTCCTGTCTCTCTGCTCCAAGTTTCCTCTGTACATCCTGTATCTAGATCAGGCTCACTAACTGAATGTACTGAAGAGCCCTGTCATAGGCTCTCTTATCTTTTCTCTCTATGCTATTTCATCTGATAATTCCATCAATGATCTCAATGTTAATTTAGCTTTCAAAAATGATCTTGCTAAAGCATTGGACTATCCATATCATTCCCCTACTCAGTAAACTCCAGTGACTCCCTGGTACCAAATAAAAAATTCTCTGTTTAGTGTCCAAGTTCCTTTGTAATTCTCTCTGCCCACACCATCTTTCTAGTCTTTTCGTACTATACACTGCAACCACAAACTCTGATCTAGTGACACTGGGCTCTTGTTTTCCAGCCCTTTCAGTTGTCCAATTCTTCAGGATCTTATTTAGAGTTTTCTTGGCAGAAATACTGGAGTGGTTTGCCATTTCCTTTGGTAGCTCATTTGCAGATGAGGAAATTGAGACAAATAGAGTTAAGTGACTTGCCCAGGGTCACACAACTAGAAGTGTCTTATGTCTGTTTTGAATTCAGGGAGTCTTCTTGACTCAAGGCCAAACAATCTATCAAGTGTACCACCTAACTGCTTCTTATTCCTTAAACAAGAGACTTTAAAACTTGACTTTAGGTATTTTTACTGGCTATTACCCATGCCTAGGATCTTCTGTCTCTTGATCCCTACCTTTGACTCCTCCTCCTTTTCTTGAAGTCTCAACTAAACTTCCACTTTCAGAAAGCCTTTCCTAACCCTCCCTTTCCCTTAAGTCTAGTGTCTCTAGACCTCTGGTGTCTCCAGTGATAGTTTCTAACTTAGCCTGTTTGTAGCTTGTTTGTTTGCATGTTATCTCTGCTCTTATATGTGAGCTACTTGAGAGGAGGGACTATCTTTGTTACCTGGTATCTGATATATAGTAGGCACTTAATACCTGTCTATTGACTGAATGACTAGCTGACATCGTTATTTTCTCTCCACTACATTTTTGTTAAACTGGATTGTGTCCCATCCAGACCACGGAGCTTTATTATCTGCCCTACCACTCTACTTTGAGGACCAAATGGGTCTTTCCAGATTTCCTGTGGTTGAACCATTTTCCTATGTGGCCTCTCACTATTGGAATGTGAGTTCCATAAGAATAGAGGCTATCTTACTTTTCTACCTGTATCCCTATGTTGTGATGCACGTGTGTGTGTATGTCCCCAGCACTTAGCACATAGCAGGGGCTCAGTAAATGCTTTCGTTTTTCATTTAGTCATTCATTGGGAAGCAGTCTAGTGCAGTGGAATGTCCATGTGATCAGAGGAACTGGGTTCAAATAATTATCTCTATGACACTCACCTCTACAACCTCAGGCAAAGTCCCTCACCTTCCTAGGTCTTGGTTTCCTCATACATAAAATGAAAAACCTTTGATGCCCCTTCTTGTTCTAAATGTAAAAGTCCTATGTATATTGAACACTGAGTTTTCAAGCACAATGAAAACAGCATGTAAAAAAAAAGATCAGGATCAAATTCTGTATTTAAGGAAATTAAAGAGTGAGATTCCTAAGAAATCTACACCAGTCTATTACTCCCTAAGTGATGTTTTCTTATGAAGACAGAGTTCCAATTAGGTATATTCATTCAAAAGATATTCATGGTACCCTTAATTCTTGAAAAGCTCTGAAATATGCATTGGAAAGTGAGGCAACGGAGATACAAGAATACATGCATGGTCTCTGTCATCTTGAAAATAAAATAGTTCCATAGTTAGAATGCCAAGGGGAAAAAAAAAGATCAGTGCATTCTGCCCAAACTAATCCCTTTGCCCTGAAGGAAGAAAGAGAACAAGTAGACAATAAGCAAGTAGAATGATCCATGTTTACTGCCCTGATAACAAAGGAATTTGACAAATTCCTGTAACATCTCTTATAGGCACTTCATAATTAGTGCATTTAAAAAAGGTATTTCAGTTATACTGGTGAATTTGATGAACATGGACCTACTCAGATGCAAATAATAGTACGAGATGACAAAATAGGAGATAATTATAAGGCAGACTACGTTTGGGAATCAAACGAATGACACAAACAGGAAGTGTTATGAATATGGAGAAGAAAAAAGATCATTGCAAGCTGACTAGATAAGGAAGGAGAGGAAACGGTAATACTGGAAAGTGAAGATAGCTTTAAAGGAATTAAATGAGTAGATTAAAAAGGAGAGAAAATTATGTATCAGGTTAGAGGAATGGATGTGAGTAAGCATAGAGTAGCAGGCACAGATCTGTGCTGTTCAGAAGACAGTGAGTAAACTAGTAAGTGTGGGAAGAAAATTTTATAGGGAAGTAGAGAGAGAATAGGTTGAAACACAGATTGGAACAAAATTGTTGAAAATCTTCCATATGGAGTATAGAACGTGCTCTCTATGCAGTGGTGAACCACTGAAATTTTTTGAGCATATCAGTAACATGATTTGAGATGTGCATTAGAGAAAAAAATGGCTGTGATTTGTAGGACAGCCAGGGGAGAAGAAAGCCAGGGGGCAGAGAAATAGCAATCGTATAGACAAAATTAACAAAAGCACATCAAAAATAGCATAGTCATTAAAAGTGGAAAGGAAGGAATAAATAGTCAGTGTGGAAAAACTGAGTTCAGTGCTCTAAGTATTAGGTTTTATTGGAGAAACAGAATATATTTTAATGAAAAGACCAGAAGAGCACATCGTATAAGGTCTGTTTTCCAACTTTTAAAATTAAACTTCAGAGTGTCTATATACCATATTCCCAGAGTCCCTCATACCTTATAAGCTTTTTCTTGCAAACTTCAGACTCACAACTTTGAGATCAATGTTAGAACAACTTTATATTTCTCTCATTTTCTCCCTAAGAGTAGGCTCCTTGGATGGGACCTTAATGGCCTCCAGCAACAAGGCTTACATTCTGGGCATGCCTCCTGAGGAAGCTTGGTAAGACAAATCACTACAGTAGGGCACCTAGGGTCACGGTTTATTACATGGTTTGCCTGAGCATGCAGCACTGTGCTGCCCCAGATAAACTCACCTCTCTCCATGGTTTCTCATACAGCTTTGCCCCTATTTTAGAAAAGAAAAGTCTTTGTAAGGCTCACAGCCCCCTTTGGACTCTTTGCATAAATGTATTCTCTTTTGGAAAGACAGGCAATTGTGATTCCAGCTCATATTATCTCCCAAGGGGATGACTTAGATGGCACATACTTTGTTTCAATCTGAGTATCACCTTTAGTAAACATTTTGTAGTTTTTCTGTGAGCTTCCCCCCTCCCTGCTACATTGTTTCTCCCCAACTATCTGCTAATGTTTAAGAATATATTGCAGTCAGTCTCTATGTACACCAAAAGCCCAACCAGCTGGACAGAAAGCAATCCATTTCTGTCAATCATCAAGACATTTGATATTGAGAACATCAATTTTAACCTGACTCAATAAATCTTTATTAAAAACTGCTATGGGTTCTGTGCACATAGTTCTAATAGCAATACACCAAGAAACCAGTGACACAGAGATGTAAAATGACAAATCTTTGCCCTCAAGGAACTCCCATACTAATAGACAAACTGCATCATGTACATAAATCATTGTGATAAGAAGGGTGATACAAAGGAAGGAGAAAGAGGGATGGGAGAATGACAGGAGGGGAGAGAGAGAGAGATCTCTTTCCAAGGATCAGTTGGGGTGACAGGCAGAGGAATAACAAGGTAGTCTTTGTAAATGAGGCAATACCTGAGCTAGAACTTGAAGGAAGAATGTGGTTTCAACTGGAGGAAGGCATTTTCAATGAATAGAGCAAGACTGGCCCATGAAAACTATGTGCCAAGAATCAAAGTTCAGAGGACAGAATCTGTTGTATGTTGGAAACTTCTCAGAAATTATCATTGTATTATAATAAATAAATATCATGATATTATGCAATTATATGTAATATATGTAATACAATATAACACTTTTTGTGTGAGTCTAAAGGCACCTCCAGGGATTTGGCCCTGAAATCATGTTCATGTGTTTCTTTCCCAAATGAGTCTTTAGTTCTTTTTCAAGGAACCCAGTCTATCAACGTTTGGGACATGGGAGTTTAACCCACTTCTACTAGAGAGACTAATCAGGCTAGGTTGAGGCCATAAGGTTGGCAGTCCTCTGCTACTTTCTGTCTTTGGCCTTCCTTTGTCCTTGAAATTTGCAACAGGATCACTACTTGCCAATCTCTGGTAGAGGAACTAGGCTCCCAGGGCTTCACTTCCAATACCACCTCGGACTTCTGAGGAACAATTCAATCTTGGCTCTAGCCTAAGGGGTCCTTCTCGATGGCAGTTGGTGCGGGGAGGGAATGACTTCAGAGTACAATCCTGAATGTGGCACACATCAGACACTGTTATCCTCACACGATGAAAATCGAGTGCTAAGCAATGAAGAATCATAAAATGATCACCATCATTGGAAAAGGTTAGTATGCAAGCCTCCTTAGGACATTTTCAACAGGGCTTTTCACTAGCTATTTTACATTTCCCTTTCCCTGAATACAGCCAGACCAATGTTAAATAGGCTTTTTTCCCCTAGTTATTTCTATGTATGTGACTCTTTTCCCCTTATCTGCTCTGTCACTGTATTTGTCACTATCACCACTGCAACTATGTCAGTAACTCTGAGTAATATGCTGCTTAGTTGTTCAGGAAAGGGGAAAGATACCCACTGCCATTCATGATTTTACAAGATCTTATATCAAAGGAAATAAGTAATCAACAAGAGCTGGGTGGATTCAGACAAAAGCTTGAGTAAGAGGTCATGTGCTCCTAGTGCCTGACTCTCTGATGGGAGGTACTTTCCCAGAACTTCCAACCTTCTAGAGTTCATAGAATTGTCCTTATGCCTCTAGACTCGCACAAAGCAGAGGCTTGAGGGACAGAGACTGAACCTTTAGTATATACCCAGATTTCCTGCTCAGTGCTCGATCATGAGTCCTCTTACAGCAAACACAAAGCATTTGGAAGAGGTCTGTCCATTATTTGAAGTATGGCAGTGAGAAGGATTCTTTCATACACCCTCACCATCATATGCCCCCAAGTACTACACACAAAACAAAGAATACCCAAAAAACCTTCATAATCAGGATTGTAGAAAGTGAGAAAACTTACTCCATGACAGATTCCACATTTCTCAAGTGATTCATATATTCATTCCCAATCTATAACATTACCATACTATGTTGAATATTCCCCTAACCTCTAATGAGTTCCATTTCCAGGATTCCATATTCTCACTCAAGACTTATAACTTTTTCCCTTCTGTCTTTGCCTCTGATTCTGTGGGCTTTATTATCATCCCTCAACTGCCTTCTGACTCTGGAAGTGCCCATAGTGGCTGTGGCCATCTTACTCTGAAACATCTTTCTGTCCCTCTGTCTCACTTCTCCCATTGGTGAGTTTTCCAAAATGTCCAATTTGTGGAAGGACCTAGGCCACTTATTCTTTATATCATCTCTCAGCTAAGCTATTGACATTGTGGACTTTGCCACAATGCTCCCAAGAAGTCATGCTTTTATCCCACAGTTTCCAGCTTCCTATCATAGGCTAGCTTCCCCTATTAGAGTGGAAGCTTCTTGAAGGTGCGGACTATCTTTTCTTTTGCTCACATTTGTCTCCTTAGCACTTAGCATGGTGCCAAGAACATAGTAAGTTTATCATAAGTCCTTGTTGACTACAGTTCCATTCTGGGAATGTGCTCCATGCACACTACTCCAACTACAAAAGCAAAACCTTCTGCATTGATCACATGACTATCAGTGAAAGGCAAGTGCTGGATTAGCACTCTACATCATGGCACGGGGTCTTGTTTTTCATCCAGTAAAATGTGGGCTTCTTGAGAGAAAGGACCATCTTGCTTTCCTGTTTGTATCCCCAATATTAGCATAGTCTTTGTACATAGTAAATCCTTAACAAACACTTCATTCCTTTATTCATTCATTGATTTTTTTTTCAGTTCCAGACCCTCTCAAAATATAGAGCTCCTTGTATACCAAATGCCCCAGCCCTGCTGTTCAGGCACTGACCCTTATAGAATTCAGAGATACAGGGTTTCATGTCCTATCAACACTTCATTCTTTCTGTACCCTGTGTCCATCATCTTTGTCAGCAGGTAGATGGGTAATGTGCCATATCATCGGTCCTCTGGAGATATGGTTTCCAACAGTTTTAATCAGATGTTGTTGTTGTTTTTTCTTTATAATGTTCCTATCTTTTTATAAGTTGTTCTCCTATTTTCAGCCACTTCACTTTTAGTCAGTTTATATTACTCAGGATTCTCTGAAATGATCTGATGTTATTTCTTGGGGTAATATTTTATTACATATCATATACAATGATTTGTTCAGCTATTCCATAATTATCTAAAAATAAATCTCAGGTACTCCCTTTATATTCTAGTGATTTTACTTTCTTGAAGCAGTTATGGAGTCATATTGCAATAACTGCAACCTTGGCCAGTGTTTTCTTTGATTCAGTCTTCCACTTTCGTTCCTGAATTGGCTGTTTGTTCCAGGATCAGATTCTGCACCTGACTACACTTTTGTATGGAAAGGTCACCTTTTCTTGGTTTTAGCCTCTGTTCCTCAGGTTCCTACACTGACCTCTTCTTCCTGAAGTCCTTCCTTCTGGATCTTAAGTCTCAGCCTGCTGAATCTTCAGGTTCCTCCCTAGCTTCTCAAGAAGAATGTAAGGAACCTTGAATATCCTGGGATTGGACCTTTATGGTCTAAATACTGTGGTGCCATGTGAGTTCTATCACTATCTGCTTTGGTTCTGCTATTTGAGTTCCACTGCAGCCAGTTCTGGGGTTTGCAAGTTCTCTGCCTGACAGATTACTGACCACTCACAGGTTTCCTCATGGTATGCTGACTATCTTCTTGCCTCTGGACAAAGAACCTTGCAGGTTACATGTGTCATCCCTAGTCCTTCTGGAATTTGCTTTGCTGGAAGGTCCTCTTTTTCTTATTATCCCTATATTTCTAGCTAACTTTTATCCAATTATAGAATGGAAGAAGTCATGTATTACAGTTTCTCTTTAGATTTTGTGATCATTTTTCAGTCTGTCATTAACAGGGTTTTGCAGAAGTATGTATGTGGGATCTTAGTGTTCTGCCTCCTGTTCAGGAAGCCATCTTAACAGGAAATCCCTCTTGAATGTTTTAAGGTAGGGATAAGACATTCCTTTCACCCTATTGCCTCATTCCCAGCCCACTGTAATCTTCATCCATGACAAAAAAAAATTTCTTCTTTTTAAATATTTTATTTTTTATAATTAAATGTTCATTTTAAAAAAAAAATGTTAACTTCCATCCTTTCTCTTCCCCCCCTCTCCATTGAGAAAGCAAGTAGTTTCCTAAAGGTTATACATGTGCAGTCATAAAAAACATATTTCCATGTTAGTCATGTTATAAGAGAAAACACAGATGCTGAAAAAAATAAACTTTAAAAAAGTATGCTTTAAACTATATTCAGACTGCATCGGTTCTCTCTGGAGGTGGATAGCATTTTTCATCACAAGTCCTTCAAGATTGCCTTGGGTCATTGTATTTCTAAGAATAGTTAAGTCATTTACAGTTGATCATCACATGATGCTGCTGTTCTGCTTACTTAACTTTGCATCAGGTCATGTAAGTCTTTCCAAACTTTCTCATCATTTTTTATAGCATAGTAGCATTCCATCTTATCATATACCACAACCTGTTCAGTCATTCCCCAATTGATGGGCATCCCCCCAATTTCCAATTTTTTGCCATCATAAAAAGAACTGCAATAAATATTTTTATACTTTTCAGTCCTATTCCTCTTTTTTAATCTCTTTGGGAGTATCGACCTAGCAGTGGTATTTCTGGGTCAAAGGGAATGCATGCTTTCATAGCCCTTTGGAGAGAGTTCTAAATTGCTGTCTGACACAAAAATATTAAGAACACTAGAAACACCACAAGGGAAATGAAAAAGTCATTGCTACTGTCAACAATGCTACTATGATGCCAACGAGATATCCCTGTCATACATGAATGGGCAGAGAGGATAGAGCACAAGAAAATATCAGTACAAATTTTCCAGAATGAAGCTTGAATAATAACAGTTTTATGACATAACATTAAGCCTTGATTAGAGAAACTCAAATGCCAAACAAAGACTGCATGTTATACTATAGCCAATAGCTGTTCGTCAAAAAAGTGACGGTTGAGCCTGTGCGTTAGAAGATTATTTTCACAACTACATGAAAGATTAATTGGATATAAAAGAGTCCAGAGTCAGGAAACTTGGATATTATATTGGAAATCATCTATTCTAAATCCCTGAATTTTCAAAGAAGGAACCAGAGGACCAAAGAGAAATTTAAGTCAAAAGAGATAACTATTTGAAGGCTTCCTCTGAGAGCAGAAAATGGAAGGACTAAGGAATAATCAGGTTAGAATTTAGATAAAAATTTAAGGTTTATAAGTTATCATAAGACATTTATTCTTCACAACAGCCCAGAGAGACACAGGAATTATATGTCCCCATTTTTTTGATAATAAAAATGAAGCTCCAAGACATTATATGACTCGCCCTATGATCATAAAAGTAGTAAGTATAAGACACAGGATTTAAACTCAGGTTTTTGAATGCAAGTCTAGTATTTAACCTGTCCACCAGCCTATCTCTTCTAATTCTGAGCCCAGTGTTTCTTTGTTTTATTCTCACTATGTCTTATATACGTTACAACAACCGATGAACTTGTCACTTTATGAGGTAATGAAAAGACTGACTAAACTGTAGGTGCATGAGTCAAAATGAGGGGACCAATGGCAGAGACACTGTATAGGAAAGATCAGTAAGACATAGCAATAATATATAATCAACTTTATTCTTTGCTTCTCCTCATCCAACCCTGCCCACCTCCATTGAATTGATCATAAAATCAGTCACAGATATTTCTTAGAGCTAAAAGAATCCTTAGAGAGTGTCCAGTCTAGTCTAGTCCAAACCCTTCATTTTGTAGAGGGGTAGACTGAAACTGACACCCTCAGAAACAAAGTAATTTAACTAAGATTAATCCCATAAAATCGTAGCAATGCTGAAATTGGACTTCAATTCTCTCCCTGCTACAAGGAGTTCTGGGGCATTGTTTTTTATGTTTTTGAAAAATGTAGTATCTAATATGGTCACAAAAATAATGCTTTGAGATATTCTGATTACGTTAGAAACAGTGTTGATTGTGCTTTATCTCACATAAATAAATGTCCTAAATGCAATCTGTTGCTTTAATTAGCAGAGAAACCTGTATGAATGAGAAAAATGGAAGAATACATCTGCTACAGGAACATGTGTGTGTATGTGCATGTGTGTGTGTGTTGTGTGTGTGTGTGTTGCCTATTGGAATGGGTGAAACTGTTTCCTGTATTTCCGATTTGCAACCAGACCATTTCCAAATCTCAGTGACTATTCAGACTTTATTGGAAGACATAATTGTGAAATATCACAAGTCAAGTAAAATCAACAAGTGTTTATTAGTACCTAGTATATACCAGGTAGTGTTAAACATTATGAATATAAAAGGGGGGGCAGTAGCTGCTCTTATATTTCTTTGCATTACATATTTCTCCCCTTTCTGAATTATAGATCAATCCAGTTCTCAGGTAGAAACTGTGATTGCTTTAAGATATATGTGTGTATGTGTATATATGTGTATGCATGGATATATGGATATGTGGATATGTATATGTGTATGTACATATGTATTACGTATGTATGTACAAAAATTTCAGAATGCTTGTGGCTTAGTCTTTTCTTTGCAGAATTATTGTTCTTGTTCAGTTGTTTCAGTTGTATTTGATTCTTCATGACCCCATTTGAAGTTTTCTTGGCAAAGATATTAGAAGAGTTTGCCAATTCTTTCCACAGTTCATTTTACAGATAAGTAAACTGACACAGAATTAACTGGCTTGTCCAAGGTCATAAAACTTGCTATTAAGTGTCTGAGGCTGGATTTGAATTCATTTCTTCCTAACTCTAGAATCTGCATTTTATCCACTGTGCCATCTATAATATGATCAAGTTAGTGGCAACACAAATAATATTTAAGCAATTGATTAAATTTGCATTATTTCTTACACATAACTATGACTATGTGTTGTTGTTGTTTTTGTAGGGGAGGGATTGCACTTTTAAGAAGATTTATTTCTGTTCATTTTGAAATGTTTGCCAGAAAATGAAATTGTCTAACAACAAAAATCCTTCCTTCTCACTCTTATTGCATGCAAACCAACCCTAGGAAATCCTTATAGTCAAGAAGTAGTAGAACTCTCCATGAGGGGAAAACAATAGCCAAGTCAGCTTTGTTGATGGTGGCTACTACTATTGTTTAAATGTTAGGATATTAAGGGGTTGGTATTGTGAAGGAACCCTTTCCTAGTTTTATTCAGAACTCTTGTTCTATTTCTTTAGATATATTTAGGATATTTAAATGAGTTTTATTGGTGTGGGGAGAGGAGTTTACCTCTTTATAAGACGTCATTTTATTTCAGAAGGTAGGTATCAAAAGATGCAAAAAACTGTAGCAATGGACTTTAATGAGAAAAAAATGAGCATTGTACACAAACTTCTTATGGGAGGATCAGCTCATAGAAGCTATCTGGCAGGGCAAAAGTAATTTGGGGGAGAAAAGCCAAAAATAGCCACTGGATAATATTGTCAATCATGTAATTGTTTTCAGTTTTGCTTTGCTACCAATTGAGAAAAATTTCTCAAAAGTTTCTAGGTATCTTAATAAATTTTAAGATTTCAAGAGATAACCTCACACTGTAATGATGTAAATAAAAGGTCTATCTGAAAAAAACAAGGAAATTTGGTGACCATACTCACTCAAAAATATACAGGAAAACTTGTGAATGGTAGTTCATGTTGAGCTTCTTTGTCTGGCTCTGAGAAATAGCAATGTATATGAAATTATTCACAGAAGATCAATGCTATTTAAACAGATTTATACCACCAGATGGCCAACAGCTTGACCACTGGTTGATCTCCAGATGTTAGAGCCTGTTCGATTTTGTACTGAGGTAGACAAAAGGAATCTAAGGCACTTACAAATTCAAAAACTGTAAATAGATTTGATATGGTGTAACATCAGAGTTGATCGTTGGTGTCAGGGAATGTACTCATGGATATTAATCAATTGTATAGTTATATCTACCTGTCTCACAGTCTCTTTTAAATTAAAAGATTTAATCAAATTGCCCTATATTGAGGGAAAATAACAAGGTTTTTCCAGTCAATTAGGAATGCAAGGAAGGCCAAATATTCCCATTCCTCTATTTGCCTAGTATCCTAAAGAGCCAGCACAGACGACTTACGGCTATGACTAAGACAGTGAAGGAAAACTTCCAGTTCAAGTATTATATTCAGAGATAGTTAAATGTATGTTTCGGAACATTAGAGAATTAAAAACTCTATTTATGCATAATATATAACATACATATGCACATCTACATATTTGTGTATACATATGAAATGTTTTCTACATTTTTAATCTTTAAAAGTTTCATGTTTTATTTCTACCTTACAAATCTTTATAAAATGTCCCTACTCCATGACATGTTTTCTTAAGAAAGCAAAACAATAGAGTCAAATAAACAACATTAATGCTTTTACCTGAAAGTACATGTAACATTCTACAGCTATAGCCCTTTGCATCAGCTCTGTGCTTTTTAAATTGTTTATTTTTAAATAAGCAGAAATTGATTTTCTTTCTTTCACTTCTACTCTATTGAAAAAAAAAGGAGAAAAGAAAATCAAATTCTAGTATTCAATATATGTAATCATGGTGAGACCCTGGGCAAGTCACTTAACCCTTTTTGCCTCAGTTTCTCATCCGTCAAATGAGCTGGAGAAGGAATGGCAAACTACCCTAGTATCTCTGCCAAGAAAACCGCAAATGGGGTCACTGAGAGTCAAACATAACTGAAATGACTCAAAAGCAGCAACAGCAACAGCAGCCGAGTCTTGTAAAATAAAGCATTTCATTGGCTGTATACCAATATGTGTGTGTGCATGTGTGCATGTGTGTATTGGTCTGCACCATAAATCATCACTTCTCTGTTAGGAATTAGATATCATATTTCATCATTAGTCCTTCTCAGATCATGAATGGCTGCTGCATGGATCTTAATTCTTACAGCTTTCAAAGCTATTTGTTTTGTAGTGCTGTCATTGAATAAATTGCTCTGGTTTCATTCAATTCGTTCTTCATCAATTCATAAGAGTCTTCAAAACTGTTCACGTTTATAACATTGATATGATTGTCCAAATTGTTATTCTGATTTTACTTTGTTCACTTTGTTTCAGTTCATAAGTCTTTCCATGTCTCTTTGAAATCATCTTTTTTATCATATTTATCACAACATCACATTCATATACCATAATTAATTCATTCCTCAATTGACAGGCATTCTTTACAGTTTTTGTCACTGAAATATTTCTATTTAAATATTTAATCTTGAATTTAAATATTTGATAAATCAGCATGTTTAGCTTTTTAAATAAAGATTTCTCCTTTTTATAAGAACAGCATAACTTAGTAAAAAAGTGTCCTATTCTGATTCTGCTGTGTAGACCTTGAGGATTAAACCAAACTACCACTGTAGAGTTCAGGAAATCAGTTCATCTTTATTGCAAGCCAAATAACCAGGAGGCAGTGAACAATATCAAGAGAACTAACCTTAAAAATTCACACCTTAATGTGTTGCCAAGCATCGTTTCTTTTGTTATGGTCTATGATGCTATTTCCTAAATGTGATACTTTTTGCTTTTCTGTTTTGGATGTGCTGACTATAGCCAGAACAAAATGTGCATCTTAGAAGAATATATGCTCCATGAGGACAGAGAATATAGCTTGTCTGTGCACGATTCATATAAGCAACTATTTAAGGTACTATTTGTAATACTGTTAATGTTGCTATTATTTCACATACTCATCTTTTTCCTCAATGATACTAATAGTAGCTAGCATTATATAGGGTTTTGGCATATGTAATTTTGTTTTGTCTTTACAAAACTCTGTGGGACAAGTACTATGATTTTTCTCATTTTACGTGATGAAACTGAGGCAAAGTTGCATGCCCAGGACCATAGAACTAGTACGTATCTGAAACAGTATTTGAAACCAGCCTTCTTGGTCCCAAGCTCTGTACTCTCTCCATTATATGTTCTAGCTGCCTATGGCCATAAAGGAATATAAGGTCTGGAAAATATAGTTAATATAGTTGCAAGTCTCAGACTATGTTCATTTTGGACTGGTTGAATCTGATCCAATCATTTGTATTGGATGGCAGCCCATGAAGTGTGATGCAATGGCAGTAGAGTGTATAATAAGAGAAACTTGATAACTGAACTTGAATCAGGCAGTATTGTAACAGTCATTCCATCGGTTTAATGTGGCTTATCTATACACTTCAAAGTATTGTAGGAAACAAGATATTATTGTCTAACTGCAAATATGTCATTTAAGTAATGATGCAGCATAAAGTTGTATTAAAAATCATTCTGATTTGTGAGATGGGAATTAATCTTGCAGATCTTGATATAGTTCATATCCTTTCCTGATTAAGGGCAAATGTCTGGGTAAAACGTCAATAACATTGAAGGTAACATGGAGGCACTAGTACCTTCATACTTTGCTATTCTATAGACAGCTCCTATGTCTATACTAAGTTAATGATAATCTGATGTGAAAAAAGTCAATTTAATTAGCATAAAATTGAGAGTATTTAGATCCAAAACTGTATTTCTGTCTTTCATTTATTCATTTTTTCATAAATTAACCAACTCATTAATTCAATAATTCATTAGTATTTTTGAATATATTCATTCATTTTTCAACATTTATTGAATACTTACTATATGCAAACATACTGTGCTAGAGACTGCCATAAACAAAAAGATAATTAAGATATAATCCCTACCATCTGGGAACTTTCAATAAGTAAACTAAACGGAAAATTGCCAAATTTCCATTTCATTTTATTATGATATTGACCATATTGATCTGTGCCAATCCATTTACTGTAGATTATCTTAGTTTGTGGGGATATGGGAGGATCTTGTGAAGATGCCAAGATAGTTCCTTCCAAATGCAAATGAATGAAGAAGAAATGAGTCCAATAACATACACTTTTAAAAATCTATACTTTTTGTCTTAAATATTAGAATACCTCTAACAGAAAAAAACAACAAAGCATAGCTCAATAAATTCCCAGGTATGGAACTATAGATTTCCAAATCGACATTACTATTTTTCACTGAAATATACTAATGGATTAAGATGCTAGAAAATTAATCACAAAATGCATTATCAGCAGGTGCAAGGTGAAGAGAAAGAAAGCAATCAATGAAAAAGTTTTGCAGATTTCATGAAAGGAAAAGACTAGGAATAAATTCTTCAAAATTTTGCCCACAGGGAGTTATTGTGAGAGTACACTTGAAAAATAGCTTTCAACATGATGTTACTATGGTTGGAAAATAAGGGCCTTTACTTATATAAGGCTAATACTAATTAGTTTATTTGAGGTATGCATTTTTTTCTTATTTGAGAAATTCACATGTTCTCTTTGAATACGTTCCTGAATGAGCTTTATAGCTTTAAATATCTCCTTTCCAGTCTTAGGTCATGTACAACTTTCTACATGAGACCTTCCTTGAATCTGGCTCTTAGTGTCCATCATATGATAAAATGCTTGAAAAATAATTTTGAATTTATTTATCTATGTATATGTTGCTTCTCCCATGTACACTGGAAAACTCTGAGGCAGGAATTTCTTTCTTAATGTCTTAATGTCCTCATAACTCTTGACAGTGTCTGGCAAGTAATATGTATTTAATAAACACTTGTTGAATTAAATAAGATTGACTGTCTGTTGCATATCTCTGTATCATATAGGTCTGGAGAGTTTCTGATACCCAAGATACAAAAGAAATTAAAAGAAATATGCAAACTCAAATGTCTTCCCCCAATTAATATGTGTTTAAAGGATGTGAATATTTTTTTCAAAAAAGGAATTACAAATTATTAACAACTCTTTGAAGGATTGCTCTAAATCACTAATACTAAGAAAGATTTAAATCCAAACAATTGACCAGTTTAACTTCACAGGCAGTAAATTGTTGTGGTGATGAAAGACAGTACAAGCAAAGACGATGAAAGATGAGAATAGTAAATACTACAGAGGTTATGGAAAAACAAGTATGATGAAACACTAACAGAGGTAGAAATTTGTCCAACATTTCTGTAAGACATTTTGGAATCCTAGAACGAAAGTGACTAAAATTTCTCATGCTAGCCATGTACTCCAAAGAAGTAAAGGATAAAACAAAAGGTCCCATATGTGGCAAATTATTTATACCTGCAATTTTTCTGTTATCAAAAATAGAAACAAAGTAATTATTGACTGGTTGATGACTGTTAAAAATTGTGATATATTAACATAATAGCATTTTAATTTTCCATAAGAAATAAGGAATATAAAGAATACAGAGAATCCCCGAAGGCAGATGTGAACTGATTAAAAGCAAAATAAACAAAAAGCAAGAAAATAATTTACCCAATGATTGTAACTATGTAAACTAAAAACAACTACGCAAAAAGGCTGAATGATTGGAAATGATAATGACCAAACTTGATGCAAAAGGAGGGAATAAAATATACTCATATTTCTTTTTTTCAAACATACGGAATGCAATAGCACATTTAATGTTAAACTTGGTTAATATGTTCATGGATTTTGCTATTCATTTTTTAAAAAAATATTTCTTAGTTGTATGATTTCCTGAGATGGATAGAGAGAAAAGGTATATAAAGAAGTATAAATGTTGAAAAAAATGTATCAGTTCAGCTACAAAAAGAAAAAACTGACAAAATGAAATAACAATTCTGTAGTTTACCCAAAGAGTCCTCCAGCCTTTGTTTGAAGACTTCCAATGAGGAGGAACCCCATACCTGACAATGCAATCAATTTTCTTTTCATGTAGTTCAAATCATAAGGAAGTTTTTCTTTATGTCAAGGCTATATTGCCTTTTTGTAATTCAAATCCATTGTTCCTACTTTTTTGTTTCTTGGGCCAAATAGAATATGATTAATATCTCATCTACCTGACAACTCTTCAAATACTTAAAGACAGCTATTACATCTCTCCTGAGTCTTCTTAATCCCAGCTAAGTATCAATAGTTTCTATAAATAACCCTCAAATAGCCCAAGCTCATGACTCTTCATCAACCTGTTTGCTTTGCTCTATATGCTTTCTAGCATATTAACAGTTTTCATAAAATGCATTTTCCATAACTAAACTTAACAGGACAGAAATTATTCTCCAATCCATAGTACATCCAAACTATGATCTTTCAACTGTTTTTCTTAATTCAGTCAAAATCTGCATTAGCTTTCTTGGCCACATCACACAGTTCACTCACGTTGAGCTTACAATCCACTAAAATCTCATATTCTTTCTTTATGCAAACTCTTATGTGGTCATGTATCTCTCATATTATACTTGTGGAGTGTTTTCTTCTAAGCTTTGATTCAAAAATTTATTTTTTATGATTAAATTTCATCTTCTCAACGTTTTCTTAATATCCTAGCCTGCTATTGCATTTACATAAGAGCTCCATCACAGATTTAGCATTCCTACTCCCTCTTATACTCTTTAAATTTGATGAGCTCAATATTCTATTACACTTTGTTTTGAAAACTCCTTGAGGGTAGGAACTATATATCATGAGGTTTGCTGTTTTGTTATTGTTTATATTCTTATCTCCAATTGCCACTAAAGGTGACAGTATTGATTTCAGATGTTGTTTATGGGTAGCTTTTCCCAATTCTTACAACTAAAATGGGTAAGCTATAAGATTTTATGAATACAAGTACAATCTATGTAGTTGCTAATCACCATCAGACACTGACTACCTACTAGATAAATTATGTGCCCCCTGATAAATAGATATAGATGTATATTAGGCACAGTCTTCTCACACTTTTCTATCCTCTACACACTCTATGATCCAGCTATGCAGGCAGATTCGCTGATCCTCCAACAGTATGCTCCATCCTCATTTCATTCCCTTGTGCTTAATGTGCTCCGTGACTGAAATATTCACCCTCCTAGTTTTCCTGGCTTCCTTCAATACTTAACTCAAATCTTATATTCTGTAGGGGTCCTTTCTCAGTTCACCCAGCACCCAGTGCCTTCCCCTCTGAGATTAACTTCCAATTACTCTGCATACACACTGTATGTTCAGAGTCATTTACACGTTGTCTATTTCCATTGAAATGCAAGGTCCTTGATGGTAAGGATGATATTTTCTGCTCTTTTCTTTTCTTTTCCATTGTGTAGTCCAATGCTAGACATAGAGTGAGGGCTTCATGAGTATGAAAGGAAGGGAATAAGCATTTATATAGGGACTATGTACCTACCATCATTTTAAGTGCTTCATACAGATGTCTCATTTGATCCTCATGACAACCTTGTGAGGTAAATACTATAATTATTCATATTTTACAATTGAGGAAACTGAGGCAAACAGAGATGTAAGTGACTTTCCCAATGTCGCAGAACTAGTAAATGTTTGAGGCCAAATTTGAACTCAGGAATTCCTGACTCCAGGCCCAGAGCTCTCACCACTATGCTACCCTGACTGACTGATAACTACAATTTCTTGTGTCTTTGGACATGATAAAAATGTGTTCAGTTACTTACTTAAGATTTATGGAAGATGTCTACAAGTTCAATCACTGTCAAAATATCATAAAAGAAACCTGAAAATTTGAGTGGAAGAAAAAGGCATCTTGGGTCTAAAGTTACATATAATTATATTTTTTATATAAAGTTATATTATAAGACCATTTGAGAATGGTGAAAAACATGCCAAATTTCTGAAACTTTAGGATTAGCCGAATCTATAGATGAACTGATGAATGAGACCTGGGCTTGAAGTGTTATAGCTTTTGTCATAGGCTGTTTTGGGTTGTTAATGTCTTCATTCTATGCTCATTTTTAGTACAGCACAATATTTTCCCTCATACTTTTAATGCTACTGTTATAGATATTAAATATAAATGTTATTATCTTGGTCTCAAATATGTTATTTGTATAAAGTTATCAGGATTCATCATAGTTTTATTGCAAAGGAGGAACTTTTTTGTTTTTAGTAGAAAGAATCTCCCATTTGTGGCAATGTAAGTGGCAAGGTAAGGTTCACAGTGCCTATGGTGGCAGTCATGAATATGCAGGGACAATTCTGAATCATGAAATACAACAGACTCTCCCCATGGAAGATAGAACCAAAGCATTTATTCAGACATCAGAAAACTGAATCCATCATAATCTGTATATAATAACAATGCAGAGGACAACACCAACCCCAAGTCTTCCCTCTGTTAGTCTTCCCACCAACCAGCTCCATTAAACAAATCACAAACAGGATCCCTTAAACAAAATGCCCTTCTCTTACTCATAGCCAGCTGCAGGCTTGCCTGCGTCCTTCAGTTCTCACTGCTCTCTGATCAGTTTCCTCTCACCTCTGCTCTAGTTCTGCCTCTTTCTGCTCCACCCATTCAGCAAACTCCTCCCACCACATGTAACTTAGGCTTCCATGTGATTTAAGCAAGTTACATGGGCCTATTAATGAATGGGAAAGGGCTTCCCATTTAAATTACCATTACATTATTCCAACACAGATGTCACAATTGTGAAATCGCAAGTTTGTCAGAATGCATCTTAGCTATTAAGCTAAGGGCACTCCTGGGAAATAATAAAGTCTATTCACCACCACCACCACCCTTCAAAACTTTCTTAACCTTCTTCTGGTATGAGGAAAGGCACATTGCTTTATATGGTAACACTCTTCTTTCCCCTCTGTTAATGGTGTGAAGAAGGCATACAATCAGCAAATTCAAAATAAATAGTTCCTTTTACACACTGTAGTCTGAGTAATGGAATAAAGGAAATCATTGACAGTTTATTACATGGTGGTCTGTGACTATCACTGAAATATGGGTTAACTGTCAGCAGAAATCAATATCCCTCCTAAAAGAAAGTGCTCTTGGGGATAAGAGAATGAAGTGACCAAATCATTTACTACCTTTTGTGACTATTTGATTGAAGCATCCCTGGAGCTGACAATACATCTGATTTTTGAACCTCCAAGTCAATTTACTGTTAGATGCATTTTCAGCATTGGGACCATGGGAAGCTGTGAATTGTGAGCACAGGACAGAAATGAGAAGAACTAAGGAATGTGACATGGTAGAAATAAAATAAGATTTAAAGTCAAAGGGTCTAATTTTGAATTCCAGCTGTTACTTTTGTACTGTTTAGCCAAGTCACAAAGAATGCCTCTCTTGACTTTCATTTCTTCATCTGTAAATGAAAGGAGTTGAGTAATATGACCTTTATCATTCCTCCAAGTTCTAGAATTATATAAGCCAGATAAGCGACTTAGTGGATAACGTGCTGGACTCAAAGTCAAGAGGACCTAGTATGAATTCTGCCTCAAACACTTAATAAACTGTTTGACTCTGGATGAGTAACTTCACATCTCTGGTCTGTGTGTCCTCACCTAGAAAAGAAGAGAGTTGTTCTGATAGACTCTAAGGTGCCTTCTATTTTTAGGCCTAAGTCCTATGATATTTGGTTTTAGTTAGGCCTATTTTTATTTTTTAATTGTATGGGGAGAAAATAAAAGCAGGTTTAAAGGAAGAATAGAATCTTACTGTGAATGAGATGATGACAAATGACAACAAAGAACAATTATTAATCATAATTATATAATTATAATTAATTATAAATGACAACAAATTACAATTATTCATCATAATTATATAATTATAATTCATTATAAATTATATATTTATAAATTACATATTAATTAATTATAAATAGCTTAACTTTTTTTGTTTCTGTATTCTCTATGAAGAAAATGATCATTACACTGTAAAAAGAACAAAAATGTCTATAAAGGAATTCATAACCAAGGTAAGTGAGAAAATAACAAGAGTGAACTTAGCTGCCTTTGATGTATTTGTTACTTGGTCAAGATAAACTACATCCTTGGGTCCTAGAAAATGTAATTCTAAAATCAGTGCTGGTGATATCTGAAGTTCCTGGAAAACAATAGCAATACCTCCCAAGACTGGAGAAAGGCAAATGTCCTGATTTTTCAAAAGCTGGAAAAGAAGAAAATTTACAAACAATTTACCAGTGAACTTGACTTCAGTTCCTGAGAATATTTTCTAAAGGATTGTTTAAAAGATGGTAGAGTGAAAATTTCCAAAAGGAAGTAGTGTTTAAAAATGCCAGTATGGACATATCAAGGGTAAGGTAACTCAAGTCAACAAGCATTTATTAAATACATACTATATGATAATCATGCAGGCTTTCCTCATTTCCTGTTTTAGAAAGGATTACTAAAGTAACAAATGAGGGGAATTTATGGTTTACCTAGGTTTTAGCACCTCTTTTCATAAAGTATCACATGATATTCTTGTGAAGAAGGTGGAGAGATATAGAATAAAGCATAATACGGTCATATGAAATCCAATTGGTTGGATGAGCAGAATTTTTAAAAATGTTATTAATTGTTCAGTGTCAGTTTGGAAAATAATTTCCTGGGGCAAAAGAGATAATGTCAGGATCTATATTACTTAACATTTTTATCAATGACATGGATAATGTTATAAACAACATGTACAACAGGTACGTAGATGCTATGAAGCTGAGGGAGATAGCTTATATATTGGATGATAAAAACAGGATAAAAAAAGGATTTTTAACAAATTAGAGTATTAAGTTGAAGAGAATAAGATGAAATTCAATAGGGATAAGTATAAAGCTTTATGATCTGATTTTTTTTTAAAAAGACAATTCCACAAATATATAGTAGGAAAGGAATGGACAGACTGGAACAAAGAAGACTCAGAATCAAGAAGATAGCTGAGTTCAAGTGTGTGAAGGGTAATCACATAAAGGAGGTTTTTGATTTTATTTGTTTGTGTATGTGTTCATCCTTCGTTGCTGAAGACGACAATGTCATCAGAGAAATGATGACATGACTTGTACTTGACTTTGTTTTCAGTGAAGGAGGCTGTCACCAGCCTCACTTCTCCTCTAGAGCCATCTGAATCCAGTGACCAGATATTCATCAGGATGACTGGAGACCATTTATTTGACCCCAATGGAAAGAACAAAGAAAAAATGAGTAGAAATTGCAAAGATGTCTATTTAGGTTTAATCGGGAAAATAACTAAAAATTAAAACTGTCCAAAAGAGTGACTTTCTTTAAGAAGTGGTCAGATGTCTGCTCTTTCAGGAGGTCTTCAAGCAGAAACTAGATAATTCTTATCAGATATGTTATAATTAGGATTTCTTTGTTACAGTAGATCGTCAGATAGCTTTCAAATTCAGTGACTCTGTGTACCCTGGGACTTAGAGGACTAGAGCAGAAAAAGTCAGCAAATGGGATGGCAATTAGGAGCTCAGAAGAATTCATGTGATGAAGACGAGGAAAGACAACATTAGAAGCAGGCAGTCAAAAAGGAATTAAAATAGATACTATTATGATAGATGTAGGCAATGAGATCAGCAGGCAAACCAGAGTTAGTGCAACACAGATCTCAAAGGGTATGGCAAGGTGGATGTTTGTGTAGATAGTAAAGACTTGGGAATGCTACTGGAACCAAAAGGTCAGGACAAATCAAGCAGAATAAATATGCAGTACCAAAAGCTAGAACACATTGATATTTAACGCGACCCTGTAGTTAAATGTATTATATAAATGGGACTCTGCTAATGATACCCCAGTCTTCATGCAAACACTCTGTATCACATGGAAAACAAACCAAGTTATATCAGTTTACCATTTACCATGAAAAAGTCATAGAGAAGACCAATCTTCCTTTACTCCCCAAAGATGATTCCAATTGCAGAAAGATAAATTAAAACAATTGTTTCGGGAGAAAAACACCTCCCTACGTCTTAACATCATGAACATTTTCTAAACAATGTCAATATGCATTTTGTAAGCTTAGTATTCATATTAGACAATATTTTTCATCTTTTGCAATTTTTTTCTTCCAGTCTCTGATAAAAACTAACGCCCCAGTACTGTCCAGATTTCAGTTGTATTTGTGCCTGAACCCTAGGAATGATCTCATTTCTGAGTGAAAGTTTTGTAGCTGTGATCTGGTTTTAAGTACATCAATTTTCTGTGTTGTACAAGGTAGAGCTTATGAAGGATGGAGATCATAGAATCATCCTGGAAATTATACTTTGCAGTTCTATTGCAATCATACCTTCCAGAAAGGTCAGTGCCAAAGCATTTGGAGGAAGATATCTGAGAGCTCCACCAGATGCTTTTTCTCTCATACTATTGTTTTGACTTTGGCTGTGACTTCAATTCTTTCCTGTGTGTATGTGTGTGTGTGTGTGTGTGTGTGTGTGTGTGTGTGTGTGTGTGTAGATAGACAGATAGATAGATGTATATATTTATATGTATATACACAAATATATGTATATGCACATATGTATGCATATATATGTATATATACACATAATGTGCTCTAGGGCAATTTTGGTTGCAAAAAATTTCTTTCCACCACTACCCTCCCCCACCCCAAACAACATTCCACCTTTGTAGTCCTTTCATTCTCTAATGGGATTCCAACTGAGGTCTTCTGACTACTACCTCAGTGCTCTTTCCATTTCACCAAGTTTCAACAGGAAATAGCAGAAAATATTAGGGAACAGGGGCATTATTAACAGAAGAGATGAATTGGGAATGTTTTCTTTTTCCAACAAAAAGTAAGAAGGATTGATTAGAGAGATACAAATCAAAATAACTCTGAGGTATGTAGTGCCAAGGTGATATGCTAGCACAATTCTTAACGGAGCTGAGAAATACAACAGATTCTCCACATTGAAGACAGAACAAAAGCATTCATTCAAATATCAGAAAGCCTAATTCCAACAGCAGAAAGCCAAGTCTATCATAGGAACAAAGAAATCTACAAAAAATAACAATGCAGAGGGCAACACCAGCCTGTGATGATAAGTAAAGTGGGATCTTTTGCTGCTTTTATTTTAGTATAAAGTGTCTCTGATTGAATAATGTAATTAAAGAAGATTTTCCCTGCCCTTTGATAGGCCTCAGCTGGGGCTATTGAAGGAGGCTTGATTAGGGGAGGCTTGTTTCATATGAAGGCCCACACCTTTTACCGACTACTTGTTAATGAGGCACTGGGTCATGAGGGGTCTGGCCTCTAGCTCCTAAAAGAGTATTTTTACTTTGGGGTTTAGCTTTGGAAGAAGTGTTGTGTGCCAGATGAGACTATGGGAAGCCTCTAAGCAGCCCCCTGGCTTTGAAAACCCACATGTTGGTGCTTCCCTCTCTGGTTACTATGGTCAGACAGTTGAACCTGTCTGTTGATCTGTGATATATGCATTGCTTATGGTCAGATAATTGGAAGCCATGTCCATTGATCTTTGATATCTCTGTATTTTCTCTGAAGCTTAGGGTACTGATTTTTTTCTCCTGAACTAGGTGAATGATATATGTGCTTGATTAAAGGACATTATTAACCCCTCAAACAATGTCTTTCCTTTTAGAAATGCAGAAATAAGAACATGTGATAGCAGGACCCCCGTGTATATCTGGATACTTACTGTTACACAACCCCATGCCTTCACTCTGTTAGGCTTCCCACAAACCAGCTCCCTTAAACAAATCACAAACAAACTCTCTCATTGATGCTAGTCAGCTGCTTTTCCCAGTTCTGATTGCTCTCTGACTAACTTCCTCTCAGCACTGCTCCAGCTCCACCTCTTCCTGTTCCACCCTTCCTGCTCCATTCCTCCTGCTCTACCCCTTCCTATTCCATGTGACTTAGACTCATGTGACTCAGGCTTCCATGTAACTTAAGCAGGTCACATAAACCTATTAATGTATGGGAAAGATTTTCCCATTAAGAAGCAAAATTACATTAACAATAAGCAAAAACACATTATCAATGTAAGGTACCATATCACACCTATCAGAATGACTAACATGACAGAACAGGAAAATGATAATTGTTTGAGGATATGTGGGAAAGTTGGAACACTAATTCATTGTTGGTGGAGCTGTGAGCTGATTCAACCATTCTGGAGGGCAATTTGGAACTATGCCCAAAGGGCTATAAAATGTGCATACCCTTTGAGCCAGCAATACCACTGCTATGGTTGTATCCTAAAGAGGTCATCAATGTACAAAAGTATTTATAGCAACTTTCTTCGTGGTGGCCAAGGACTGGAAATTGAGGGGATGCCCATCAATTGGGGAATGGCTAAATAAGTTACAGTATATGGATGTAAAGGAATACTATTGTGCTATAAGAAATGATGAACAGGCAGACATCAGAAACATCTGGCAAGATTTATATGAACTGATAGTGAGTAAAGTGAGCAGAAATAGGAGAACATTGTATGTTGTAACAGCCATAGTCTGTGTTGACAAATTTTGATAGACTTAGCCCTTCTCAGTAATGCTAGGACCTTAAACAATTCCAAAACAAATCCATCATGCATACAGAGCCTTGATCTCCTAGCATAATGGAAAATGCCATCCACATTGAGAGAAAGAATTATGGGGTTGAATGTGGAAAAAAGCAGACTAATTTCCTTTTATGCTTTGTTTTGTTATTTTCTTTCATGTTTTTCCCATTCATTATAATTCTTCTATACAATATGACTAATGTGAAAATGTTTAATAGGAATGCACATGTAAAGCCTACATCAGATTGCAGGCCATCTTAGGGAGGGAGGGGGAAAAATTTAAAACTTGTGGAAATAAACATTGAAAACTAAAAATAAATAAATTAACAATGAACAAAGTAAAAAAAAAAAAAAAGGAAGGAGTCCTGGCAGATTAGAGCAAACAATTCACCTAAAAAATATAAGCTTGGTTAAATAAGATGAAACAGATTATTGAGGGTCTTAAGTGCTAGGAAAAGTTCTAATTATCTCCTTTAGACAATAGGCATTGTGAGTGCCCTTCACCTCTCATTAGAGACCACATGATGTAAAGGAAAGGTGGTTTTGGGGTGGTTTCAGAGAACTTGGCCTTGAAACTAGGTTCCACCATTTACTTCCAGTGTGACCATAATAAAACTCCATGGGCAACAATTTGCCTGTCTGTACAAATGATTAAATGGATATTTGGGAGGTAGAAGAATAATAGCTAGGTAACATTTATAAAGTGCATACTGTGTGCCAGGCACTGTGTTTATTAGCACTTTACAATTATTACTACACTTGATTTTCACAACAACTCTGGGAGGTAGGGGCTATTCTTATCTCCACTTTGAAGATGAGGAAAGTAAGGCAGACAGAGATTAAATGACTAATCCAGGGTCACACAGCCAATAAGTGTCTGAGGGAAGAGTTGAACTCAGGTATTCCTGACTACAGAACCAGTGAGTGTTCTATCCACTAAGCCACCTAGCCAGAGTGCCTTCTTTCATTGTATTATCACTTAGAATTTTCCATCATTTTAGTAGCAAAATAAGTAAGGGGTAAAGAATGAAAGAATTAAACGAGTGAATTAAGTGCTTGTTGGTTTTTTTGCTATCTTTTTAATAATGCCAACACTTATCAATAGCAAAAAGTACCTTCCTCCATAGCCTCAAAATAGACTCTTTCAGTTAGAAATGCAATAAATGTTTATTAATATTGGCATTAATAATGATGATAACAGCCATGATGCTGATGATTGTCTGATACACATAAAACATGAAAATTGTTATTTATACTAAGTAATTATCAGGTATGATGTTCCTCAGTTCGTTAGAATAGTGCATAATGAGAAATGACACTGATTACTTCACTGTGCAGTGCTGTATCTTGTGAGAGTCCACAGAGAGTAAGTTATTTGCCAGAAGGATCCAGTTGATTTTCAGCATGGAATTTTGTTGTAGTCTAATCCATCATGCACAGAGAGGCTTGATCTCCTAGCATCTTCATGCATCAATAAAAAAGAATACCCCATTAGACTGCCAGTGGGGGAATCCACAGGGATATGTGCTTTTGTTAGACCTTTAGGTACTCTAGGGACACGTTCCACATAAATTGTGAAGAGAAAAATGGAATTGTTTCTTTAGTTATACCCTTGATTTACTGCTAAAGAGGCTGTCTTCAAAGCACAGTTTCAAGTTGTTGCTCAGAGCTAGAAGCTGAGCTGGTTTCACATGGTGGCCACTGTAGGAAGAATAAAACCTTGCATATTTTTGCAAGAAGAAAGATGGTAGAAATAAGTAGGTCTTTAAATAAAGGTATAAATAGTGTTAAATTCCTTTAGAGGGCCACTATCAGGAAATCAGTTTAAATTTTAATGAGAGGCTCCATGGTGAAATAAAGAAACCCATGATTAAAAGGCAGAAAACCAAAGCTTGACTCTTGCTCCTACCACTTGTGAGTTCTGTGACCCTGGAAAGTCATCCACTCTCTAGGAGCCACCATTTCTTTTTTTGGTAAAAAATAAAGATACTCAACAGTCAGCAACTCTCAAAGTGTGATCTGGTGAATCCTGCAGGTATTCAAGATACTCTTTCAGGATAGAGGAATATCAACAAAGTCAGAACTATTTTAATAACAATAGAAAGGAATATCTAATATGGTAAATACAGATAGTTATAATCCATATAAACAAAAGATCTTTCAAGAATATTTAATAATCAACTTAGGATAGGTTGGAAGGTCGACAGGAAAGATCTGTTGTACCAGGCTGGAGGAATGCACAGCTAATCTTGAGACCATCAGCCCGCAGATTAAATGTCTGGAAGCCACCTACTTGAACTTCCAGTATCCAAGATGGCAAAGTTACCAGTAAATGCTCTACCCCTCCCCTTTATGACCTTAAAAAACTCAGAGAATATTTCCCCAGGAAAAATCCAGGGGATCAGCCATAGGAGGCAATAGTCTCTTAGCCCATGAGGCTAGGAAAATCACAAAGGGGGGTTCCTGTTGCTGTGGCTGAAGGGGACCAGTGCAGGACCAGAGCTGTCACAGACAGCCCCATGTCAGTGAAACTTCAGAAGGGAATCAGAACTGGTCTCAAGCACAAAATGCCTTCTTGGAAGAGGTCAAGAAGGATTTTAAAAGCCAAACTAGGGAAGTAAAAGAAAAATTGGCCAGTGATTTTAAAAATATGACAAAAGATATCACAGATGAATTTAAAAGAAAAATTGGACTAATGGAAAAGGAAGCAAAAAAACTAACTGGAGAAATTAATCCCTTAAAAGGAACAATTGGACAGATGGAAAAGGAGATGCAAAAGTTAACTGAAGAAAACAATTTGATAAAAATTAGCATTGGACAAGTAGAAGCTAATGACTATGAGACATCAAAAATCAATCAAAAAGAATCTAAAGAATGAAAAGATAGAACAAAACATAAACTATCTAATTGGAAAGACAACTGACTTGAAAAATAGATCCAGGAGAGAAAAATCTAAGAATTACTGGTCTACCAGAAAGCCATGATGAATAAAAGAGCCTGGACAATATTTTCCAAGAAATCATCAAGGAAAACTGCCCAGAAGTCCTATATTCAGAGGGGAAAATAGTCATTGAAAGAATCTACAATTCACCTCCTGAAAAGGATCCCAAACAGAAAACTCAAAGAAAGATTGTTGCCAAATTCCGGAACTGTCAAATGAAGAAGGAGGCTAAAAGTGAGGGAAGAAGTAGTAAGGGGAAATGGGAGTAAAAGGGAGGGGGGTTGAAAGAAGTTAGGGAAGACTGAGTGAGGCAGTACTCAAAAATTAGAACTGTATTGTGGAAAGGAAGGAAGAAGGGAGAATTAAAGCAAAAATAGGGGGAAAGAGGTTGGAGGGAAAGACACAGAGAGTAATCATAACTATGAATATAAATGGAATGAATTCCCCCCCAAAATGGAGATGGATAGCAGAATGGGTTGAAAGACAATATCCAACACTATGTGATTAGCAAGAAACATGTTTGAAACAGGAAGATACACACAAGGTAAAGGTAAAAAGTTTGAAAATAATATATTATGATTCAGCTGAGGTAAAATAAAGCAGGGGTAGCAATTCTAATCTCAGACAAAGCAAAAGCAGACATAGACCTAATCAAAAGAGATAAGGAAGGAAACGATATCCTGCTAAAAGGCACCATAGACAATGAAGCAATATCATTACTAAACATGTATGCTCCAAGTGATATTGCCTCCAAATTCTTAGAGGAGAAGTTAAGGGAGTTACAGGAAGAAATAGACAACAAAACTATATTATTGGGGGAACTTAACCTCCCCCTTTCTGAACCTGATAAATCTAACTTCAAAATAAACAAGAAAGAAGTTAAGAAGGTGAACAAAACTATGCATAAGGTAGATGTGATGGATTTCTGGAGAAAATTGAGTGGGGATAGAAAGGAATATACCTTTTTCTCAGTGGTACATGGTACATATACAAAATTTTACCATGTACTAGAGCATAAAAACATCACAATCAGGGGGGCAGAGCCAAGATGGCAGACTAGAAAGACACACTTACACAGGGTCTCCCCACACAGCCCACCAAATACGTGTAGAGAGGGACTCTCAACAAATTCTGGAACAGCAGAAGTGGAGAACAACAGAGTGGAGGAGATTTCAAGCCCAGGGTGACCTGAAAGGCCCACGGGAAAAGTTGCTTGCATTGCATGTGGAGTGTGGAGCCCAGCCTAGCCTTGGCCACCCAACGTGACAAGACTCTGGGAGGAGGACACCTAGGGGGCAGAATCTCCAGTCACAACAGCGGGTCCTCAGATCCCTCAACCCACAGGATCCAAAGGTAAGTGATGGGGTTTTATCAGCTGGCCAGGAAGGGAAAAGGGACTTCCCATAGCTCTGGCAGCAGGCAGTGGCCACAGAGGCTGCACAGAAGCCTGTACAGACCCTTCATTGTTGAAGCGTAAAAATCCCTGGGGGCACTGAAGAGCTGAGTCATACCTCAGCCCTGGGTGGAGGCCCTGGGCAAGCTGATCTTTATCTCACAATGGCAGCCCTTCCCATCCAGCTTATCTGAAAATCAGCCCCCAGTGCTGACTTGGCAGAACTGGAGGCCAGGTGGCTGTGGAGAGGTAACTGTTAAGATTCTGGGCACAAAAATATCTCTCTGCGTCCAGACCAGTACACGCTTGATTGTGCCACCTTGGAGGAACTAAACTCTCACAGATTCCCAGAGTATACCCTACACTTGACAAAGGACCCAAAAGTCAAGTCACTGGCTGGAAAAATGTCCAAAAAAGGGAAAAAAATAAGATCATAGAAGGTTACTTTCTGGGTGAACAGATATCTCCTACCATCCTTTCAGATGAGGAAGAACAATGCTTATCATCAGGGAAAGACATAAAAGTCAAGGCTTCTGTATCCCAAATATCCAAAATAAATATTCAGTGGGCTCAGGCCATGGAAGAGCTCAAAAAGGATGTTGAAAATCAAGTTAGAGAGGTGGAGGAAAAACTGGGAAGAGAAATGAGAGAGATGCAAAAAAAGCATGAAAAGCAGGTCAGCACCTTTCTAAAGGACACCCAAAATCTGCTGAAGAAAATAACGCCTTGAAAATGGGCTAACTCAATTGGCAAAAGAGGCTCAAAAAGCCAATGAGGAGAAGAATGCTTTCAAAAGCAGAATTAGCCAAATGGAAAAGGAGGTTCAAAAGCTCATTGAAGAAAATAGTTCTTTCAAAATTAGAATGGAACAGATGGAGGCTAATGACTTTATGAGAAACCCAAGAAATCACAAAACAAAACCAAAAGAATGACAAAATGGAAGATAATGTGAAATATCTCATTGGAAAAACAACTGACCTGGAAAATAGATCCAGGAGAGACAATTTAAAAATTATGGGAATACCTGAAAGCCATGATCGAAAAAAGAGCCTAGACATCATCTTTCATGAAATTATCAAGGAAAACTGCCCTGATATTCTAGAATCAGGGGGCAAAATAAATATTGAAAAATCCATCAATCACCACCTGAGAGAGATTCAAAAAGAGAAACTCCTAGAAACATTGTGGCCAAATTCCAGAGTTCCCTGGTCAAGGAGAAAATATTGCAAGCAGCTAGAAAGAAACAATTCAAGTATTGTGGGAATACAATCAGGATAACACAAGATCTAGCAGCTTCTACATTAAGGGATCAAAGGGCTTGGAATAGGATATTCCACAAGTCAAAGGAACTAGGACTAAAACCAAGAATCACCTACCCAGCAAAACTGAGTATAATACTTCAGGGGAAAAAATGGTCTTTCAATGAAATAGAGGTCTTGATGAAAAGACCAGAGCTGAAAAGAAAATTTGACTTTCAAACACAAGAATGAAGAGAAGCATGAAAAGGTAAACAGCAAAGAGAAGTCATAAGGGACTTACTAAAGTTGAATGATTTACATTCCTACATGGAAAGACAATATTTGCAACTCTTGAAACTTTTCAGTATCTGGGTAGTTGGTGGAAACACACACACACACACACACACACACACACACACATACACACAATGGAGAGAGACAGAGAGCACAGAGTGGATTGAATAGGATGGGATCATATCTTAAAAAAAGAAATTAAGTGGTGAGAGAGAAATATATTGGGAGGAGAAAGGGAGAAATGGAATGGGGCAAATTATCTCTCATAACAGAGGCAAGCAAAAGACTTTTCAGTGGAGGGAAAAAGAGGCTAGGTGAGAGAAAAAAATCATGAAGCTTACTCTCATCACATTCGACTAAAGGAAGGAATAAAATGCACACTCATTTTGGTATGAAAACCTGTCTTACAATACAGGAAAGTGGGGGAGCAGGGGATAAGCAGTGTGGGGGGGATGATTAAAGGAAGGGCAGTGGGAGGAAGGAGCAATTTAAAGTCAACATTCTGGGGGAGGGACAGGATCAAAAGAGAGAATAGAAGCAATGGGGGGGCAGGATAGGATGGAGGGAAATATAATTAGTCTTACACAACACAACTAATATGGAAGTCATTTGCAAAACTACACAGATATGGCCTATATTGAATTGCTTGCTTTCCCAAAGGGAATGGGTGGGGAGGGAGGGATGAAGAGAAGTTGGAATTCAAAGTTTTAGGAACAATTGTCGAATACTGTTCTTGCTACTAGGAAATAAGAAATACAGGTAATGGGGTATAGAAAGTTATCTGGCCCTACAGGACAAAAGAGAAGATGGGGACAAGGGAAGGGAGGGAATGTTAGAAGAGAGGGCAGATTGGTGATGGGGCAATTAGAATGGTTGGCGTTTTGGGGTGGGGGAGGGGAGAATTGGAGAGAAAATTTGGAAGCCAAAATTTTGTGAAAATGAATGTTAAAAGTTAAATAATTAAATTTAAAAAAAAAAATCACAATCCAGTGCAGAAAGCAGAAATAATCCATGCATCCTTCTCAGATCATAATGAAATAAAATTATATGTAATAAAAGGCTATGGAAAGATAAACCAAAAATTAATTGGAACCTAAATAATGTAATCCTAAAAAATGAAGGGGTTAAACTACAAATCATAGATACAATGAACAACTTCATTCAAGAGAATGACAATAATGAGAGAACCTACCAAATCTTATGGGATACTGCAAAAGCAGTTCTTAGGGGAAGGTTCATATCTTTTAATGCCAACATGAATAAAGTAGAAAAAGAATTGGGCATGCAGCTAAAAAATATATAAAAAGAAGAAATTAAAAATCCCCAAGTAAATACCAAATTAGAAATACTGAAAATCAAAGGAAAAATTAATGAAACTGAAATTAAGAAAACTATTGAATTAATAATTAAAATTTAGTGTTGGTTTTGTGAAAAAAATTAATAAAATTGAAATTCAGAAAACTATTGAATTAATAAATAAAATTTAGTGTTGGTTTTATGATTAAAAAAAGGAAAGAAGAAAATAAAATTAGCATATAGAAAATAAAAAGGGTCAACTCATCTTCAATGAGGAGGAAATTAAACAATAATTATAAATTACTTCACCCAACTGTATGCCCATAAATTCAACAATCTAAATGAGGACGAATATTTTAAAAAATATATAAATTGGCCAGATTAACAGAAGAGGAAGTTGAACACTTAAATAATCATGTCTCAGAAAAAGAGATTGAACAAGCAACCAATGAACTCTCAAAAAAATCTCCAGAGCCGGAGGGATTTAGAAGTCAATGCTATCAAACGTTTAATGAACGGTTAGTTCCAATGCTATATAGACTATTTGGGGAAAATGGTGAAGAAGGAGTCCTACCAAATTCTTTTTATGATACAAATGTGGTTCTGATGTCTAAACCAGGAAGAGCCAAGACAGAGAAAGAAAATTATAGACCAATTTCTCTAATGAATATAGATGCAAATATTTTAAATAAGATATTAGCAAAAAGAATACTGCAATTTATCATGAGAATAATACATTATCATTGGGTAGAATTTATATCAGGAATGCAGGGCTAGTTCAATATTAGGAAAATTATTAGCATTATTGATCATATCAAAAAAAATGAACAGAAACCATATGATTATCTCAATAGATGCAGAAAAAATATTTTCACAAAATACAACACCCATAACTATTGAAAACACTGGAAAGTACAGGAATAAATGGAACTTTCCATAAATAATAAGCATTATCTACCTAAAACCTTCAGCAAGCATTATATGCAATGGGGATAAGCTAGAGGCATTTGCAAAAAGAACAGGGGTGAAAGAAGGATGTCCATTATCACCACTGCAATACCATATGGTATTAGAAATGTTAGCTTTAGCAATAAGAGAAGAGAAAGAAATTGAAGGAATTAGAATAGACAAAGAACAAAATAAGTTATCACTCTTTACAGATGATATGGTGATATCCATAGAGAATCCCAGAGAATCAAGTAAAACACTACTTGAAATAATAAACAACTTTGGCAAAGTTACAGGTTACAAAATAAAACCACATAAATCACTTACATTTCTTTATATTACTAATAAAGCCCAACAGGAAGAGATAGAAAGAGAAATCCCATTTAAAGCTATGGTAGACACTATAACATCTCTGGGAGTTTACATGCCAAAACAAACTGAGGGACTATATGAACACAATTACAAAACACTTTTCACACAAATAAAATCAGATCTAGGTAAGTGGAAAAACATCAGTTGCTTGTGGGTAGGCCAAGTCAATATAAGAAAAATGAAAATTCTACCTAAATTAATTTACTTATTCAATACCATACCAATCAAACTACCAGATAATTATTTTCTAGAGCTAGAAAAATCACATCAAAATTTATTTGGAAGAACAAAAAGTCCAGAATGTCAAGGGAACTAATGAAAGGAAATGCTAGGAAAGGTGGCCTAGCCCTATCAGATCTCAAAACCACTTGGTACTGCCTAAGAAATAGAGGGGTTGACAAGTGGAAAAGGTTAGGTTAGGTCCTCAAGACACAGTAGTCAGTGAATATAGCAATCTACTGTTTGATAAATCCAAGGACCCAAGCTTCTGGGATAAGAACTCACTCTTTGACAAAAATTGTTGGGAAAACTGGATAACTGTGTGCCAGAAACTGGGCATAGAAAAATGCCTGACACCATACACAAGAATAAAGTTCAAATGGATATATGATCCAGGTATAAAGATTGATATTACACTCAAATTAGTGTAGCAAGGAATAGGGTATTTGTCAGATTTATGGAGAATGGAGAAGCTTTTTGCCTGGGAAAATTGTTTATTGTAGGTGCAGTGGGACAGCTAGACACAGTTTAGATGATTCCATTTTTGTTGGCAACATCCAAAGCATCATAGTCTGGAGAAAGCCAGACGTAGGCTTTCTTCTCTCCGTCAGGCCAGATCACTATGTTGACCTTGGCCACTTCAATGTCATATAGCTTCTTTACTGCCTGTCTGATCTGTAGCTTTGATGTCCACAATGAAGTCGAGGGGGGTGTTGTCCTCATTCTTCTTCATAGCAGACTCAGTGGTCAAGGGAAACTTAATGATGGCTTAGTAATCAAGTTTGTTTCACTGAGGGGCACTTTTCCAAGGGTATTTGGGCTGCCTTCTTAATCTCAGTGTCTTGAGTCATCATAATGTGGGGGATGTTCAGATATTCTCCTTTTTGTGGCTCAAGACACCCTTCAACACAACCTTCTTGGCCTCAAGGCCTTGGACTTGGCTTCTGCTTTGGGGAGACAATGGCTTTCTTCTTCACCTTCGGTGCCATCTTGAAGGAAAGGTGAATTGAGAAATTTTTGACCAAACAAGAGATAGAGAACATTATGAAGAGCAAAATGTAAAATTTTGATGACAAAATTTTGCACAAACAAACCCTGTGCAACCAAGATTAGGAGGGAAGCAGAAAACTGTGAAAGAATTTTTGTATTCAGTGTCTGTGATAAAGACCTCATTTCTAAAAAATATAGAGAACTGAGTCAAATTTATAAGAATAAAAGTCATTCTCCAATTGATAAATTATATGATCAGGCAGTTTTCAGAGGATAAACTTAAAGCTATCTATAGTCATATGAAAAAATTCTCTAAATCCTATTGATTAGAGAGGTGCAAATCAAAGCAACTCTGACATACCACATCACACCTATAAGATTCGCTAACACGACAAAACAGGAAGATGATAAATGTTGGAGAAGATGTGGGAGAGTTAGAACACTAATTCATTGTTGGTGGAACTGTGAGCTGATCCAACCATTCTGGGGAGCAATTCAGAACTATGCCCAAAGGGCTACAAAAATGTGCATACCCTTTGACCCAAGAACATAGCTTATAGGACTGTCTATCAAAGAGATCCTAAAAATGGGAAAGGGTCCCACATCTACAAAAATATTTATAGTAGCTCTCTTTGTAGTGCCCAAAAACTGGAAATTGAAGGGATGCCCATCAACTGGGAAACGGCTGAATAAGTTGTAGTAAATGAATGTAATGGAATACTATTTGGCTATAAATGATGAACTGAAAGACTTCAGAGAGGCCTGGAAGGACTTATATGAGCTGATGCTGAGTTAAAGGAGCAGAACCAGAAGAATTTTGTACACAGCAACAACTACACCGTGCAAGGAATTTCTCTGGTATACTTAGTCCCTCACAGCAATGCAAGGACCTAAAAAATTCCTAATAGACTCTTGAAGCAAAATGCCTTACACATTCAGAGAAAGATCTATGGAATTGGACTGCAGATGAAGCAGATCATTTTCTCTTGTGTTGTTTTATTTTGTTTTGTTTTATGATCTCTCCCACGCGTTTTAATTCTTCTATGCAATATGACTAAGGTGAAAATGTATTTAATAAGAAGGTATGTTGTTTACAAGAAACACACTTGAAACAGAAAGAATTTAAATAAAAACAAGGAAATGGAGTAGTATCCATTATGCTTCAGCTAATGTATAAACAATAGTATAGGCAGCTCATCATGATCTCATACAGAGCAAAAGCAAAAATAGACTTAATTAAAGAAGAAATTCAGGGACTCGTTATTTTGTTTAAAGTAACAAGACATAATGTAATAATATCAATAATAAATATATATTAATCAAATGACATAGCATCCAAATTCTTAAAGGAAAAGTTAAATAAATGAAAGCAGCAGTCAAACCACAGTAGTGGCAGACCTCAACTTTCACCTCTCATTACCAGATAAATCCAAGGTTAAAGTAAATAAGTAAAAAGGTAAGTAGATGAATATAATTTTATAAAAGTTAGATATGATCAACCTCTAGATATAACTACATAGAAATAAAAAAGAATATACATTTTTCTTAACTGTACATATACCTTCACTAAATTTGACCATGTATTTAAGCACATAAACCTCACAAAAATGCAAGAAGCAGAGACATTAAATACAACCTTTTAAGTCTCTAATGCAATAAAAATGCATTCATTAAAGGTCTGTGGAAGAATAGATTAAAAATTAATTGAAAAATAAATCATCTAATCAAAAAGAATGAGTAGGTCAAAGAACAAATAATAGAAACCATCAATAATTTCATTAAAGAGAATAACAATGAGATAACATAACAAAATTTATGGGATGCAGGCAAAGGAGTTCTTGGTGAAAATCTATATTTTTACATGGTTAAGTTGAAAAAGATAGAAAGTATAGATCAATGAATTAGGTATGGGACTAACAAAAACCCTAGAAAACAAGCTAATCAATAACCCCCAATTAAATATCAAAGTAGAAATCCTGAAAATCAAAGGAAAGATTAATAAAAAATAGAAAGTAAAAAAGATGAACTAATAAGTTTAGGAGACCATTTTGTGAAAAACCCAATAAAATAGGTAAACCATTGATTTATATGATTTTAAAATATAAAGAAAGCCAAATTACCAGCACCAAAAGTGAAAAGGTGAATGCATGATCAAAGCAATCAGAATGAGCTATTTTGCCTAATTATATAGAAATCTGATAATCTAAATGAAATTGATGGATATTTATAAATAAATATAATTTGTCCAGATGAACAGAAGAGGAAACAGGATACTTAAAGAGCCCTGTCTTAGAAAAAAGAAATTGAACATGCCATACATGACTAAATTAAGAAAAAAATACCTAGGAACAAATGGATTCATAAGAAAAGTCTATCAATCATTTAAAGAAGAATTAATTATATTAGGTAGATTATATGAAAAAAATAAGAAAAAAAGGAGCCCTACCAAATTCCTTCTGTAACACAAATAGGTTTTTGATGCCTAAACTAGGGACATCAAAAATAAAAAAAAATAGACTATAATCCAGTTCCCCAAAAAACTAGTAATGTAAAAATTTTAAATAAAATATTAACAATTAATCTATAGCAATAGATCACAAAAGTAATATACTAAATCCACACAGGATTTGTACCAGGAATACAGGGCTGGAACAATATTAAGAAAACTATCAACATAGATATCTATATCAATTACAAAACAATAAATGACAACAAAATCATATGATTACATCAACAGATGTAGAAAATCCATTTGAGAAAATATAATATCCAGTCCTCTTAAAAGCACTAGAAAGCATAGGGTTAAATGGAACTTTTGTTGAAATGGTAAGTGTTATTTAACTAAAAACCAAGAGCAATATTTATCCATAATGGAAATAAACTAGAAACAAATCAAACTACAAAAAATTACTTTATAGAGTTAGAAAAAAATAACAAAATTTATCTGGAAAAATATCAAGGGAATCAATTAAAATACCCATGAATAATGTGGCATGTCAATAATAGATTTCAATCATCAAAAATATCTGGTACTGGTCAAGAAACAGAGTGGTTGATTAGTAAAAGGAATTAGGTACTCAAAATACAAGAGTAAACGACCATAGTAAACTACAGTTTGAGAAACATAAAGATTTAATATTTGGTGGCAAGGAAGTCACTATTAGGCAAAAATCATTGGGAGCTCTGGAAAGCAGAAACTAGGAGTAAACCAACATATCACATGATATTCCAAGATAAGGTCAAAAACACATGTGCCTGAAACATAAAGGGCAATATTATGAATGAATTAAGGAAACATGGGAAAAAATCTTGTTACAGCCATAGATAAAGGAAGCATTTATGAACAAACAAGATATAGAGAGGGTTATAGGAGGTAAAATTGTTACTTAAAATTGATCAGTAGACAAGTTACAAACTTATTTTAGAAGATTCCTTAAATTTCGAATAAAAGTTGTAGTCAAACTTATTTACCTTTTGGTTGGTCCTTGATGTACACAAACCTCTTCTCTTTTTCAAGAACCAGGAAAGAGCTAATAATATCTAGGCAGTTTCTAAGTGTCAGATCTATTTAAAAATGTAAGGCTGCAATCTTTTGTTGTTGTACTTTTACTTCACTGAGCTTTTCTTTCACTGTATTTCTCCTGTCTGCTCTCTGGCCCAGCCTCAGTCAGAAAGCAAAGGAGGGACAGATAGATAAGAGACTCTCCCCATTTTCTTTTTCTCTATATCATCCTCTGTCTTCCCCAAAAGAACATTTCTAGTTACCTTTATGTTTTACCTCTTCTTGTCCAATGATAATGAGGGCACTTATCATTTCAAAGCACTTAATAGTGATGCAAATCTCGTATTTGCCTAGGCTATAAAAATTCCATTAAACAACACAAACAGCCAACCCAGTGTGCTGAAATCCTGTCAAGCCACAAGCTAAAAAGTTTTTTCCAGGGTTCCCTAAACTCATGTTGGGCATCTAGCATGCTGTCCATCCCTCCCACAAGATTATGGATGACCAACCTGAATTTACTTCTATGGAAGATTCTCTTCTCCCAGACCATCTCTTTGGTATCCTGCTGACTACTCCAATTATAAAGAAGCAGACCATCCAAAGAGATGGTCCCACCTGTAAGAGGATACAGAGATTCCAAAGAAAAAAAGACCCATGCCAGCTTGGTAGTAAATAGATTTTTCTGGGGGGAGCTTACTTATAAGGACCCTCCTGGATGACAGTAGGGCAAAAGTAGATCTCCATACCAAATTTAGGACAGTATAGATATTATATAGAAAAAGAATAAAGAAGGCTCAGTGCCTTCTTGTGGTCACATGGGTGGCTACAAACCTATTTTCCCATGAGAGAAGCGTAACTGTTTAGAATAACCATGATGTCATAGGCCATATTCTCAGCCTCCTGTTCCCACCATACACCTATATGTACAACAATTTTTATAGCAGTTCTTTTTGTGGTGTTAAAAAATGAAAATCAAGGGGATGCTCATAAATTAGGAAATGCTTGAACAAGTTTTGATACAATTGTGATATTAAATCATTGTATTATAAGAACTAGAATAAATGAAGAGTAGAGAAGTTAAGAATTAGTGAGGAAGCTAAGCATTAATTTTTAAAGTTAATCCTAGAATAATTATCTAGTAGTGTATAACTACAGTTGTTTTAATTACGCTTTTGGTAATAAATAACTGCTCAAAACTCAGTGGTGATGAATTAGACTTGAAAAAAAAAAAGAACCACCTTGACTTCCCTGACAAACTTCTTAATTGAGATCATACATCTGAGGACTCGCCTACATGCAAGTGCAGAATACCCAAGTTCATGCAGTTATAGAACCTGGAGGTCATCCAGTTTTGTCTCCTTCATTTTTCATAAACACAAACTAAGTCCCAAAAAATTAAGCAATTTACCCACCATCACAGAGTTCAAAGTTGCTATGTGAAATGAAGACAACAAGCTCCAACCTCACACTATTATTCTTTGCATGTATTTATCTGTGTACTTGAGATTATATATATATATATTATGAATGTAAGCCCCTTGGGAGCAGGAAAGGTTTTATTATTATTAATTATTATCATTATTGTCTCCATGTTCCTAGCACCTAATGCAGTGACTTTGGTGTTTTGTTTTCTAATTTGTATACACCTGCAATTTCATTACCATTGGAATTCCAGATGAGTCAATATCCTTTTGATACATATTAGCAATTGTTCTGTGACTTCTCATCTTGGAGAATTACCTAGGTAATTCTCACAGAGGTAAAGTGATTTGCCTAAGGTTAATTTGTGTTATAGACTGATCTTGAACCCAGGCCTTCCTCACAGAGATGCTCACTATCACAATGATTCATACAATTGTCATATGCTTTGGAGGTACCTAATAAACTTCTTTTTTAACTGAATTGACCTACAGACCTTCAGAGAGCTGAGTCACTATCATGTGAAAGAAAGGTTAGAATTATTTCATCTGACAGCAGGTTAAGTATCAAATAATAGATAGTATAAGGTTACAGATTTGAGGTCAGTACAAGAATGTTGTAACAATTAAGATTGTCTAAAAATTAACTAACAAGCATAAAGGTAGCTAATTCCCTCACCTTGGAAATGGTGCAAAGAGATGCAAACAATTGCCAGATTTCCTGTAGATAGGATCTGTGCTTCAAGTAAAGGTAGGCCTAGATGATATCTGTTTCCCATCAGCTCAGAGATCATTAGAGTCTATGAATTTTTAAATAGCCATAACATTTTCTGGAATTCTCCTCAAACCATTTAAATGAACCACCCTGCTTAATAACTCTGGAAAAGAGAGTAGAGGGAAACAGCAGATTTAGAGAGGAAAAGAATACTAGATATAAGTTATTCCAATTTCTTCATTTTATAGCTACACAAATTGATATCCAAAGAGTTTAAGGGGTTTGACCATTGTCATGGGGTAGCACAAATGGGGTTTCAATTAAAATTCCATGATTCTAAATTCAGTGGTCTTGATGTTACACTACATATTGGCAGTCTATATTTCTAATTCACTCTTTCTTTTGACAAAATCATTAACGATGAATAAAAATTTACTGTTTTACTTTCAGTCAACAGTCATGTTGGGAGAATAGGAAATACTTATTCTAAAGCCAACTTTAACAACATGAATTTTGGCAGGAAAAGGAAAATTTCTCCATGGTGACTTAATTTTCTGAAAGTGATTTCAATGGGTTTGTGGCCCATGACCATCCTCCCTACACTGGGGGTGTTCATGGACTGTTGAATAAACACACTGACTGAATGATTCATACAGGAGTTGATGAGCATAATTCAAATTCTACTTTATATAGATGATTCATTTCCTTTGCTCTCATAGTATTGAAATTATGAGTATTTTTAAAAGAATGCTTTCTTCTTTCATATAATTCCTCCTACTACTATGTTCTTTCAATTAAAGGAAAAGATGAGTGAAGTAAAATATATGACAAATTGTTCTTCTGGCTGACTGCCTATTGTGTAGAGGGATTATAACTTACAGGAGTGCTTGCAGCTTTTTCCCCTAGAACCCTCTTTAAGGACTTGGTCAGAGTAAAGATGCTAATCTTAATGTTAGTTACTGTGAAAGTTTTCTTCCTTCCTCCTTTCAGCAACAGACTCCTTGTGTGTTTTTCCCTCTGCTAAGGTCAAAGGTGGAACTAAATGCATGTTTCCTTCTCTTATTCATAAGATTGACCCCTCTCCCATTTATAAAAGGAATGAGTCTCAAATGTATATTATCACTGGGAAAATATTTGTTGTCTCCTTCAAGGATCAAAAAATTATACAGTATTAAAGCTAAAAGACAGTTCAGAAGTAATCTTTTCTAACCTTCATGTTTTACAGATAAGGAAACTGATGCACAAAGAGTGGAATTGACGCATCAATATTCATGGTTAAACAGAGAGCAGTGCTGAAACTTTATAGCCTAGGCATCTAGCATGTTAATGTAGAGGTAGTACAGTGGTCTTTCAAATGTTCGGAATGGGTAGTTGTGATTGTTCCAAAGATCTTGAAGCCTGATGGGTATTATCAGATAATAAAAGAATGGACAAATAGCCTAAACTAGCCCAAAGTAGGCTTATCTCCAACACAATCACAACCCCTCAACTCAATGAATGTTTACATAAATGTATGCATACATATATGTATATATTAAGATCAAAATTTACTAATCAAATATCAACAACAAAAACTGCATGTTTTAATTAATTAATTTAATAATAAATACCAAGACTTAATAAGTATAGACAATGATGTATGTTATTTGTTTTGGCCTATGAATCTTTGTGTGTTTTTTGCTGTACTAATTATTAAAATCATGTCTTTAGGTATGTTTCAATATAGCAAACAGAATCAGATCTGAAAATCTATATCACAAAATGAGCCATCAAGATTTTCAAAAACAATGAAGCAGATTTCATTGCACTGCTCTTAAAAAATATATCATTGGTGATATTTTGGGAAGAGCAAAAAAATTTTTTACTCCATCAAAATCAAATGATTATTTTTCAAGTATTATTCTGTCTTTTGTAAATCCTTTTTAATTGCTATCTTGAGTAAGTTTTATAATAGATGCAATTTTAAGTATAGAAATACAATTGCATAATTTATAAATAAGTATGAATGTGCATACATATATTATTGATAAGTATAAGATCAAAAAAGTTGGAATATCATTCTTCTTGTATATTGCTTTTCCCACTTTACCACTCCTACTATTCTAGTGCAAAAAAACCTAAATTGAAACCAGCTGAGAGAAATTAATTTTCTTAGAAAGGGAACAACATGGTTGTTTTAAGGGAAAATATAAAGTTAAAACAGAGAAAACATCAAGAAATTAGGCAGGGTTAATTTTGTGTTTTTATATGAGTGTTTTATACTTGTATACAAAGTATAAAATAAGTGTCTAGGGAAAGCTAGCTGTAAAGGAGATAAGCTAGAAATTCATGTGTTTTCATAATCACCAAATAATTTGATTTTTTTTTAATTTAGTCTTTTCTATAGAGGCTATTTTTAATAGAAGCAGGTAGATGATACTGAATTGTATTTTTTTTCCTGAACAAGATAAACCCAGACAATATATTAACTGGTAAAAATTTTAATAGAGAATACTTTATTTTATAACTAGGTAAATATACTGCTAAAGTATTTTTACTTGGGATATTCTGGGAAAGATACTATTTTGTGATCCATATTCTAGTCTTAATAGCCTTGCTGATTAACTGTAGTAGCATTTGAATTTCCAGACTTCAGTTTGCTCATCTGTACAATAAAGAGGTTGACTTGACCTCTGAAGTTTCTTTCACTTCAAAAATATAAAATTTTAATACTAATAAAATGACCAAGATAGTATTTTTCTAAATTCATTTTGTACATCTCACTAAAACTTGGATTGGTATAATGGAAATTTAAATGGGAAAAATTTTCCCATTCATTAACAGGCCCATGTATCGTGCTTAAATCATATGTAAGCCTAAGTAACATGTGGTGGGAGGAACTTGCTGAATGGGTGGAACATGAAGGGTGAAACAGTGCTGGGAGGAAGTTGGTCAGGCTAGTCAGAGATGGAAAGGACACAGGCAAGCAGACAGTTAGGCTTGTGAGTGTTTGCTTGTGAGAAGGGCCCTGCAGGGGTAGAGAGCGAGAAGGGAGAAAGAGGCTTGGAAGTGCCTTTGTCCAGCAGTGATAATGTGTATTGACTTCTTGGCTACTATGACCAATTTGGCTTTCTGTTTTGGGGATTTGACTTTCTGGTGTCTGAATAAATGGTTTTCTTCTGCCTTCCATATGGAGAGTCTATTATACTTTGTCATTCAGAACTATGCCAGCCTCTTCATAGTTGCTCTTGGTCCTGTGAATGTTGCTTGGGTGATACACTTGGTCTCATGAACAGGATTGCAGGGTATAAAATCTCTATTTGGAGGCAGAAAATATTTAAAGGAAAAAATGCATATCCGAGGATGAAAAGATTAACTGTATTCATCCTTGGCAAGGGAATGGGCTAAAAACACTGGACCCTTTGAAAACTGGGAAGTGAGGTTACAGCAGAGGGAACCTAGAGACTTGGAAAGGTGTTTTCAAGTAATACCAATAGGACCAGGGAAAGAGCTGGCAGGGGTATGTAGGAGAGGCTGGATTTTATTAACAAGTTATCGTTTTATGTGTGAAAGCAGAGACGAATTGCTGAACTAAAAAATTCAGATGGAAAAAGAATTAGATAGTTTGCATAGGAACTCTCAGTGTTCAGGCTCTCCTTTGAAAGAGCAGACTGGGGTGTCTCAGGTGGAAGAAAAGGCTATTCATTTAGATAAGTGAAAGCAAAAGAAATGTGCATACGACTGTTATACAGACCCAGCCTAGTTGCCGTGATGACAACTGCCAGGACAATGTGTGGGTGGAAAATGTAATTAAGTCAGAGTTGGAAAAAGAAACAATGTTGCAGGGGGAGACTTCTAAGGCTGAAGCTTGCCCCACACTAAAGTGACAACAAGAGAACCAAGCAGGGAATGCAGGGTTTATGGAGATAACTGAGGATTTTACTCAGGAGGAGGTCAAAATTATTTTGAGTATGTTCATCCAGAGAATTGCTAATATTTTGGATGGTGAAAATCAGTGATGAAGGACCTGGAGGAGTATTGATAGATGGCATAGATGCTTCAAATTGATAGGTATCAGTCAGAATCCTTTCGTGCAGCAAGCCTTTAGAGACTGCAATATGCAAGGCTGCAGAAGGATGCAGCAAGTAGTATTCTTCTGATTCCATGTGACCTAGTGGAGATAGATGCTGGTAGTCACTTACAGATACTATAAGAAAGGTGAAGGAGAAGGTAATGAAGTTTGCAACAATGATTGAAAACGCAGATGCATACTATGATACTCCTTAGCAGTTTCTCATAGGAATATAATAATGAAGATGGTTCCTCCTGATTACAAGCACCTAATTTTGACTAATAATTGGGGAAACAGGGAACTTTCTATCAGAGGTGCTACACAAGATTTCACATTTAAATGACTTAGGGGACGGGAAAAAAATAAATATCCTCAGGAGAGAAGAGTAAATAGCCAATAGATTCAAAGACAGAATAAATTGACAAGCAAAGAATTGTTTACTGCTCTATTAAAAGCAGGGGTAGATTTTGGAAGGATAGATGGTATTACAACTAATCAACTATACAGAGTGTACTGAGAAAAGGGGCTTGATACTAGATACAATAGAAAAATAATAACTGCTGCCTACAGATTTTTCCTGAAACATTTTATCCAAGTTTGTCACATCTTTGGGAAGAATAGGAAATTGGACAAGCCCTAACTCAGAATAAAGAAATATATAGACAGGATTACAGATCCCACATCAATTTGACCATATATTAGAAAAAATGGATCAAACATTGTAACTAGGGTGTTAATAGATGCTGAGGTAGAGGCTTCCTTTATATAAAGAAACCTTGATAAGTTTAAATACGGAACTTCTATCACCATCACAGGACTGGGAGACGCTGAAATATTAGCCAGACAAGTCAAACTAATGATGAAAATTGGACAATTAACTAATAAAGAATATGCTGTAGTAATAGTACCCATTCCTGAATACATCATTGGAATAAATATATTGAGAGGTATGACTTTAAATTTACATGAAGGGAGATACCCATTTGCAGTAAGGAAGGTAGGAATTAAAATAATTTTAGTAGGAAAAATAAAAATGGACCCAATCACTTTATTTGAACCTTCTGAAGTAATTACTTTAAAGCAGAGTCGTGTGCCAGGGGGGGCAAGATGAAATTACCAATACTCTAAAGGAATATGATGAGACAGGAGTGTTAGACCCTACAACCATCGATGGAATAATCCTGTCTGTGCAGTATGAAAATCAGATGGGACACGGAGGATGATAGATTATAGACAATTGAATAAAGTCACTCCTCCTTTGTATGCTGCTGTTCCCAATACCATTACCTTGATAGAAAGGATGCAGAAATATGATGGAACTTCATATTCAGTTATGGATTTAGCCAATGCTTTCTTAACTGTTCTAATAGATTCAAAACAGTGGAACAAATCTGTTCTCACATGGCAGTGCTGACATACTTTGACACACTTGCCACAAAGATATCTGCACAGCCCCATTATTTGTCATAGGATTGTGGCTGAACATTTAGATGAATTAGAGTTACCTGGTGTACAGCTTACCCACTACACAGATGATATTAGAATATAGGAAAAAATGTAAAAGAAGAGTTTGATGCTTTTAACTGACCATTTGAAAACAAAGGGTGGGAAATTAACCCTGCAAAGATTCAAGGTCCAGCTCAAACCATAAAATTTGAGAATATACAATGGAATAAGGGGCTGTGAGAGATTCTCCTGCAAACCCAACAAAAGATCCAGGATTTTCCTGTCCCCACTAATAAGAAAGAGGTCCAGAAGTCTATAAGATTATTTGGATATTGGAGACACCACATACTATATCTAGGATAAATTTTAAAACCCTTATATAAAATTACTAGGAAACAATATGATTTTTTTGGGGGGGAGGACTCAAACAGAGTAAAGCTTCTGAAGAAGAAAAAGCTGCTATACAATTGGCCCTAGATTTGTGGCCTATGCAAAGTAGCCTGGTAGAATTACAAGTAACTGTATAGGATTAATATGCAAACTGGAATTTATGGCAAAAACAACAAAGCCTAAATGTACCCTTAGGATTTTGGTCTAGGAAACTCCCCTCATATAGAATTCAATATACTCCTTTTGAAAAGCAGTTGTTAACTGCACATTGGGCTTTGGTAGAGGCTAAATAACTGACTTTGGGCCATGAGGTAATATTCAAGTCAGCAATCCCAACTATGACTTGGATAATGAGTACCCTAGTTTCTCACAGAATTCTCAACAGGCTAACATAATTAAATGAAAATGGTATATTCAGAATATATCTAAAGCAGGCAAAAGTGGAGTTTCTGCTTTACATAAATCTATAGAAAACATAGATACTGAGGGCAATGATACACCCCCTGAATCAAAACAACAGTTGCTACAATTCTTGGTACAAATGGAATGAGGGATGTGATGGATTAACTGAAGAACAAAAGAGACATGCATGGTTTACTGATGAGAAAGTAAAATATTTGGGCCATAAAAGATGTTGGAAAGGTTGGATAGTTGAAAGTAGTCAGTATGATGGACTTATGACTGGACATCAAGCTATCAAAACAGAACAAAGAGGAAAGGGTCATATATTCACTGATTCATGGTGATAAGCTAATGGGTTAGCTATATGGATGTCCATGTAATAAAATCAAAATTGTGAAATGTATGGGAAACAAGTCTTGGGCAAAGAATTATGGGAAGATATATGGGACATATCTTTGGTTACTAATTTGTCAGTTTTTCATGTAGATGCTCACATGGCTCTCACCACACCAGAATGTGGGTACAAAGCAGATGCTGATCAACTAGCAAAGATTGTTACTCAACACATTGTCCCCACTCTCCCACCAACTGATGATGTAATACTAGCAAAATGGGTTCATCGAATGACTGGTCATTTAGAGGTTCAGGCCACACACCAGTGGGCACAAGACTTGAGGTATTAGTATCTCTCATTTATTGTTAAAACAAGTAGCAAAGGAATATTATATATGTTAGCTGGAAAAGGAACAAAGTATTCTTTGGGTAGTAACTGGAGAGATAGTAAGAGGAAACATGCCAGCCCAAATTTGGCAAATAAATTATATTGGAGTCCTACCCCAAGATAAAGCATGCAAATTTATATGTACTTGTGTTGACATCTCTTCAGGTGTACTAGTGACTTGTCCCTATAAGAAGGCAACCCAGAAAAACACCTGTAAAACTATAGATATCATAGGTCTATATTTTGGAAACCCAATGCATATCCAAAGTGACAATGGGTCACATTTCAAAAATAAGGAAATGAAGAGATATCTTATATTAAATAACATAGAATGGATATATCATATTCCATACTATCTGCAAGCATCTGAACTAATTGAAAGAATAAATGAATTACTGAAAGAACAATAAGTAAGTTAAGTTGTAATAATTCTTATCAACATTGGAAAGATAATTTGTTCACTGCTTTACATAATTTGAATAATAGAACATTGGGAGGAAGTACACCTGTAGCCAGAATGATGACCCTATATCTGCAAATTAGAAAACAACAAACACATAAGATCCCAATTTTTGAGTATTGGACTATGAGGCCAGATGTCCCAGCACCATATCCAGGGACATTTAATTTGGCAGGATATGATTTACATTGTTTAGAGGACCTTAGTTTAGATAGAAAAAAAATAAGAAAAATCTCTACTGGAATATGTATGAGAATCCCTAAGAATAATTTTGGACAGATATTACCTAAATCAGGATTAGCAGCTTGAGGAATATATGTATTGGCTGGAGTGATCGATTCTAATTATCAAGGAGAAATTACTGTGATATTCCAAAATTTAGGTGAACCCATAGTTTTGTAAAAATGAAAGAATGGTTCAAGTGATTATTATTCTTCATGAAATAAACCCCTTATGAAAACTGACCCTCTTTCCAAAATAACTAGCAGAGGAACTGAAAGGTTGGGATCTACTGATAGAATAAAATGGGGAGCTAAAGTATGGGTAAAATGGAAGCCAGATAATATTCCAAAGGCTGTGGAAATTATGGCATGCAGGAAAAATAATTCCATATCTGTTTTTTATTCAGGAGAAGATGATTACTAAATTGTACCCTTAACTCATATATTCTAATGGGAATGAAGCTATGATAGTGGGTTCATGGACTCTAGAAGTGCAGCTGACCCTATATCTGCCCTGCTTCTGGTTATTTTATCTTTATTCTTTTTGACTTTCATCTGTTAAACTTGTTTGCTAGATTTGTTACCCTCCTTAGTAACCTCCACCTGCAGATGTCTGATTGCTTAAGCCAGATATCACCTTTGTCCACGACTGTGATTGTGATGTGTCACCCCTGGACCTGGCATTGACCAAGCTTGATATGCCATCTTAAGAAACTGACCTCTCAGATGGGACCTCTTGGGGCATGGACAGCTTTACATCCAATCTCAGCAGGAAGTAGCTATGGAAGAAGAGACCATCACCCCCTTATCCCAAGATTTTTGACCCCATTCATTTGACAGGGAAACGATGGGGTGATTGCGCTCAAGTACCACCCTAAGACATTATTTCATTTGCTTATTTTGTGTGTTTCCTGTTATACTGTTATACTGTTCCTGTAATATTCTGTTGACACCAGTTGCCTAAGATATTGTTTTACACAATTATTTTCTGTTATGCCTATTACAATTCTGTTCATATAAGTTGCCAGACCAACCTATGTAATGAATATGAAAGATCTTGGGGTCCAATGTAATGGCAATTTAAATGGAAAAATCTTTCCCATTCATTAATAGGCCCATGTGATTTGTTTAAATCACATGGAAACCTAAGTCACATGTGGTAGGAGAAACTTGCTAAATGAGTGGAACAGGAAGGGTGGAGTGGAGCTCAGAGGAACTTGGTCAGAATAGTAAGAGCTGGGAAGGATACAGGCAAGCAGATGGCTAGACTTGTGAGTGTTTGCTTGTTTGTGGGGAGGCTGCAGCCAGGGATGGGGGGAGAGTGAAAGGGGGGAGGTTTGCCTTTGTCTGCTACAAAATTTATTGACTTCTTGGTTATTATGACAGATTTGGCTTTCTGATTTGGGGATTTGGCTTTCTGGTGTCTGAATAAATGTTTTTTTCTTCTGCCTTCCACATGGAGGAAGTTATATTTTGTGATTTTATTTGATATTCCAGCATATTCATAGTTGCCCTCAGTACTATGAGTATTGCCTGGGCAATATGACACTATATATAAAAGACTCTGAAAATAGTTGAAGACAAGAGTCCCACAGTTAATATTTTCTACCCTTACCAGAAGCTCAAATGCCATTCTACTCTTGACTTTCAGATTGTAATCTCTTTTCTTGACTCATAAAGTGAGCGCTGGCATGTAGGAAGAATAGTGATTTTGCTGCCAGTAGAAATGCACATTTACCAGTTCTACTGTGCCACTCCAATCTTGTTAGGTATGATTGTACATATACCTATTGCATGAGCATGTTGGTTGAAAGGAATTTATTTTACTAGACCCAAATATCAGAGATGTAGCTTGGAAGAAGTAAAGCAGTTCAAATGATAGAATGGGTCTGACTAACAAAAGAGATAACAAAAAGAGATAACAAAAAAAGAGATAACAAAAGCTGGAATCATTCTCCTTCAAGAAAAAAATATTCTGATCACCTGAAGGTCAGTTGAGTCGAAAGAAGGAGTACAATAGAAGGTGTAAAAAAAGTAACAGCTCAGCAGAAAAAAATATATATATAACCCAGCAGATGACGTCTTAAGAAGCAAAATGCACCTTCACATACAGAGAGGCATTTTAATATACACAAACCACTTGGAATGTGAATTGTCCTAGTTAGACATATTTCCTCTCTCACATAATTTGTTTGGTCACCTATATCATTTTACCACTGTTTTCCTATACAGGTTCTCCATATATGTCCCTTCTTCCAGTAAATTATGTTATTGTTGCAGCATTTCCTTTGTTATCTCCTTTGTTTTGGTGTTTAATTAGAAATACAGCATAGTATAGTTCTGGGATTGGCAAACTACATCCTATGGGCCAAATAGGCTGATAGAAAAACAGGTAGCAGGCTGGATTTAGCTCTTAGACCAATCCTTGGTGTATTGGATAGGCAACCTTTTCAGACAGAAAGATAAGAATTCAAGTCTTGTCAATGACTCACACTAGCTTTTCTTTTTTTTAACATAAACAAGTCAATGAAACAGTAAGTATCCTAAAACAACTCTCTCAGGCCATAAATTATGGAAATTTGCAGATCTACATTGAATTTCTTTTTTCTTATTACATGTAAGGACAATTTTAACTTTCCATTTTGGAACTAAAAGTTCCCAATTTTCTCTCTCCTCTCCTTCCTCCCTAAGACGTTAAGTAATTTAATACAGATTATATATTATGTAATCATGTAAATATTTCCATGTTAGTCATGGTGTGAGAGAAGAAACAGCACAAAAGGGAAAAAATGAAAGAAATAAAGTGAAAATAATATGTTTCCATCTGCAATCAGACTTCTCTTTTTCTGGATACAGATGGCATTTTCCATCATAAATCTTTCAGAATGGACTTAGATCATTGTATTGCTGAGAAGAGTTAAGACAATCATAGGTGATCATCACATAATGTTTCTGTTATTATGTACAATGTTCTCCTAGTTCACTTCACTTTGCATCAGTTCGTGTAAGCCTTTCTAGGTTTTTCTGAAATATGTCTGTTCGTCATTGTTTATAGTAAAATAGTATTTTATTACTTTCATATACCACTACTTGTTCAGTTATTCTCCAATTGATAGTCAACCCCTCCATTTATAATTCTTTGCCACTACAAAAAGAGCTGCTATAAATATTGTTATACATGTTGGCCCTTCATGCCCCTCCTCCCCCACCTTTTTATTGATGTCTTTGGGATACAGACCTAGTACTGGCATTACTGGATCAAAGGGTATACATAGTTTGGTTGTCCTTTGGGCATAGTTCCAAATTCTACATTAGGAGGGTGTATACATTTCTGTGGGAAAATGATGCGGTTTTTATAGCTATGAAGTGAAGTTAGAAAGGGGAGAACCAGATTCTGAGGGTATTTTTAAAAATCTGTTTCCCTCTGTCAAAACTAAAAATTCAACCTTATATTTTTTATTATATATAATGAAGTTTCTTGTGTTTTGCCCACCCTTAGTATATGCATGTTCAGTTAAGAAATAAATATTAAGCGCCTACTTCATGTCAGGCACTGTGCCAAGTGTTGGGAATATAAGGTAAGGCAAGACAGTCCTTGCCTTTGAGGAGCTCACATTCTAATGTGAATTTTGCTCTTAAGCCATAGATTACCAACCCTTAATATAGTGGATAGCAAGCTAGCCTTGTAGTCAGGAAGGCTGGAGTTAATGGTTAATGGTTAATTGTTCTAGATACTTAAAGAAGAAACACAGGTAAGTATATGGAACAAAGTGGAATGCCTAGAGACACACAAGTTTGGATACCTGTTGTGACATTTAATTGTGTGACATGACAAGAAACTGAGCTCTAGGTTTCTCATCTATAAAACAGATACAATTGTAGTTGCAATACCAACATTACAGGTTTGCTGTAATAAAAACACTTTAGAAATTTAGAGATTTGTATAAAATGAAATATTATTACCACTTCAAGGTAGAAAAAAAATTGCCTACTTAAACCATTTTGAATGGAAACCCCACAATAGCTCCAAAACGGTAGACTTGGTGATTTGATGGTTTCACATATAGGCTACTCTGACTCATATGTTATTTAGTATTTCAGCCTACTAGTGACTTTTGTTATTTGATCTTCCCACTGAGTGTGAGCAAGATGCTCTCATTTCTGATTAGATCTAGTCTGATTAAAGTATCAGTGTATACACCATATGATGCTGAGATTAAACAAGGTCAGAGCTTTAAAAAATATTAAGCCTTTTCTTAATCACTTTCTAGGGCACAAAGAGAAGTGCCAGGCCTAGAGGCCTGTATTGGGCTACCCGAGTCTTTCTTACCTGTCCCAGGTCTTCGGTTGGCCAAACCGGATAAACGTATGAGAGAAAGGACGTTCCAGAGTCGAACAGGGGTTGAGCTTTATTTCAGGGTCTAGTTACAAGTGCAGGGGGGGTCTTCCTCCTAAGGAGGCTAAGCTTAAGGGATTGGAAGTAGAAGTACAAGCGGGGAGAGAGGGGGAGGGGAGAGAGGAAAGAAAAGAAGCGGAGCCTACTGTCCTCTTTGGCTCCACAAGTGCTAAGAGAGCTTTCAGGCTTCCTCAATCCTACTTAACCTTCAGCCACACAGTTTGCATCTCAATACCATGCTGTTAGGTAACTAGGTGTGCTCCAATCCGGGACAATCTCGAGGGCAGGGAGACTCCACCCATCACGTATCTCCCGGGGAGAGGCGGAAATACCTGAGCTAGCCGAGCTAGCTCAGTCTGACCTTCTCGAACCCCCGCTGTTCATGGAGGGCCTCGTAAGACTCTAAGATTTAGAAGTCCCACTTTTACCTGCCCGAGACCATCCACACGGAATTGAGCTTCCAATCCCAACATATCCCCTTCTTTGTTTTGCGTGGAGTGCACCTGGCTCTAGAGCAAACAGTGGCTGGAGGCTGAGTGGATTAGGAAGGCCTTTAGCAGAGAAGGTTCATCCTTTTCTTGAAATTAGGAATTTTTCCAAAAGGCAAATGGTATTGAATCTTCATATTTATAAAAATAATACTATTCCATAATGTTTTATTTAGATTTGTTACAGATAGATAATCATAAAACAGTTCTTCAAAGTCGATATCAACCCCTATCCCTGATTTGATAATTTCTAATACCTCCCAAGCTACTTCAGGTTCCCAGTCATTAGAAATCATTCCTGTGGTGCTGGTGATGCTGGTGGTAGTGGTTGTTTTTTGTCTTTCCTTATGGAAGACTATGACATCAAGGGCAGTAATGCCATGACATGCAAGTGAATTGGCTTTAAGTAAGGGAGGACTATGCTAAGTCACCAGTCTCACTTTCTTTTCTGGACCTATCTGGGTCCAGTGGCAAGATATGAATCAGGACAACCTAGGCAGTAATGTCACACTGAAGACCTTGTATAATGTAATGCAAGAAACTTTAAGCAGTTAAATGGGAAACTCCTCTCTGCCTTTCCTGTTACTTGACAAGTCACACAGTTAATGAGACTCAGAAAAATATCTGTTTGATTAACCTAAAGCATCATTATGAAATACAAAATATGGATGGTAGCACAGAGGAGGAAATTAGCATAGTACTATTATGTTAGCAAATGGACCCAATTGCAATGGAGTCTATGTATTCTGAGGGTTAGGGCACTATATGAAATATTGGGACAAGGTCAATAGTATATGTTAATGAAAGGATAAAGAACTGGAAAGATAAAATACATAATTTTAATTACATGAAATTAAAAGACTGTTTGCATGAACAATGAAAAAGCAACTAGATGACGATTTTAAACTATTTGAGTGAATGTTCAAAACACTAATAATAAGAGAAATTCAAATTAAAACAAACCTGAGGTTTTATCTCATATTCAAAAAACTGATAAGGTTGACACAAGATTGTACATTCACTGTTAAAAGGATTATGAAAAATGGGTCCTCTAAGGCCTATTTGGTGGAGTTGTTAATTGGTCTAATCATTACAGAAAGTGATTTAGGAATATTAAGAAAATTACTACAATGTCCATACTCCTTGATCACATAGTTTCCATTGTTATGAATATATTCCACATAAATTAGTGATGTAAAGGTCATCCTAGTGCTCTGCTTCTTAAACTATAGTTTAAGAAGCACTGAATAAGTTGCCAGTGGAAAAAAAGTTTAAGAAGCTCTGGTCTATACACCAAAAAATTCTATAGCAAAATAAATTGTAGCAAAAAATGGAATAACAAAGATCTAGAAACAAAGTGGATATTGATCAATTTGGGAGTAGCTGATTAAGTTTGATACACGAAGGTAATAGGTCTTTGTTTTAAGAAACAATGAATGTGACAAATATAGAGAAGCATCAGAAAATGTATATGAACTCCAAAGGGAACACTTGAAAGCAATTTATACAAATGTTAAAACAGTATAAGTGGAGAGAACAATAATATAAAACTGAATATTCTGCAATTACAATAATCAAGCTTTGTGCCAAGAAAGAGATATGAGAAGGAATCTTCCTTCTTTATTTGCCAAAGTGGGAGACTGTCAAAAATTTTTTTATAATATCTTAGCTAGTTTTATTAAATTTGTTTTCTTCTTTGATAGAAGAGAGGGATGATGGGAGAGAGATAAAATGTGAACTATAAGTAATATAAAATATATGAAGAGCAATTCACTTTTAAAGAAATATCACTTCGGCAGCTATGTGTAGAATTAATTGGATAGGAGAGAGGTTAGAGACAGACCGAATAATGAATAGGCTGTTACACTAATTTAGGTCAGAGCTTTATGGTGGTAGGCACGTGAATGAAGGTAAGCAGACAGATGTAAAAGATATTATGGAAATACAGCAATCAACTCTTGGCAACTGCTTAGAAGTAAAAAGTGAGGAAGAATGAGGAAAGAAAAATGATTCTAAGGTTAAAACTTATGCAATTAGATGATACATTCAACAGGAGGAAAGTTGAGAAGGAGGAAAGATTTTGGAGGAGGAAGCTTAATGAATTCCTTTTTGGAACATTCTGAGCTTGAGATGCCTGTGGGCATCTACAGTATTTGGGAAAGCTTAGTGGACAGTTTGTGAGGGGGGACCAGAACTCAGGAGAAAGATGAGGACTAGACATGTGGACCTGTGAGTAACCCCTGAGAAATAATATCATTAAGAGAAATAATTTATGCAGAGAGAATAGAATAGGACGTAGTCCAAACTGTTAAAGTCCACCCACCAGTAGGAGTTAGAATAATGATCCCCCAAGATATAAAGAAGCAGCCTACATACATGTTGGTTTTTGTTATTTTTAATGGTGTAAAGTTGCTAAATAGCATAGAAAGTAGATTAGCATACTTACACACATATATGTAAGCTAAAATGAAAAATAAATTAAGAAACCACATGGGTAAGGAAAATACTGAAAATGAAATAATTAGAGTGGGTAACAGCTTCCATGGAATGATTTGAGAAGATCTGAATTGAACTTCCAAATATTTCTCCAATTAGGCTGTCCCTAAGCCTAAGAGATTTTTTTTTCCATAATAACTATTTCTTTATAATAAGATATTATCTTCCAGAAATTATGTACAAGTTATCTTGGGGAGATAGAAAATAATATACCATTAATAGTTTAAAATACAAGTATATCAGATTGATTAAGTATTGGCAGAAGTGAACAGGAATCCTGAATATTCAAGAATTATAAAGTTTTAATGGGAAAGAATGGGGTGGGGAAAGAATGGGGTGAAGAATGATAAGAATAAAGGAAGAGCAGCTAGGTGGTGAATTAGATAGTACACTGGGCTTGGAATCAGGAAAACTCATCTTCATGAGTTCAAATTCAGCCTCCCACACTTGCTAATTGTATGACTCTGAGCAAGTCACTTAAATGTTTTTTTTTTTTTACTTCCATTAAATTTAACTGAAAAGGAAATGGCAAACTACTCCAGTATCTCTCCCAAGAAAACCCCAAAATGGGGTCATGGAGAATCAGACATGACTGAAATGACTGAACAACAACAAAAAGGATATTGCACAGGGATAGAGGACTTTGTTGTTGAAATTACAGAATTTGACAACTGGAGGACACAATGAAGACACTTGGAGGCTAAGAGAGTGGGAAAGGAGGATGATTTCTGTCAAAATTTTGATGCAACTCAGTTCTAAAATGTGCACCAAATCAAGACAAACTGGCAAAAAAAAATTAACTTTTAATTAGTGGTTGTCAGTTCAAGAGCATTTTTTAAATTAAGGTGGGAGGAAATGGAAGTCCTCTTTAGCAGCAAATATAGCAGCTAAAAACCTACTGTGATGATTTAATAGATAATCTTTAACTACTAATCTTTAATATGCTAAACATCATAGATCTTGTGCTGGCTTCAAGTGGAGGGATAGAGGGACAGACCATTGGAATAGTTGGAGTGAATCAGTATAAGATGGTTGCCAGGGTTCCAAATATTAAATGTTAAAATAAAAAGTCACAAGGGCTTATGTTTCCATGCTAATAGCGTATATTTTGTGGTTTTAGGTCTTTATTGTGAGAAGAATCAGGCAGCTTTGAGGAACAGAAAGTAGCTAGTCTTATATCAAGAAGACACTCCTCTATAGAAAGCTGAACTATAGCTACACAAATAAGAAAGTTACGCGTGTTGGGGATTTATTGGATGGTTAAGTAGATGAAGCAAAGACAACATGATTTACAAAACAGCTACCACAATTAGATAGAGTTTTAAGAGACGTATAGTATCCAGAACCAAAGAACTAACAGTCCTACTCTACTCTGACTCAGGCAAAATCAAGATCAACATGTAGGACCATTTGGGGGGAAAAAATCTAAAGACAATTAGCCTATATGAGAAACGACTTAATGGAACATATAAAAGTTATTTTTTGATTATTGAGAGATCTGTCACATAGAAGAAAGGTCAAAATTGCTCTGCTTGGAAGCAAAATGTGGAGTGGGTATAGGGAAGAACATTTCAGCTTCATATAGGGGGGAATATATTTCTAACATTTAAATGTCCATAAGGTTGCAGGTTTCTCATCTCTGGAGATATTCAAGTGGAAACTGAATAACCCACTATTGGGCTAATGATAAAGTGGATTCCAATACATGTTGGACTATACATCATCTGAGGTGTTCCTTGTTCTAATATTTTTGGTTCTAGACTCTTAATAAAGAGAAATAGAAGAACGCAGTGAAGTAGTAAGGGAACTATGGAAATTGAGTGAACCACACTTACTCTTATCTTGTAACTCAGTTCTGAGTCTAGTTCAGTTCCTTTTCTACTCAATTTTGAGTCTAGTTTAATTTCTGTCCTGTGAGAAAATTTTACTCAATTGTGAGAATTGTGAAAAAATGATCTTACATTGTTTGAACCTTGCCCTAGACCACCTCTACTCATTACTTAGAGACTCTTAACTAAGGATCTACATTAGGTTGACCAGAAACCCAGTCAGATTCAAAGATTGGTGTGAGGAGTTTTCTCAAAAGTATACATCTCAAGCAACCATATGCTTTATCTGAAAATTGGCCCAGTACAAGTCAATCATGAACTGTTTCCTTGTTCCTTTGATTAAATACAGTCAACTTGGGAGGTGGGGAGTGAGAGAACTTTTTTTTTTTCCAGTTCTAGGGAACTGCATCATTTGCTCTCCCCCTCTCAACTAAGAAATTCTTTAATCTTTCTTCCAATTAGAAATTGGATTAATTAATTGGGTTTATGTCCTAATTATCTAATCCTATTCCTAATAATCCTAATCCTGGTTTATATATTTTTAATTGTTTTCTTTATAATAAAAAAATTTGCTTCCTTCAGTGTTCAGAGTCTAGTGCTCAGCTAAGGAAGCCTGGTCCAATTTGCAATGCAATTAGCACGCATTGTTTAATAAAGTGGTAAAAATCAAAAACTCAAGCCTTTATTTCCTCAGTTATTTCAATTTTGTCCATCCCCAAAACTTTAAGCAACTTAGAGTTCTTAACAGTACTATAAGTTTACTATACATGAAGTTAGCAAAATGCAATATTTTTTTTTCTTAAAAGACAAGGAAAAAAGTCAATGTTTAATTGGTACAATGACTTAGATAATTACAATCTACTCGGTGAGGTGAGACAATATATCTAGATGCTTCTATTTTGCAGAAGCAGAGAATGCTGGAACTGGAAGGTTAATTTAGAGGTTATCCCTTATCCATGTGTTTACAAAAAGAAGTCTTCTCCAGTATGTGCCCAAGTGGTCATTAAACTTTTACTTGAAGATCTCATCTGCCTGGAAAACCCATTCCACTCTGTGATATCTCAGGCAAATGACATACTTGTAAGCTCATAGGGAAAAATATAGTCATGATACATAATTAATTTTAATCTGCATTGTTTACATTTTCTTAAGTTTTGAAATAAGTTTTGAAAAAATAAATATAGCAATGATTTATAGTTTTAGCTGATTTCCAAAGTGTAAATGCTCGTACTGAAAATTTGAAAATGGGCTTTCATAATGCAGTTAGAGCTGGTCTAGCACACGTCAGCTTTAGTTTGTCATGAAGCTTTTTCTTTGTATTAAGATTTAATCATGACACATAGCCAAGACAATCTAGAACATCTGCAGGAAACATCTGTAGTACTAGGGTGAGAATAGAATACATTCCAGCATAGGCACAGCCCCAGGATGAGAGGAGCAGACCTTGGGAGCAACTGAATAGGCAGTAACAGCTTCTAGAGCTATCAACAGATAGTAAAGAGGACAGAAAACTGGTCAGAAAAAAATTACAGGTGTCCCTTTGCTCATACTGAAAGCAGGATTCTGTTGCATTGCTTATCCTTGAATCTGTGCTGCAATACTGGGTTTCAGGGAAGGGGCACAACAAAACACTGGAATACCAGAGGTTGCAGCTATGGGAGGCAGAGACACTGATTAGAGTTCCAAAGTGGAAGAGAGTACTTATGGTCCCTAATAGGACACAGAAGTTGCCCGGAGAGCAATGATACTTAGATAATACCAGCCCAGAAGAGCTGAAAGTTACAGATTCCCAAGAACTAACTCTGAAAACAGATGCACAAAAAAACCCTGAAACCTGGGACAGTGACCCCTCCACCCCAGGAGCAGTGCCCCACTTTAACATAAAGCTAAAAATCAAGAAATGAGCAGGGAAAATGAGCAAACAACAAGAAGAACCTGATTATAGAAAGCTACTATGATGACAGAGAAGATCAAAACACAAGTTCAGAAGAAGACAAGAAAATCAAAGTAGCTACACCAAAAGGCACAAAGAAAAAAAATGAATTCATGTAAGTCTAAAAAATTTACTGGAAAAGCTCTAAAAGGATTTCAAAAATCAAATAAGAGAGCTAGAAGAAAAAGTGGGAAAAGAAATGAGAGTGATGCAAAAAAAAAAAAGTTATGGAAAAAGTCAACAGCTTGGTGAAGGGGGCATAAAAAATACTGAAGAAATTAACACCTTAAAAACAAAAGGGCTAAAAGGTAAAAGAGGCACAAAAATTCACTGATGAGAATGTCTTAAAAAGCAGAATTGGTCAAATGGAAAAGGAGTTTCAAAAATTCACTGAAATAAATTATTTCTTAATAAATAAAATTGAGCAAGTGGAAGTTAATATCATGAGACATTAAGAAACAATAAGACAAAACCAAAATTAATAAAGAAGATAATGTGAAATATTTCATTGGAAAAAAAAAACTACTGACTTGGAAAATAGATCAAGGAGAGATCATTTAAAACTATTGGGCTACTTGAAAGTCATGATAAAAAAGGTTAAAAAGTCTGGATGTCATCTTTCAAGAAATTATCAAGGAAACTGCCTTGATATACTAGAACCAGAGGGTAAAACAGAAATGAACAGAATCTACCAATCATATCTTGAAAGAGATAACAAAACAAAAACACCAAGGAATATGACAGCCAAAATTCAGAGCTTCCATGTCATGGAAAAAGCATTGCAAGCAGCCAGAGAGAAACAATTCAAATATCATGGAACCATAGGAAAGAAAACACTAGGTTTAACAGATTCTATATTAAAACAAAAAATCAAAGGGCACTGAATGTGATCTTCTGGAAGGTAAATGAGCTAGTATTACAACCAAGAATCATCTACCTAGTAAAACTAAGTATAATCCTTCAGGGAGAAAATGGAAATTTAATGAAATAGAGGACTTTCAAATGATCCTCATGAAAAGACCAAAGTTGAATAGAAAATTTGACTTTCACATACAAGAATCAAGAAAAGTATACAAACATAAACAGGAAAGAGAACTCATATGGGATTCAATAAGGGATGTTTTGTTTTGTTTTTTACATTCTTTTACATTCTTCACATTCTTATATGGGAAGATGATATTTGTAACTCTTAGAAACTTTACATAACTAGGGAAGTTAAAAAGAATATACACAGATGCGAACTGAATATGATGGGATGATATCTTAAAAAATGAAATTAGGAAGTAAGAAAGAGGAATGTACTGGAAGAATGTGGAAGGGAGAGATAGAGCAGAGTAAATTGTTTCACATAAAATAGATGTGAAAAGCCTTTTATATTAAAGGGGAATATGGGGAGGTAGGTAGGAACACTTAAACCTTACTTTCACGTTGTCTGAAAGAGGGAATAATATATATACTCAGTTAGGGGTAGAAATTTATATTACCCTACAGGAAACTGAGAGAGGAAAGGGGAAAAAGAAGGTGGGGAACTGAGAGAAGAGAGGGCAGATTAGGGGGTATGGTAGTCAGAATTAAAGCAATCTTGAGGATGGACATGGAGAAAGGGTAGAAAGAGAATAAGATAAACATGGGTAAAATAGGTTTAAAGGAAATATACATAGTAATCATAACTATGATCAAAATTATTGCAAGTCTCTCTGATAAAATCCTCACTTCTCAAATATACAAGAATTGAGCCAAATTTATGAGAATACGTGTCATTCCCTAATTGATAAATGGTCAAATGATATCAACTGGCAGTTTCAGATGAAGTAATCAAAGATAGAACATGCTCTAAAACACTATTGATTAAAGAAATGATGATTAAAATAACTCTCAGGTACCAATCCATACCTCTCATATTGGCTAATATGACAGGAAAGGAAAATAACAAATTTTGGAGGGAATGTTAGAAAACTGAGACACTACTGCACTGTTGGTGGAGCTGTGAACTGATTCAACCATTCTAGAGAACAATTTAGAATTATATTCTGAATGAAATTATTATTCTTCTATTAATAATCAGTTACTGAGGGTCTTTTTTCCACTTTTTGCTTCCTCATTCAAAGACCAGCCAATCCTTGTAGGTCACTCAGCCAATCTCTGAAGGCCATGGCTGACCATGAGATTGGCTTAACCCCCCAGAAACATTCTCTTTGATCTTGGGCAGGACCTTGCCCAACTGGGAGAGTTTATTTCTAATAAAAAATGTAAATAGAATCTAATCAAGGTGAATTCAAGCCCTAAAATGCATTAGGCTCACACTCTTGTAATGCCCTACTCCCCTTCTCAAAAACTATCCAATTTAAGTAGTCTGTGTGGTATGGATTGCTTTGTCCAGAGAGCTGTAGGCAGCTGAGTCTCATGATCAAGTCAAGTTCTCAGCAGAAGGAACTGAAGACTTTTGGCCTACCTCCTCATTAATATGCCCATACCCTCACTGAGTGTTCATCAATCAGAGTTGGTGTCTGTCTGTCAGGGTCACCTATTTATCCAAGGGCATTAAAACATTTGATATTCTCCATGATTTTTTATCTTTAGTTACTGAAATAAGTCACTGGCCATCAATTTATTTTTGCTAACCTAATTAATAAATCAATTATTAATTATCCAGAAACTGTTTCTCAGAATTTTCATTAACTTCAGATCAAAGGGCTACAACAACAGGCATAACCTTCTACCCTGCAATAATAGTACCAGATCTATATCCCAAAGAAATAAAAAATAAATAAATAACAGTGCCTGTATGTACAAAAATATAAATAGCAGTTCTTTTTGTGTTGGGAAAGAATTGAAAATTGAGAAAATGTCCATCAATTGGAGAATGGATGAACAAGTTGTAGTATATGATTTTGTTGGAATATCATTGTGCTATAAGAAATGATGAGTAGGAAGCTGTCAGAAAAATCACTGCAATTAGTGAAGTGAGCGGAATGAGAACAGAGGACACAGTAATAGCAATATTGTATGATGATCAAATGTGAATGATTTAACTATTCTCAGCAATACGAGGATCTAAGAAAATTTCCAAAGAACTTATGGTGAAAAATGCTATCTATCTCCACAGCAAGAATTGATGGAGTTTGAATGTAGACCAAAGCATACTTTTTTAAAGCATTATTTTTCTTGTTAATTTTTTTGGTCTGTGTTTTCTTTCATAACATGACTAAGATGGAAATATGTTTTTCATGAGGTCACATGTATAAACCATATAAAATTACTTTCCTTTTCATTGCGGGCAGGCAAGGTGAGAGTGAAAGATTTTGGAGCTCAACTTTTTAAGATGAATGTTAAAAAATATTGTAACATAAAATTGTGGAAATTTTTAAAAAAACATAATCAGATTCTTTTTTAATATCAGCTATTTGCTCTTAATTCTGCTTTCTCCACCATGTAAACTAATCTTCTTCCACATGATAGACTTGAATTCCCTTTCCTTCTAATGATTAAAGGTTCACCATTCCAAGTTTCTTTACTATGAATTTGTTTCCAATCATCGTCCTAGTTGCTTTCTTCGGGATATTTTTCTTCAAATATTGTTCAAAATAGTTATTTTTCATTTTTAAATGCTAAAGTTAGTAATACATTCTTCATCAATATTTTGGCATTATTTTAATAAAGAATTATACTTATCTTTAGGGAAAAAAGTATGCTTGATTAGAATAAGTTATCTGAACCTAGAAAATCTCAAAAGAGCTGTCTTCAAAGCAGCCATGTTCATCTGGTGACAGTTAATTGAATCACATAATGTCTAGGAGCAAATTCTCAGTCTTTATGGAATTATCATTGCAATGTTACATACTACCAATTATCACAATGTATATTAAATAATTTCACTGAACTTTAATGAATGTGTAAACTCAAGAGAAGTTTGAAAATTAGATCCCCTGGATTACTAGAGACTTTGAATCTTTACTGAATCAAATGTGTTTTGACACCACAAAATATATACTTTTGTTGTATGAAGCATAGACTTTTCCATTAAAATATGCACTTATAAAAAGTTATTTTTAAAGGAAAATTGTATAAGATCATAAGTTTCAAAGGAGGTGCTAATCTACATTGGCAGAGATTGTTACCTTGTCAGATATTTCCAATGACAGTGAAATACAGGTCTGATCCAATTTTTTTTAAAGCTTTCCCTCTCTCCCTCCCATCTATCCCTTTCTAAATGATTGACTTTCTTGCCTACATTTTAGTAACACAATTACACTAGATATGTATGCACAATTCTAGCTCATTAAATGTGGATAAAATGAATTCAATACATGCCATTATGAAAATCTCTGAAATCTTTCAGACAAAAGGCAAGAGAAGTGCATTATATGAATATATTTAGATCCACATATCCACTATGAATAGCAAACAGCCAGATCTGTATCTGTCAGGAGAAATTTAGTTGACTTTCTGTGTCATTGTGATGCATTGAAAGGAAGTGTCACAAAAAATATGCATCAGTATGTTATAATAAGAAAAGGTTAATTTCAGAAATTCTTCAAATTCACTTATCTGATAATTAGAGAAGGGTTCAGAGTCCTTATGTGGGCACATGCTCACTTCAGATATACACTTCAGTATATTTCCCATGACATCACTAATAAATATTTGTTCAATGAATTAATAAGAGTAAAAAGCAGCAAAGCATCACATTTCTCCTAGCTTACTATCTCTCCCACTAATATGAGCTACTAGGGAGAGGGATCAAAAAAGGAATGTGTGGTACCACACTGAAGTTATTTTGGAGGAAATAGCATAATGAAACACAAGAGATCATGTCAGACTTCTGGGTCAAGATCTGGTGTAGCTTTGCTCATAAATTGAAAATCTGCTTGCAACAACAGAGATAGCATAGAATACTGTAAAGAAGAATGTTTTATTTGAGACCAGAGAATATTAATTTTAAGCGTGGTGTGACTTTAAACATTTCATTTATCTATTCTCAGTACCTTCATTTACACAATATTAAGAACAGTCTGAAATATCAAAAAAAATTGCCTCAGACACAAATCTATATTCCTGATCTGATATGTTATATTGTAAGTGTCAAAATCTTCAAAGTTAGGCAATGAGAATTTTTTTTTCATTTACAATGTCATCAGATATTCCTTGCAGGAAGTGTTTGAGGAACAAATATTGACTAGTACCAAAATTATGCTGAAGATTACAAGGGAGTACCTCCATGCCACGATGATTATGATAGGTGATGGGAAATCCCATCGGATTCCTATGGGCTTGAGAAAGTTGAGTCTCAGGAAATAAACCTCAATCTAGGCAATTTGGAGGCAAATTAAATGAACTCCATCTTTATCTTTACTGAAAGGTAATGTCCAAGAAAAATTAAGATTCCATGACCTCCACACATCAATAAGCAAATATTTCTTAAATGCTTACAAATTGTTAGGCATATTCAAAAATCGTTTGAAGAAGATATCACAAAATAGATCAGCAGATTTTAATTATTTGCAAGAAATCAAAAAAGTTCCGTGGTTATAAACTCCTATGTGGAAGAAAAGGTGCAGCTAAAGAAAACACTTTGATGAAAAAATATTGCATACAGTATGATAGATCTAGATGGAAAACAAAATGAAATAAAATTGACACACTTTTAGTCCTGAATAGTTCATGTTTATCATGTCAGGCTCAAAATTATTGTTACTTCTGAGATCATTGTAAAGTGAGAAACAGAGAAAGGTAAAGATAGAGACGTAGTGTGACATGATACTGAGACAAAGAGACACACAAATACAAAGATGCAGAAAGAGACAGAGAATCTGTATATCAGCTTAATTTCATAAAAATCAGAAAAATAGATAAGATCGCAGGAATAAATGGAAACCTTGAGTGTCATTGAGTGAAAAATCATGCCTGACAGAAATAGGTCTCTTTATATTCCTGAAAGAAAAAAAAAATGGCTTTGAATTGTAAGATGGTAAAATTCCTATTAATGTCACTCATTTTACTTTTGAATAAATTTTCTTTATTAAAATATTTTGTTTTTTCAATTACATGCTAAAACAATTTTAACATGCATTTTTAAAGTTTTAAATTCCACATTCTCCCTTTATCTCTCTCTGCAAATGACTCATTCAGAAGGCAAGTAATTGATATAGATTTTACATGTATAATCATGCAAAAAATATTTCCACATTAGGAGTATTGTGGAAGAAAACACAGACATCTCTCCATCCCACTCACTTCCCCACAAAAAGCAAAAAAAATAAGTATGTCTCAAACTCATCCAGATTTCATCAGCACTTTCTTGTAAAGTGGAAAGCATTTTTTCATCATAAAACCTTTGGAATTATCTTAGAATCAATGTATTGCTGAGAATAGCTGAGTCATTCACAGTTGATCATCACACAATACTGCTATTAGTGTATACACTGTTTTCCTGGTTCTGCTTACTTCCCTTTGCATCAATTCATGTAAGTCTTTCCAGGTTTGTTTTTATTTTCTGAAAGCATTCTGATTGTAATTTTTTACAGCATAATAGTAATCCATCATAATCATATACCAGAACTTAATTAGTCATTCCTCAACTGATAGGCATACCTTCAATTTCCAATTCTTTGTCATCAAAAAAGAGCTCCTGTATGTATGTGTATGTATGTATTTATATGCATGTATGCATTTGTATGTATGTATATGTATGTATGTATATGCACACATATATCTATGTCTATATATTTATCTATAACTACATAGATAGGTAGTAAGATAGCTAAAGATGTAGATAGACACATACCTATAGTTCCTTTTCCCTTATTTTTATCTCTTTTGGATAAAGATCTAATGTTATTGCTCGGTCAAAGGTTATGCACAGTTTTATGCCCTTGGGCATTACATGCAAAAACAATTTTAAGTCAGTTCACAACTCCACCAAGTGTCCCAATTTTCCCACATTTCCTCCAACGTTTGTCATTGTCTTTTTCTGTCATATTAGCAAATTTGAGGTGTGAAATGGTACTTCAGAGTTGCTTTCATTTGCATTTCTCTAATAAATAGTGATTTAGAGCATTTTTTCATATGCCTATAGATAGAATTGATTTCTTTGTTTTCTATAAATTTTGACCATTTATTGAGGAATGACTTGTATTCTTATAAAGTTGGCTCAGTTCTCTATGTGTCTTAAGAAATGAGACCTTCATCAGAGAAACTTGCTATATTTTTTTCTCTTAGTTTTCTACTTTTCTTTTAATTTTGGCTGCATTGTTTTTTTGGGCAAAAACCTTTTAGCTAATTTGATGTAATCAATTATCAATTTTAGAACACATAATGCTCTCTGTATCTTATTTTGTCATAAATTCTTCCCTCCCCTTTTCCATTGACCTGAGAGATGAAATAGTTTGTGTTCCCCAAATTTGCTAATGGTATCACCCTTTATGTCTAAGCCATGTACCCATTTGATTTTATCTTGGTATATGCTATAAAATATTGGTCTATACCTAGTTTCTGCCAAACTTCTCTCCAGCTTTCCCAGAACTTTATGTCAAATTGTGAGTTCATATCCAAGAACTTTGTATATTTTGATTTATCAAGTGCTTGATTACTATGGTCATTTATTACTGTGTATTAAGTACCTAATGTATTCCACTGATCCATGATTCTACATCTTAGTCAGTATCAGATTGTTTTGATGATTAGCACTTCCAGTCTAAAGTGCGGTATGGCTAGGCCATATTACTTCACTATTTTTTTTACTGATTCCATTGTTTTCTGGATATTCTGGGTTTTTTAGATTATTATTTTTCTAGCTCTATAAAACATCTTTCATTTTTATTCTTTGTTTTTATTTAATAAAATTATCCCATTATTTATTTATTTTATTGGTTTGTTTTGAGTTTTTTATCATGAAACTAGCTCCTAGTTTTATTTATTAGTTCAATGGTTTTCTTATTTTCAATTGTATTAACATCTTATTTGATTTTCAGAATTATGAATTTGGTGTTTAATTGGAGATTTTTAAGTTGTTTTCTTCCTACTTTTTATTCAGTTGCATGCCCAACTTGCTGATCTGCTTTTCCTCTATTTTATTGATGTAAGCATTTAGAGAGATAAATTTCCCCCAAGCTGGTTGGGTATTTTACTTCCTTCTTGAAGTGGATAAAATGGCATCACTCTATGGTGGGAACAAGGTATAGTGTGTCTAACTATTGGACCAATACAAGCTCAAAAGGCTCTACTACAAGTCAGGTACAAATAGTCCCTTTGAACATTTGGAATGGAGATGTCTCTAAATTTGTGCATCTAATATTTCTTTTAAGCTACTGCAATTCTGCTTTGCTCATAAAGTGCCTTGTTTTCTTTCATGTGGATATATCAGGCTATGGGACCCTGTGCCAGTGTTTCCCATCTCACATTTAATTCCAAAATTACTCAGAAATGTATCACTTTTTTTGACATCTATGCAAATGCTTGCCTTGTTTAAGTTCTCTTTAAAATACTCTTTTTGGCAAACATACTTCTGGCATTTGAACAACCTGACTAGCCCATTGGAATCATGCTCTCTGAAGAGTGAATGCTTGGCACTTCAGCTAGAGAAAGAACCTCAGGTTTTGGTACCTGACCTTGCCAGGTGATCTTCAAAATCTTCCCAAGACAATTCAAATATAAGTGATTCAGTTTCCTGGGATGGCACTGGTAGGCTGTCCAGGTTTCACAAATATACAATGATGAAGACAGCATAATGGTTCTGTAAAGCTTCAGTTTGATAGATAGCTTAATACCTCTTCTTTCCCATACTTTTCTTTGGAGCCTCACCAATGCTGAGCTAGCTCCAGCTACACATGCATCAACTTCTTTATCTGTGTGTACATCCCTGGGAAGTATACTGCCAAGGTAAATGAACTTATCCATAGGATTTAAAATTTCTCTATTTGCTGTCACCATAGTAACTTTCTATCATCAGGTTCTTTTTTATTGTTGTTGCTGTTTGTTCATTTTTCCAGTCTTTGTCTTGACTTTGAACTTATGTTAAATTTGGGTTAAATTTGGGCTCTGATACTGCAGTGGAGAGGGTGCTGTCCCAAACTTCAGGTTTTTCATGCTGCTGTTTTCAGGCCTAGTTCTTGGGGTCTGTAAGATTTCAGTTCTGTCAAGGTTGTATGACCTAAGGATCACATGGTCACTGCTCTCCTAGTCTGTGCTCTGGTTTGTGAGCAATCATGAGCACTCTTCTCCCCATACACACACACCAACTCTGACACTATGACTAGGGCCTGTTCTCCTGCTAGTATTCCTTCTTTCCCTTGGGGTGGCCACCTTGAATCACATATGGGCAATGCAACGAAGTCCTGCATCTAGTGCCAGACAAGAGATACCTTTAAGATCCTTCTGACCAGTTGTCTGACCCTCTTATCTTCTGTGAGCTGAAATATCCAGAAGCTATCGCCTACTCAATAATCCCTAAGCCTTATTGATGACTTACTGATGTGTAGGCTGTTTTGGATTGTGTACCACTTTTACCCCAATGAGATAGACCTTTCCTGACAACCACCTAAGTTGTCTTTGGCTAGAAAGTTGTATTACCTTATCCTTTTGTTGGTACTGCCACTCTAGAATTCATTTTCATGTATTGTTTTAAAGGTATTTGGAAGAAAATATGGGAAAGCTTAGGCAACTCCCTTTACTCAGCGTTTACTCTGCCATCTTGACTTCTTTTTAAATACTTCCTAATACCCATAAACTGTTTTCTTCTGTTGAACCAATGTAAGTCTGCGGCTAACTTTTTTATATTGGTTTTTGTTCTGTACTTTGGAGAGAAAAAAACACCTCCACTCCTTCATCTACATGAAAGCCTTTATATTCTTTGAATTCAGCTATCATGGGTGTCCCTAAGTCTCTTCTTCTCAGTAAATATGCCATGATCTTTAGGAGCAGATGGTGGTGCAGCAGATAGAGCATCAGTGCAGGAGTCAGGAGGACCTGAGCTCAAATTTCACCTCAGACACTTGACACTCTGTGACCTTGGGCAGGTCACTTAACTCCAATTGCTTCATCCTGGGTCATCTTCAGTGATCGTGATGAATATCTGGTCACTAGATTCAGATGGCTCTGGAGGAGAAGTGAGGTTGGTGACCTGCACAGCCCTCTCTCACTCAAAACAAAGTCAAGTGGAAGTCATGTCATTATTTCTCTGATGGCATGGTTTTCTTCAGCAATGAAGGACAAACACACACATGATCTTTGAAGGTATGGAATCATTTCTGGCATACTTATCAACTCAGCCTTCATTTCTTAATTTCTTTAGTCTTATTGTCTTTCATGAATCTGTTCAGAAGTGACTGTAATACGTTAGCTGTGGCCTAACTTATGTAGTGTCCAACCAGATAGTTTTTCATTCTGAGTTATATGCTTCCATGAAAACAGTATAAAAACTTATTAGTTCCATGAGTGATTGAATACATGAGTTTGTGTGACACTTTTTTCCCCTACCGATATTGCATTCTTTATAAATCTTAAGATCTCCTTAACATACTCTACTATCAAGACATGTCTTCCCCATTCTGTAACTATGTGACTGATTATTTTTAACCTCAGTATAAGGCTTTTCATTTATCCTATTAAATTTAATCTTAGTAAAGTCATTAATATTTCTTGCATGTTTATTTTTTTAAAGTTTTATTCCATAATTCAATGTATTACACATCATCCCTACTTTCATGTCAAATCTGATAAGCAGTGTCCTCTATAGTCCAACTGATAAAAAATGTGTTGAATATGGGGATAACGACACAATCATGCTCCCCCCCATCCCAAGAAGACTACTCTCCAGGTGGGCATCAATCCATTAATCTCAACATTTTGGTTATATTCATTCAACTTGCTCTAAATACATCAAGCTGATCCAGCATCCTGCCTCCTAGAATTATGGTTGTAAACATCATGGCCAGCAGTTATAGTGAAACAGATGTGTCTCTCCTGGATCAGCACTAAAGCAGCAGATGGTGTGTCAAAATGTTTATAGTTAAACAGAACTACTGCCACTACTTAGAACCTTAAATATGGAAGGTACTAAAGTGGTCATCTATTTAATCTTGTATCTGAACAGAAATAATATCTACATGTGTTTCCCCTGTCCAAGTCTTCACATTACAACCTAAGAAAATGAGGCCTAGTTAAACCAAATACCTTGCTCATAGTCACTTACTTGCAAAGTATCAGAGCTTGGGACCTAAACTAGGTCTCTCTATTCTAAGTCAAGAGCTCTTCTTACTATACCACACTGCCTCTATTTGGTGAATAAATATTTCTCAGGTAACTACGATGCACAGAACCCTGCTCATAAATTTAAACTCCATGAGATTTTTTTAATATATATTCCCAAACAATTTAACAAATCTCAAGTTTAATCCTGGCAGTGTGAAGTCATGACAAAGTTCATAATTGTTTCGGTAGTAGATATGAGAAGAATATATAAAACTAGAAAAAATTTCCTAAGCTTTAACCATAAATATGAAATATTAAGTAATTTACTATAACTAATCCTATATTTTTCCGGAACTTTTTTTAAATTCTGAATTGTTTTTGTAGCTGATTCACATTTTATATTGAAATTATTCATCAACGTTTTCTTTGGAGCAACCACAATCATACAATAGGATGAACTGGTTGGACGGTGCAAAGGAAGTAGAAAATGCAATGCATCAAAAATATTCAATTACATAATGGAAGAGAAATAGGATAGGAATATATATGCATAATATGATGTGTGTGTATAACTCATGTGTATAACTCAAAAATAACTCATGTTCAACCGAGATAATCATTTAAATGTGTCTCTCCTTGGGTACAAAAGGAGATATTCAAAATATGTAGGTAAGGTTATCAGTGGGAGTGAAGGCCTGGTGTGTGGTAGAAGTCTCCAGTCTCAGGTGTCTGCTGATCATCTGATCACCACAGAGATAGCAACAAACAGAACTGAAAACCTGAGAGAAAAATCCAACTAAGAGATGTTATATGGAAGACAAACAAATGACATTAGGGAATAAGGAACATGATACTTCCCCTCTTGGCCTTGAGTTATAGGGGAATGTGCAAAGAAGTATCCAGTAGTTAAGTATGCTACCAGAATTGCAGAGTCTCCAGAGAAATATATGTATTTGTTAACACCAGAAGGCAGACTGTGTGTATGTGGCAGTACAGAATGAAGGGAAGTTTATAAATAATGAGACATGGGTCCAAAAGGGACTGAGGGAAAATAATCACTGGTTGAAAAGGGTTGAGATTATTAGGAGATGGATGGGTTTGTGCTTAAGAAAAAGTGGTTGGAGGGCCACAATTAAGGAAGTAAGATGGTGAGGATTGACAGTTGTAGGGAAAGTCATAAAATGAGGGAATGTGTACTACTGAGTAATCAGAGATGCTTGCAGATTGAAGCAATTCCATAAGATTAATACACCTCAAACACTCGTCCCTGCGCCTACTCCAGTTTCTCTCTGCCTCTCTCTCTGTCTCTCTCTGTGTTTCTTTGTGTCTCTCTCTGTCTCTCTGTCTCTCTGTCTCTCTCTTCCTTACAACTTCTGTAATGGGAATAAAATAGTAATATCTCCTTGCACTCCTGATATGTTTCCAAGATGCATCTAGAAATGTTGGAATTATTTTAGAGAGAAGAAAAGACTACAGCAATCAACTTGTTCCACAAGAGAGCATCCTTTCCTCCAATATTAGAGAATAATAGGGAATTTTTTCCGCTAAAAATCTGTTTACCTTGAAATTATAAAACTTTAAGAAGTATCCTTTTAAAATATCATCTTTAGCATAAAAAATCCCAAATCATGTTACTTCCTGATGGTTTGGCATGCAATAGTGTTTGACATTAAAATGCTTCTAACAACTTTTACTCTTTTTTGTTGACTATATTAATAAAGCTTTTGAAGTTCTTTCTTCCATTTTAAAGCAAAGTAGTCTCCTTCTCTTGGCAAAGAAAAACTCTGTTGAGTCACTGTTATCCTATAATAATACTATTATTATGATTGGATCACCACTGAACCTTATTTTCCTCCAACAATGGCTAAGCATTCCCTGTTCTATAAAACAACAGCAAGAATACCAATAGTGAAAAGAAACAAACAAAAACTGTCCTTTTACCCTAGAATCTTTTCAAATTGGCCTATATTTCTCTCCATTCTTTACCAAATTTCTACAAAGAGTAGTCTATGTTCATGCACACCAACTCCTTACCTCTATTTTTATTCCTGTTAATATCAGGAACATTTCATCTTCCACCAACTGTTCAGATCATGTCATCCCCAGACCTAATAAAGATTCCAAGATTCATGGGAATTTTAGTTCATGATCTTATTATGCCTGTCAAACTGAATACCAACAAATAACAATACTTTTTTAACAATACATATTTTTAATTTTAGAAAGGACTTTTAACCAGGATTATCAGGAATAAATAATATACACAAACAAAAAATAATAAATGTAATACTTCACAAACAAATACATCAGCCTTTGAAAAATGATGTATAAAACAAAAAAAGGATCCTCAGCAATAGTCTTTGATACATTAGATGAACATATTAAGAGACCTTTCTATGATCCAATGGGGTCTACCTACCTGTAAGATTTTGTCACCAGACATAAAGGAGGAAAAACACAAGTAGTTAGGTCACACTTCTGAACCTCAGTGTAAACTTTTCCAGAGGCAGAAATTAATTTGAACAGAAAAGTATTTTCTTCAGTTTCATCAATGTGACTCCCTTGGGGAACCATAGCATTGAATAAAAGAATCTTACCTAATTCAAAAATTGAACAAATATACTTTAATCCTATATTCTTCAAAAGAATATCCTTGTACTAGTTGGAATTTAGTTGAAAAAGAAAGTATTTTCTGCTCGTCTCTCCCAATTCGAACAGCTAGGTTGAATCAAGAATTAACTCTGTCACTATGATGAACAAGATAGCTAAACACACAGCTATTATGCATAAATTGTTTACCATGCAATTATAAAAAAAAAATCAGGGAACTTCATAAGGGATCTGATAACAACATCCATATACTAATCAACACCCTATATTCTATTTTACGAGCCCAGTACCGAATGGTAATTGTTCTCTTCAAAGTAATTAACAGTATCCTAATTGCCATATGCAATGGACCTTTTCACAGATCTCACTCTCCTTGTTATTTCTGAAGCATTTCGCCAAGTGATTCTCCTTGATTGACACCTCTTCCTTGGCTTCTATGATAATTTATTAATTATTATTGGGTGTCTCATTCTCTATCACCCAACAAACATTTAATAAATATCTACTGTTTGGTTGCCCTGCCCAAGCTGTTAGCGATAAAAAATAAAAACAAAACAGACATTTGAATCAAATAGTTTACATTATATTGATTGTATTTGACAAAGCCAATGCATTTCTTTCCTTGATGTCTCTCCATAAGACTGTCTGAGCAAAATGATTTTTTGCCAAAACAATATTTGAATCAATCTTTCCTTTCTACTTCAAAGTGCACTATCAACATGATCTCCCAAGTACCAACCAAAAATAGCTTCAGGCAACAAAATTTTCATCCCTAAAGGTCTTCAAGAGAATGAATGATCACGTCCCAGTGAACTACTTCAGATATGAAAACCTTACCTTAAAATGGATTCATATATGTGTATATATGACACCCTGGGAAAATACATACATATACATATATAAACACATATACATGTACATGTGTGTATGTATGTACATATGTATGTATCCCCAGAACATCTTAGAAAGTTGAACTCTGGCTCTATCATTCTCTTGTTATAAATCAATTTCTTTTAGGGTTGCACTTGAAATTATAGATTATCTTGACTAGAACAAATCTGAGAACCAATACACTTAAGATTTCCTTGTTTTACATAGTTAAAAATGGAAGGCAAAAAATTGGAGATTATTCAGTGCTAGTGGTATCCAGTTCCTTCATATATGCTGCAATAGATTAGAAGATTGATAAATAGATGGTCCTTTAATTTGACTTAGCTATGACAGCAAAATGTAATTATATGCAATTATAGTATATGCAATATACTAATTATAATAATATAATGATATATAATAATAGAATTATATGCAATTATAGTATATATATACATAATATATAATAACATAAAATATATTATATATAATCATGTAATGTAAGAGATAGAAAGAACATTATAAATTATCTAGATCAATGGTAATCATGTTTACAAATAAGACTGAGAAGTGCCTGAAATCTCATGACTAGTAATAGGGGACAGAGTTGGGACTTTAAACCAGTTCTTTTGAGGTTAAGTCCATCATTCTACTGAATCATTATATCTCTTTTTGATAACTTTAATATAAAAGGAGATTCCCAATGACAAATTTAACAAGAAAGATAAAGGTATATAAAAAGAAGAAAGTTTTCTTCCAGTTTAATAGTATAATTTGTTAACTCTTTTTTTTTATGGAAAGCAACAAGAAATCCAATAAACAAAAAAATGTCTTTTGTATTGACACCCTGGTTGTGACAGGATAAAATATTAGCACTTCTGTTCAGAGTTCCTGTCCACAATTTGATCAATCAGCACAACACATGCAATAAGCAAAGAAGAGTTTTCTCATAAGGATAAAAACAAATATGTCTTTGCCATCTGTTCTGTTGTCCATCAGGCTGAATCATCAGTAAAGGATTTTAGAGTCTGATTACTTTGATTAACTTCAAAAAATTGTATTTAACTGATCATTTTGGTAAACTACTTTTTCAGCCAATTTCTCTATTTCATTAACCTTGCAATATGTTTTAATGATTTAACTCACTATAGAATTCAGTCTTGAGAGGGAAAATATATTTTCTGTTTTGGTATCATTTTGTAAATCTTGGAAATCTTTCAACAGAACAAATGGGTTGTATGACATAAAAAAAGATATAAATCATCACATTCTAATTTCAAAAAACTAAACTGGGATAGGAACTGGACTAGGGTTTTCATTAATATAAAAAACTACCTGTTCAGAAAATTCCCTCTATGCACATTGGTACATTCTCTGCAATGTCTAATCTTAAATAGTGGCTTAGAAGATACTTCCCCAAGCTCTCCCACTTTCCCCTTTAAATAATGTAGTAACGCCTAAGGTAAATTCAGGAGAGACAGAGCCAACAGAAGAATGGGGTGAAATAATTTTTGAGCCTATGATAACTTAGAGAGTTGGCAGGAAATGTCTATATCATTGGGGTGAGAGTAAAGCACTGTTCAGTGCAGGCCACACCTCAGCAAACAGCAGGGCTTGAAAACAGCAACTTCCAGAGGTACGGTTCCAGGGCACAGGAGAGTAATGGTGGGGAACAATGGAATAGGCCAGAAGAATAGCGATCGCACTTCTCCTTAAATTATATCACCTTGGAAGAACTGAAAACTTGCAAATCTCCAGACTTGGTTCATAAAACAGCAGCACAAGGAGCCGAAAATTTGCGACACTGTCCTCTCCACCCAGGGAGCAGGGCCCATCTTTGATGTAGAGCTAAAGATCAAGAAGTAAGCAGGAAAGAAAGAGCAAATAACAAGCAAAAAAAAAAAATTGCTGCGGTGACAGGGAAGATCAATGCACAAACTCAGGAAAACAACATTGTCAAAATAGTTACATGACAAGCCTCAGAAAAATGTGAGTTGGTCTCAGGAATAAGAAAAAATCTTGGAAGAACTTAAAAAGGATTTTGTAAATCTAATAAAAAGGTAGAAAAAAACTTGGGAAAATAAATGAGAATGATGCAAGAAAATCATGGAAAAGTGTCAAGTGTCATAAAGTAGGTACATTTTTTAAAAATAATACCTTAAAGAATGGAATAGGCCAAATGATAACAAAGACACAAAAATCCATTGAAGAGATGAAGTTTTCAAAAAGCATAACTGATCAAACATAAAAAATACGCACAAAAATTAATGGAAAAGAAAAAACTCCTTAAAAAGCAGAATTATACAAATGGAAAAGATAAAAGAGCTCACTGGAAAAAATATCCTTTAAAAAATAGAATTGGGCAAGTGACTCCATGAGATATTAAGAAACAATAAAACAAAATCAAAATAATGAAAAAAATAGAAGAATATTTGAAATATCTCACTGGAAAAACAACTGATCTGGAAAATAGATTGAGGAGAGAAAACTTAGGGATACCTTGATGTCCTACAATCAGAAGGTGAAATGGAAATTGAAGGAATCCATAGATCACCTCTTGAGGGAAGAATCCCCTGAATATTGTAGCCAGATTCCATAGTTCCCAGGTCAAGAAAAAAGTGTTGCAAGCAAACAAAAGAAACATTTTTGATATCATAGAGCCAAAGTCAATATAAGACAAAATTTAGCAGTTTCTACATTAAAATATTGGAGAGCTTAGATTATGATATTCCAGAGGGCAAAAGAGATATGATTATAACCTACTCTACAAAATTGATTATGGTCCTTTGAGGTGGGGAGAGAAGGTGGGCAGGAGGAAAGAATATTTAATGAATTAAAATACTTTCAAGTATTCCTGATGAAGACAAAAATAATGAATAGAAAAACTGACTTTCAAATACAAGAATCAAAAGAAGCATGAAAAGATAAACAGGAAAGATAAATCATAAGAGATTCAATAAGGTTAAACTGTTAACATTCCTACATGGGATAATATCCATAACTACTAAGAACTTCATCATTCTGGGGCAACTTTATTTTTACGGGTTAAAAGGAATATACATAGACAGAGGGCATGGATGTGAGTTGAATGGGATAGAATGGGATGATATTTAAAAACATAAAATTAAGGGATGAGAAAGAGGGATGTACAAAAAGAAGGGGGAATAGAGAAGTAGATGGGGTAAACTATCTCATATAAAAGAAGTACAAAAGAGCCTTTACAGTGGGAAGGAAGGTGATTGGGATGGTAGGCAATGCTTGTACCTTACTCTCATCAGAAATGGTTTAAGGAAGGAAAGACATGCTCACTTAGTTATTCATAGAAATCTCTTACCCTACAGGAAAAAAGCAGGAAGGGAGATGGGATAAAAGGAAGGTGGAAAGAAGGAATGATGGGGGAGGCAACAGTCAGAAGGAAAACACATTTGAGGATGGACAGGATGAAAGGAGAGAAAGAGAAGGATAAATGGGGAAATTAGGATGGATGGAAATACCCAGTTAGTAATTGTAACTGTGAATATGAAAGGGATGAACTCAATCATAAAATAGAAGCAGATAGTAGAGCAGATGAAAAGTCAGAATCCTACAATATGCTCTTTGCAAAACACACACTTGAAGCAGAGAGACACAAAGAAAGTGAAGGTAAGGGACTAGAGTAGAATCTGTTATGTTTCAGGAGAAGTAAGAAAAGCAGGGGTAGCAATCATGACTTCAGACAAAGCAAAAGCAAAATTAGATCAAACTAAAAGGGATAAGCAAAGAAACTGAATTTTGCTGAAAGGGTTTATGTTGTTGTTCAGTCATTTTTCAGTCATGTACAACTCTTTATGGCCTTTTTATGGGGTTTTCTTGGTGAAGTTACTGAAGTGGCTGACCATTTTCTTCTCCCATTTCCTTCTCCCATTCAGGGTCACACAGCTAGTAAATGCCTGAGGCATTTGAACCCACGTCTTCCTGACTACACTTGGGGCAATCTACCCACTGCATGACCTAGCTATCCATTGCTAAAAAGTACATAGAAAATGAGGTAATAACTAGATATATATGCACCAAATGGTATAGTCATTCCCCAATCAATAAATGGTCAAAGGATATGAACAGGCAGTTTTCAAATAAAGAAATAAAAGCTATGTATAATCATTGAAAAATGCCATAAATAACTATTGATTAGATAAATAGAAATTAAAACAATCTTGAGGTGCCACCTCATACCTATCAGATTGGTTAATATCACAGAAAAGAAAATATAGATACTGAAGGGCACATGGAAAAATTAGAACACTAATGCTCTATTGGTGGAGTTGACAGATTCAACCATTCTAGAAAGTAATTTGGAACTATGATCAAAGGACTATAAAACTGCGTATCCTTTGACCTAACAATACTACTACTAGGTCTGTATCTGAAAGAGATAAAAAAGAAGGGGGTGGAGTAATGTACAAAAAAAAATTATAACAGCTTTTGTTTGTGGTGGCAACGAATTGGAAATTGAGAGAATTCCAATAAATTTGGAAATTGCTGAACAAGTTATGGTATATTATTTTGATGGAATGATATTATGGTATAAGAAATGAGGAGGAGGATGCTTTAAGAAAAACCTGGGAAGACTTGTGTGAACTAATGCTAAGTGAAGTGAGCAGAACCAGGAGAACATTGCACACAGTAACAGTCTAACATGTTTCACTCATGATACCATGGTAGGCACACTGTCTTGTAGAACTCTTGGGCACAGCTATATTTCAATTCTCTGTCTAATTTATTATAAGGAAAGGTAAAGCAAAAATAATATTCCACAAATTCTTTTTTATGATTATTTTATAGTATTTGTGAAGTATCTTCTTTCTTAAGTAATTATCAGCTATGTGAAAGGCACTGTGCTGGGGAGACAAAGGGGGGATAACAACTGCAGCCTTACAGTAACTCAGATTTTATTGGTGTTGGAGATGAGTTGGGGCATATAAAATATTCACAAATAGTATACTATATATGTGTATGTCTGTACATGTGCACATATGTGCACATACTATTTGTAAAGTATATAAACACACAATGTATAAGATATAATATATACAAGTATACTATATAAAGTGTCTTTATACTTCATATATATTATATGTAATGTAAAGCATATTATACGTATGTGTAAAGGATAATATAGATAATATCAACATATCAAAATATCATATATAATATATAAATTATGTGCAAAATTTATATATTACATTGTGTCTATATACTTTAAAAATAGTATATACAATATATTCTTTGTGTTTACTTTTTTTGTGAACATATCGAATGCCCCACACTCAATCCCAATAAAATCTAAGTTGCTGAGGCTGTTTTTATATTTGTTTTTTGTCTTTGTCTCTCCAGCATATAGCACAGTGCCTTGCACATAGCCAGTAATTACTTCAGAAAGAGAACACTTCACAAACACATTCATTTTTGTATCATAAAATAATTATAAAAATAGTTCATAGAATATTACTTTTTTACTTACCTTTCCTAACAACAAATTAGGTGGAGAATATAAATACTGCTGTACCCAAGAATTTTGCAACACAGCATACCTACAGGGTATGAATGAATATGTTGGAATATGTTAGGCTGTGTACCTATCGTTCTGGATGCTGTATGATTCACTTAAATACAGAGTTGAGTATAGCATTAAAAGAAAGAAAAATGAACAATTATAAGTAGGCAGTAAAAGTCACCAACAGACTCTAATGCCTCTTTAGAGGGTCCTCCTCTTCCTACAAAGAAAATGGCAGCAAATCAGTCAGAGTAATCAAAGTCCTTTGGAGATACTTGCCAATAACATAAACCTAAATTGAAGTTTTCAGAAAATGAATTCTAAAGTGCTTATTCACTGGCATCAAACAAAGATGGGCTCATTCTGATTAGTCTTTTTGGTCCTTTGCAGTAAGTCAGGTTTCTACCTGACTTTGTGTCTCTTTTATAGCATTTCCAGTTCCAATGATGTAAATGAAAAGTGTGGGGGAACCATTTCTTTAATATCCATTATTGTCAGTCTTCAATTCCATGGAGAGACAACATAACAGTAGAGAGAATACAGGAACTGGAGTCATTAGGTCCTAAATTCAAATCCTGCTTCCAACACTAATTCTGTGATTATGGAGAAGTCACTTAACCTCCCCATGACTCAAGTTCATCATCTATAAAATCTACAATACAATGAAACCTAATGCAACGACTTATTGTGGGGATCAAATGAGATAGGTAATTGACCTACAATTTTATTGATGTAAAAATTCCTATTTTTGAAATAAGAAATTCCTAGATAAGGAAACTCCCTCTACTAATGCAGGTCAAAACACCTCTGCAATTTATAGTATTAAGAGTGCTTCCTTGAGCACTAAAACATTAAATGACTTACCCAGGGTCACATAATCAATGCATCAGAGATAGAAAAACCCATGTCTTCCTGACTTCAAGGGTACCTTACTTTCCTCTATATTGGCTGCCTCCATTGTACCCCCAGTTCTCCCCTAAAAAAATATCCCTATTTTATAGGTGAGAAAACTGGGAGAAATGGAGACAGGTAAATGTCTTGCTCAGGATCATACAATTAGTGAATTTCTAATGCAAGGTTTGGAACTCATCTTCCTGACTACAAATTCAGCATTTCATTCAATAGCAAATAATAAAAATTTTGTCTAGCTGTCCAAAAAAAGTGCATATAATGATATAAAATGCCAAATATAATTATTTTGTATAGGATTTCTTTAATAAGCAGCATTTGGACAAGGTATCAGAAGAAGGCAATCAAGGTCATTGAAAGGTACAAAACTATCCCATAAAATGATCAATTGAAGGAAATGGGATATTACTCTACAGAAGAAAAGACTTGAGGGCAGGAGGAAGCTGTCTGCAAGAATTTGAAATTTCTTTCATGTGGAAAAAGAATTAGGCTAGGATCCAAAGCAGAACAAGGAACCTTAGGTTTAATTTACAAAGAGGTATACTTCAACCTGATGCAATAAGAAACATTATTACTTGAATGCTCTTAAAGTGAAATAGGAGATACTTAGTTCCTCTGATAGGAATATTCAAGGAAAGACCAGATTACCATTTGTTGGGATATACAATAGAAGAATTTCTTCATTCAAGAATAACTGTGATCAGATGGACTTTCAAGTTGCTCCCACATCTCAGACTAGATAAACTCCAACTTTTAGTCCTATCTGATTCATTGAATCCATGGAGTTCTTTCTTAGCCTTCCACAATGAAAAGAATTTTCTTTGCTTTCAATGATTGCAATGCATTTATATGATTTTTGTCAAGAAAAATGCATTGTTTGATTAAGAATATGATAAAGAGGTTCTGAAATACTGTTCCATATTTGTGGTCAGAGAACCTGGATTCAAACTCTAATTCTATCACCTACTATGTTTGTGACATTGGAAAAAGCATAATATCAGTGCTCTGTTGTTTTTGTTGTGATTGTTATTGTGTGTGTGTGTGTGTTTCATTAGTATAATGAAGGGACTAGACAGATAGTATTCCTTTCCGCTCTCAAACTTTGCTCCTTTGATATTACCGATGATTCTCTCTTATTATGTGTAAGCAGCTATATATGGAATCTCTTTGCAATGTCCAGGACATCATAAGATTGCTGATGATACTGCTGTTAGCACTATCATTGTTATTATGCCAAGCTTTAATATGTACTAGTAATAAGGGTGTCAGATGTCCTTTGACATATGGGTGGCCACATATTTATAGTGGATTCTAATAGCACTCATGCTTATTAAATAGTGCATAAATAAATAGACTTGGAACATAGAATAGTTACTTATAATAAGAAATAAGATGGCGAACACTAGTTACCGTAAGTTAGACAAATTTTTCTGCAGTACTGCTTTGCTTTTCCCCAATCCCACAGTGGTCTCAGGATTTCCTAGAGTACATTCCTCTATGGAATACTGTATCTTAGGGATCTCTGGTTCCCCTCTTCAACTGGATTTATCTTAAAGCTTTTATAATCAGAAGTAATTATGTGATATTTGATGAGAAGTAGCAAGGCATAATGGATAGAACATTGGCCTTAGAGAGTAAGACTGGGTTCAAACCCTGCTTCAAACACTTAGCAGCTGTGTGAGCCTGAGTAAATCATTTAATCTTACTGTGCTTGGTTTTCTCTTATATAAAATTAGATGATTTGACTCAATAGTCTGTCAAGTTCCTTTTAATTTAAAAACTACTATCTCTGACTATGTTGGCAAGGAGAATTAGAGGTGTGCCTATAAATCAAACTAAGACTATGGATGAATATGTATTAAGAATTTGAGCTCTGTGAAATAAAGGGCTATTGTTTTTAAAAGTTATATATTAGTTTTATATTGCCCCAGGAAATATAACTGAAAAATAATGTTTTTGTACTCAAAAAGAGAGAAAAAGACACCTCAAAACTATTTACAAAATACCTCAGATCCTGTAAAATAAGCCTAATACCCACATAAAAAGTCATGTCACTAAAAACTAATAATTCCATATCTTCTCCTGTGACATTTATGTGTGGCTTAGTAATGAAAATTTTGGATATTAAGAAGAATATGAATTATTAACTTAATTACATCACAAAAGAAATTCTTTTCATTATTGCAGAACATTTTTTTAAAAATCACAAATAAATGATGGCCCTAATGGTAAGGAAATAGAAGATTTAATTCTGCACATCAACTTTCATTGGAAATGCTGGAAATAAAAGGACAAAAAGTTTATTTGATTTCCAAAGGACTCATATACCTAGGTGAAAATCTCAAAAAATTACATTTTTTTTTCTGACAGCTTTTTAATGATTATATTTTAAGGAATTGAAAACTAATGAAATAATTTATATACATTAATTTTGGACATAAAGAAAGCAAGAGTGACTAAGCATAAGAAATGGTATACATATCCATAGGTTCTATCAATAAGCAACTATAACCCCTCAAAAGGTCTCCTTTCAAAAATCTCCTCCTGTATAGTTCTAAACTTTTTATGATGAAATCAATAAAGGAACAATTTTACGGGTATATTGCCTTTGAAAAAAATTATATATTTAGCCTGTCAAAGGTTTTTCTGGTAAATACTTAACAATCATTTCTGGAAGCAGGAAGGGAGATAAATAAATGAGCACTGAAGTTTAATCTGAATTATTATTATTATTTTTGCCCATCACTTTCTTAAGTCTAAACAATTAACAAAACAGTAAATCAAGCCCTAATACATAGAGTTTGCTGATTTCTAGGAAGGATATGCTCACACTGAAAAGTTAACAATCAGCTCTCTAGAGCCATTCAAACTGGCTCTAGTGATGAGATTCAAAGACTGGTCGAGAAGAAGCCCATTATCTCAAGTACCATTTAAAGCCACTTTAAAAGACAATGAGATTCAAATAGGTTGTTCAATGAAATATAAAACTAGGTTGGGTAGCTAGGTGGTGCAATGGATAGAGCACCAGTGCAGGAGTTAGGAGGACCTAAGTTTAAATCTTACCACAGACACTTGACACTCACTAGCTGTGTGATCTTGGGCAAATCACTTAACCCCAATTGCCTCATCCTGGGTCATCTCCAGTCATCCTGATGAATATCTGGTCACTGGATTCAGATGACTCTGGAGGAGAAGTGAGACTGGTGGAGGGCACAGCTCTCCCTCACTCAAAACAAAGTCAAGTGCAAGTCATGTCATTATTTCTCTGATGGCATGAAGGACGAACACACACATAAAACTAGGTGCCTCACCTAAACAGTCATAGCGGGCAAAACTCGGACCTACTGTCCCTGATTACCTCATCTTCCCACCCAAGGCAGGTTTTCTTCTAAATGAATCCCTAGCCTCTCCAGCTTTATTAGGAGGCATCTCCTTGAAGCAGCCTTCTCTTTTGGGGGGACTGCCCCATCTCCTTGGAAAGGGCTTTCTCTCTTAAGAAACTGCTTCCTCAGGGGTAGACTCAAGATGGCTCAGTAAGAACACAGACTTAGCTCTATCAGAAATTTCTTCAGATACCTCTAAAAGAGAATCTGAACAAATTTTAGAAAGGCAGAATCTACTAGGAGACAGAGTGTGGAAGATTTCCAGCCTAAGACAGCCTGGAAGGTCAACAGGAAGAATCTGTTACACGGAACTGGAAGAGCACAGAGCACACAGGCTGCACCAGCACAAACTCAGCCATAGTGGAGACAAGCAGGAACAATTGGAGTGGAAAAAAGCAGAAGCAGCAGTGTAGATTCTCAAACATATCAGTACAGGAAGGGAGTCCAGTGGAACTGAGTGAGAGAGAAGTACAGTAAGAAAGAAACTGTTTAAGTATTGTGGAAATATAATCAGGATAACACAGAATCTGGCAGTTTCTACATTAAGGGATTGAAGGGCTTGGAATATGATATTCCAGAAGTCAAAGGAACTGGGATTAAAACCAAGAATCACCTACGCAGCAAAACTGAGTGTAATACTTCAGGGGGAAAATTGGTCTTTCAACGAAATAGAGGGCATTCAAGCATTCTTGATGAAAAGACTAGAATTGAATAGAAAATTTGATTTTCAAACACAAGAAGCAAGAGAAGCATGAAAAGGTAAACAGGAAAGAGAAACATAAAAGACTTTTTAAAGTTGAACTGTTTACATTCCTACAAGGAAAGATAATATTTGTAACTCTTGAGACTTTTCTCAGTATTAGGGTAGTGGGAGAAATTATGCACACACACACACACACACATACACCCACATATATATACTAGGAACACAGGGTGATTTGAATATGAAGGGATAATTCCTAAAAAGTTAAAATAAAATTGAGGGAGGAGAGAGGAATATATTGGGAGGAGAAAAGGAGAAATGGAATGGGGTAAATTATCACTTATCAAGGAGGCAAGAAAAAATTTCTTCAGTGGATGAGAAAAGGGAGGATGGAAGAGTGAAAAAGGGAAGCATACTCTCTTCACATTTGACTTGAGGGAATGACATGCTCACTCGATTTGGTATGAAAATATATCTTGCACTATAGGAGGGTAGGGGAGAAGGGAACAAGTGAGGTAACAGGAATGATAGAAGGGAGGGCAAATGAGAGAAGGGAGTAATCAAAAGCAAACACTTTTGGGGAGGGACAAGGTCAAAAGAGAGAATAGAATAAATGGGGGGCAGGATAGGATGGAGGGAAATATAGTTAGTTTTACACAAAATAACTTATGGAAGCCGTTTGCAAACCTACACATATGCAGCCTATATTGAATAGCCTGCCTTCTCAGTGGGGATGAGTGGGAAGGGAGGAAGGGAGAGAAGTTGGAATTCAAAGTATTAGTAATGAATGTTGAAAATTATTTTTGTGTACAACTGGGAAATAATAAATACAGGTAACGCAGTATAGAAACCTATCTTGCCCTATAAGAAAAGAGAGAAAAAGGGCATAAGAGAAGGGAAGGGTGTGATAGAAGGAAGGGCATATTGAGGGAAAGGGTAATCATAAAGCAAGGTGTTATGAGGGGAGGGGAGAGAGGGGAGTAAAATTTGAACTCAAAATTTTGTAGAAATGAATGTTTAAAACTAAAAATAAAGAGATAAACATTATTTTAAAAAAAGGAGAATTGCACAAATTGATAAGGAAACACAAAACCAAAATGGGAAAATAGGACAAATGGAAAAGGAAATACAAAACTTAACTGAATAAAATAACTCCTTAAAAGGAACAATTGGATAAATGTAAAAGGATATGCAAGAGTTAACTGAAGAAAACAATGAATTAAAAATTAGAATTGGGCAAGTAGAAGTTAATGACTCTATGAGACATCAAGAATCAAACAAAATCTAAGAATGAAAAAATAGAAGAAAATGTAAAATCTCATTGGAAAAACAATTAAACTGGAAAATAGATCCAGGAGAGAAAAATCTACAAATTATTGGTTTACCAGAAAGTCATGATGAAAAAAAGGGACTGAACAATATCTTCCAAGAAATCATCAAAGAAAACTGCCCTGAGGTGCTAGACACAGAAAGCAATTACCAAAAGAATCGACCAATCACCTCCTTAAAGAGATCTCAAATTTAAAATAGCAAGTAATATTTTTACCAAATTCCAGAATGATCAAGAGAAGGAGAAAACACTGCAAGCAGTCAGAAAGAAACATTTCAAATATCAAGGAACTACAGTCAGGATTACAAGACCTTGCAGCTTCTACATTAAAAAATCAGAGTGATTGGAATATGATATTCCATTAAGCAAAAGGACTTGGATTACAACCAAGGATCAATTACCCAGAAAAATTGAGCATAATATTTTAATCAAGGAGACAGATATTCAGTGAAATAAGGGATTTCCAGACCTTCATAATGAAAAGGCCAGAGCTCAATAGAAAATCTGATCTTCAAATACAAGTCTCAAGATAGGCATAGAAAGGTAAACAGGGAGGAAAACTTATTTTTTAATATAAGCAAACTGCTTACATCCCTCTATGAGAGGATGATACTTGTTAATCTTGAGAAATATATATTTATTATGACATTTAAAAGGAATATACATAGAGGCAGTGAGTATAAATTAACAGATGTGATGATAAAAATAATGTGATTAGAAGGTGCAAAGAGATTGTAATGGAAGAAGAGAAAAGGAGGAAGCAGAAAATGGCAAATTACATCACAAGAAGAGGCATAAAACATATTATAGGAGAGGGAAAGAGGGGAGGGAGATAAGGGTTGTTTGAGATTTACTCTCATCTGATTTGGTTAAAGGAGGGAACAACATACTTGCCCTATATGCAGTAGGAGGGGAAAGGGAAAAGAAAAGGGAGGGGAGGTTGAAAGGAAGGGAAAAAATAGTAAGGGGAAAAGGTAGTAAAATGAAGGGGGGCTGAAAGAAGGGAAGGAAGAGTGAGGGACGTGGTGGTCAAAAATAAAACTATTGTGGAGGGGAAGGGAGAAGAGAGAAATTAAAACATAAACTGGGGGAAATATGAAGAAGAGAAAGACACAGATAGTAATCACAACTTTGAATGTGAATTGGATGAATTCTCTCATGAAAAGGAGACTGATAGCAGAATGGATAAAAATCATATTCTTAAAATATGTTGTTTATAAGAAACACATTTGAAATGGGGAAACACACGGGTAAAGGTAAAAGTTTGGAGCAGAATATAGTGTGCTTCAGTTGATTTAAACAAAACAGGAGTGGCAATCTTTATCTCAGAAAAGGCAAAAGCAGAAATAGATCTAATCAAAAGAAATAAGGAAGGAAACTATATCCTACTAAATTAGGTACCAAAGACAAGGAAGCAATATCATTACTACACATATATGCACCAAGTGGTATAGCATCCACATTCCTAGAGGAAAAGTTAAGGGAGGTACAGGAAGAAATAGATAATAAAACTATACTAGTAAAGGACCTCATGTCTCTTTCTGAACTTGATAAATCTAACCACAAAATAAACAAGAGAGAAGTTAAGGAGGTGAATAGAACTCTGGATAAGGTAAATATGATAGATCTCTGGAGAAAAGAATATGCCTTTTTCTCAGCAGTATATGACACATACACAAAAACTAACAATGAACTAAGGCATAAAATCCTCACAGTTCACAGCAGAAAAGAAGAGATAGTCAATGCATCCTTTTCAGATCATAATACAATAAAAAGTATATGTAATAAAGGGCCATAGAAAGATAGACTAAAAGTTAATTGAAAACAAAATAATCTACTCCTAAAGAAAGAGTAGGTTAAACAACAAATCATAGAAACAATCAATAAGTTTATTGAAGAGAATGAAAATAATGAGACAACCTACAAAAACTAATGGATGCTGCGAAAGCAGTTCTTAGGGGAAGTTTTACATCACTGAATGCATACATGAGTAAAATTTAAAAAAAAAGGAGAAGATTAATAAATTGGGCATGCAGCTGAAAAAGTTAGAAAAAGAACAAATTGAAAATCCCCAAGTAAATACCAAATTAGAGACCGGGGTCGGGCCTCTGAAGGAGGGGAGAGGGAACTCTCTGCGGGCAAGAAGGCACTGATGGAAGAGCAAGAAGAAAGAGATGTTTGACTGGGACCTCCTAAAGGTGAAGGCCATTGAGCCGTATCAGGAAATCTTGGAGGTATATTTGATCAATGCCAAGAACTATGTAAATGGACACTGCACCAAATATGAACCCCAGCAGCTGATTGCATGGAGTGTACTGTGGACCTTGCTGATGGTGTGGCTCTATGGGTTTATCTTCCAGTCTGAGAGCTTCAAAATAGAAGTTTTTTTAGAATCACTGGAAGAATCCCTATTATTGGTATTAAGATCAGAGAGAGATTTAACAAGACCAGGGAAGACATTATCAAGAATCTGTCATTCCTGAAAGTGGACAAGGAATACGTGAAAAACCTGCTGGCAGAAGGTTTAAGTGCATCTGACATTCTGGAGAGACTCAAGGACTACAACTCCCTTGGAAATTCATATTAGGAAGATGGGAAACTCTCTGGGACAGTGTACAGTGGTGATGAAAAACTCACTGAACTTCTCGTGAAGGTTTATGGAGACTGCATGGAACAATCCATTACACCCAGAAGTCTTTCCAGGGGTTCAAAAGATGGAGGCAGAGACTGTGAGGATAGTTTGCACCCTCTTTAATGGTGGACCAGAGTCTTGTGGCTGCATGACTTCAGGCGGGACAGAGAGTATCCTGATGGTCTGCAGAGCCTATCAAGACCTGGCTTATCAAAAAGGCATCAAATTTCCAGAAATTGTGGCCATGCTGCCTTTGAGAAGGCAGCCCATTATTTTGGGATGAAGCTGATACGTGTCCCACTGATTAAGAAGATGGAGGTGAATGTCAAAGCAATGAGAAGGTCCATTTCCAGTAACACTGCAATGCTTGTCTGTTCAATGCCTCAGTTTCCGCATGGGGTGATGGATCCTGTGCCTGAAGTGGCCAACCTGGTTGTCAAGTATAAAATTCCTTTCAACATAGATGCCTGTTTGGGGGGCTTCCTCACTGCCTTCATGCAGCAAGCAGGCTACCCACTGCATCAGCCTTTTGATTTCCAGGTGAAAGGCGTGACTAGCATTTCTGCAGATACTCATAAGTATGGATACACTCCCAAAGGCTTATTCGTACTACTGTACAGCAGCAAGGAGTATAGGTGCTGCCAGTTTTGCATTTCCCCTGATTGGCAGGGAGGGATCTATGCATCTCCCAGTATAGCAGGATCAAAGCCCGGTGGCATCATCGCAGTCTTCTGGGCCACTTTGATGCACATAGGGAAAAATGGCTATGTTGAGGCCACCAAGAATATGATCAGAACCCCCTGCTTCCTCAAGTCAGAGCTAGAAAAAATCAAAGGCATCTTTGTTTTTGGGGACCCCCTGCTGTCATTTATCACTTTAAGCTCTAATGACTGAGAGTTTTCAACTCTAATCTCATGACAAGGGTTGGAACTTGAATATTTTGCAGTTCCCATCAAGCATCCACATCTGCATCACCCTGGTTCATACTCATCCCAAGGTTTCCATGCTGTTTCTGAAGGATATCCAGGAGTCTGTCACACAGATCATGAAGAATCTGAAAGCTAGGACAACAGGCATGGGTGCCATTTATGGGATGTCCCAGACTGTCCCTGACAGGAAGATGGTAGCCGAATTGACAGAGGCCTTTTTGGACAGTCTTCTCTCCACAGACACATATCAGGGAAGTCAAAAGAATGGTTCCCCCAAATCTCACTGATCCTGTGCCTGAGGATGCCTTCTAGCCATGCTCCTGGGCTAACCTATGGAGGAAGCAGGCTGCTCTGAACTGAGGCGATTGTTCACATTCCATTTCAAGGGCAACTTCCAAGACATGTGGATTTGAGGGATTCTTCTTCCTTTCCTTCTCTCCAAGCCCCAGGGTTGCTTTTAATTTGGAGATAACTGAAAGAGTTCCTCATGTAATGATCTTGTCCCTGCTTTCATCCCTTCTTGGTATTTTATTAGCTATTTCACCCATAATCATTGTGTGGCTATTTTGACCTCTTCTGGTTTCTTAGGGAAGCAAGGGTGAGACTCTGGAGCCTGAGCAGCCTCCCCTTGTCTCTTCCTTTGTCATCCTCAGCCAAGTTGCCTATGTCTATCTTAAGCAGATGTCCTTCCTCTGAACTGATTTGGGTTTCTGTTCCCAACAAGCACCAGAGGTAGGCAACGGGACCCATTTATGATGATCATGGCTAATTTCTTTGTATTTAGTAGGAGACTTGCTAGACTGAACCATTATTCTGGTGGGATAAGGTTGGATCAGTCTATTTCTTCCCAGAGAAAGTGGCTCATCTCAGTCCTGCCATTCCCCCAAAGGGAAGACTGCACTGGACTTAGCCACTTCTGCATCAGAAATCCCCTTTTGGTTCTGGGACTGCTATTCATGATCCTTTTCCTCCGATGGGTTCAGGGTCTTCCATAGGTTGGATAAAGAAAATGCTCACCAAGGTACTCTGGCATCTCTGTCCCTGAAGTTTGTTCCCCGAACTGGAGATGGTCTCCCTCCCCCTCCCCCCAAGACTTGCTGCAGTCAGAAGCTAGACTTCACTGTATTGGAGTGGGATGGGGACTCAAGCTGGGGTTGGGGGAAGCACTAAAATTGTTTTCTCTATTCCTACCTTTGTCTTTTTTTCTTCAAGCCATCCTGTAGCATGAAACTGGTAAATGCATTGTGATCCTCGTTACTTGAAGGCACATTTGAAAGGGCATTCACCAATCTGCCTTGACTTATTCTGGCTCTTTTTGAGGAGGATGTGGGAATCTCCATTATAGACCCAGTTTATGCCCCAACCTTGCTCAAATTCCTATGGTACTTATGGCAGCTGAGCCTCAGGTTTTCTCTCTCATCCCCAGCTAAAAGTGAGCAGGCTCAGGGCAACATCTTTACTAGAAATAAAAGGCCTCATGGGGATTGTCCTGGTCCCTGCAATTCCTTGGTAGACTGGTATCTCAGGTGGCATGGGATAAGTGAGCAGATCCTGCATTCGCTCCATGCTCTCACTCTCTTTGGTGCTCTACTCTGCTGGAGCTGTCCTGCTTTCTGATTTCTTGGTAGCGTGCCTTTCTCTGCCATAGTAAGCAGCTGCTCCAGACCCTAGGTGTTCATGAAATGTGTCTATTGATTTCTTTTCATACCAACCCTGGGCATGGGACTTTTTATGACAAAGCTATATGTTTTCCTGTGGGCCATTCCCTTCTTCTGGGATCCTAGGAATGTCCAGCTTATCCACTGGCACAAGCTTGGCAGATCCTGTGAGCTCCCAATGCTGTGAATTTGTACTTCCACATGCCAGTGGGGAAGGAGAGTCACATTCTTGTCTTGCTTATTTAAAGTGCCAGAGTAGTGGAATTCCCAGCTGTTGCTGATTATGTGATAGTATGGCATGTCTGACTTCTTTTACTTGTTTTGCCCTGTTTCCTCTACATTTTGCCCCAAGGGATTTGGAGGAAGGGGAGAAGTCCCTTGGAGCCGAGAATCACATGCTTCATTTTCTTTATCAACCATCCCTCTGACTCATTTAATTACTCTGTGTAAGGCATTGCTTTGTGGTGGTGCCAATAGTCTGAAAACTGCAGGAACTATACTTGAGTCTAAAGTGTTCTAGGGGATCCAGAGCCCTGGAACCAGCCAGCAGGTATGGATGGAGCTAAAGTCCTCCCCCTTCACTGCATTCTGGAACCCTGGAGGTCTCTCTGCAGACCAAGCCCCCAAAGCTCTTCTTCCCTCAGCTCTTCTCCAAGGAACTGAGAGCCACACTAGTTGTCAGTCCTGTTGCAACCTTAATTCAAAGTTTCACTCTTTTATCAAATCTCTTCCCTTCTCTCTTCCAACTTATATGTAATTGTACTATGATGGTGTGTGTGAGCTGGTCAGCAGCCTAGGGCAAGTCTTAGCTACTTAGGCTACTTAGCTCTGTCCTTGGTTTACTCTCTCATTTCTTCTTTCTCTTGCTGGTAGAGAAGTAGCCATGTGAGACATACTTTCAACTCACTCTTAATACAGTTTTCAGCCTTATAATTGGAATCTTGACAGTACTTTCCCTTTTACCCTCCCCTCCCCCTTCTCCTCTCTGATTCCTCTGCCAAGCTGCAGTAGTAACCTTGAAAAACAATTAAACGTCTAAAATCTTCAAAAAAAAAAATACCAAATTAGAAATACTGAAAACCAAAGGACAGATTAATAAATTTGAAATTAAGAAAACTATTGAGGAGCGGGGCGGAGCCAAGATGGCGGAGTGAAAGCAACGACTCACCTAAGCTCCTGGAAAAACTCCTCTGGATATCTCTGGGGGGAGAGTCTGACCAGACTTTGGAGGTGTAGAATCCAGTGGGAGACGGACTTTGACGGATTCGGAGCCCAGGCTGGACTGGAGGGTCCACGGGAGGGATCTGTTCCGCGGGGGTAAGACCCCGGCGCACAGCGCAGCGCGGTCGGCGCGGCAGGGCAGAGGGGACCCGAGGGGCCCGAGAGTGGCGGGCGAGACCAGCGGAGCAGGAGATAAGCCAGGCCGAGTCAACGATATCAGCGCAACAGCCCTTGAAATCTCCAGCCTAAAGACGGGACTTCAGTGGGTCACTACTTGAACATCCAGGAGCTGGGATGCCGGAGTGATCAGTAAGTGCTCTCCCCTCCCCCCCGATGACCGTGAGGGAACCATAAAATTCTTCCCCAGATTAATCCTGGATCAGTGGGAACAGCAGAAGGGGGCGGGTGGTCTCATAACACCAGAGGCTGGAAAAGTGGCAAAGGGGGATTCTTCCTACGGTGGTGGAGGCTATCTGGAGGGACAGACGACCCAGGGCAGAGAAAATTCGCACTGAGACCCAGGCAAGCCTCAGCCCGGGAGACGAGCCCCAGGAGGGGCGGGAGCAGGCATTAGCCTCTAGGCGTGCCCCAGCCCTCCAGGGGAAAAGGGAAGACAATAGGGAAGCTGGGATCACCATCCCCTGACCTTGCCTTTGCCTCAGGTCAGCTGAGGAGATATCCTGAGACCAGACCACCCCTCCCACACACCTATCAAGCAAACTCCAGGGTTGATCTGGGAAACAACAACAACAACAACAACAACAACAACAACAAAAAGCCTGCTTTTAGCCTAGACAAACATCAACTCAACTTAAAAGATCTGTATCTTCTGACTGAAAGAACCAAAAGCTACAACACTCAGCCAACATCATGAATCGGAAAAAGCAGACGAAAAGTGTAAAAACCATAGAATCTTTCTATGGGGATAAGGACCAAAACACAAACACCAAAGAGGTCAGAGCTGAGACTGTACTTCCATCTGAAACCTCAGATGGGACTATGAATTTCTCGCAAGCACAACTAGATTACCTGGAATGTCTGAAGAAGGATATAAAAGAAAAACTGGCCAATGATTTTAAAACTATAAAAAAAGAATTCACTGATGAGAACATCACTCTGAAAAAGAAAATTGAAGAAATGGAAAAGGAAGTTCAAAAATTAACTGGAGAGAATAATTCCCTAAAAGGAAGAGTTAATCAAACGGAAAAGGAAACTCAAAACCTAATAGGGAAAATTGATCAGATGGAAAAGGAAACCCAAAACCTAACTGGGAAAATTGGTCGAATGGAAAAAGAAGTACAAAAATTAAATGGAGAAAATAGCTCCTTAAAGGGAAAAATTGGTCAGATGGAAAAGGAGATGCGAAAGCTAACTGAAGAAAACAATACGATCAAGATTAGAATTGGGCAAGTAGAAACTAATGACTCAATGAGGCAACAAGAACCAGTCAAACAAAATCTAAAGAATGAAAAGATAGAAGAAAATGTAAAATATTTAATTGGAAAAACAACTGACCTGGAAAATAGATCCAGGAGAGAAAATCTAAGAATTATTGGCCTGCCAGAAACCCATGATGAAGAAAAGAGTCTGGACAATATCTTCCAGGAAATCATCAAGGAAAACTGCCCAGAAGTACTAGACTCAGAGGGCAAAATAGTCATCGAAAGAATCCACCGTTCCCCACCCGAAAGGGATCCCAAACTCAAAACCCCAAGAAATATAGTTGCCAAATTCCAGAGCTGTCAAGTGAAGGAGAAAATACTACAAGCAGCCAGAAAGAAACAATTCAAAAATCAAGGACACACAGTCAGGATCACACAGGACCTTGCAGCTTCTACATTAAAAGATCGAAAGAATTGGAACCCAATATTCCGTAAGGCAAAGGAGTTGGGACTTCAACCAAGGATCAACTACCCAGCAAAGTTCAGCATAACATTTCAGGCAAGGAGAAAGTCATTCAACGAAATAAGGGATTTCCAGAGCTTCCTGACCAAAACACCAGAACTCAATAGACAATTTGATCTTCAAATGCAGGTCTCCAGAGAATCATAAAAAGGTAAACAGAGGGGAAAAAACAAAAACAAAAACTTGCAACTCAATTAGGGCAATCTGTTTACCTCCCTATTAGGGAAGATGATACCTGTCAATCTTGAGAACTGTGCAGCTATTATGATAAAAGGGATATATGTAGAGGGAACGGGCATAAAGTAAATGATGTCATGTCAAAAATATGATTTAAGTATGACAAGGGAATGTAATAGAAGGTGTGGAAAGGGGGAAACAGAAAATGGCAAATTATATCACAGGAAGAAGTACAAAACTATAGTAGAGGGAAGGAGGGGAGGGAGATGAGCATTGTTTGAGAGGTACTTTCGTCTGATTTGTTCAAAGGAGGGAACAATAATCTTAAGTAGATAATCCTAACTAGCTCTATAGGTAGTAGGAGGGGAAGGGGGGAGAAAGGGGAGGGTGACTAAAAGGGAGGAAAGAAGCAATAAGAGTAAAGGGGACTAAAAGGGAGGGGGGCTAAAAGAAGGAGGGGAAGGCTGCAGGAGGAGGGGGAGAAAAGTGAATACTATTGAGGAGGGGAAGGGAGACGGGAGAGTTAAAAGCACAAATGGTGGGAAAGAGGGTGGAGGGAAATACACAGATTGTAATCATAACCGTGAATGTGAATGGGATGAACTCTCCCATAAAACGGAGACGGATAGCAGAATGGATTAAAAGCCATAATCCAACAATATGCTGCTTACAAGAAACACATTTGAAATGGGGGGATACACATAGGATAAAGGTCAAAGGATGGAGCAGAATATATTGTGCCTCAGCTCATGTAAGAAAGGCAGGAGTAGCAATCCTAATCTCAGACAAAGCAAAAGCAGAAATAGATCTAATCAAAAGGGATAAGGATGGAAACTATATCCTACTAAAAGGCACCATAGACAATGAAGCAATATCATTACTAAACATGTATGCTCTAAAAAAAAAGGAAAGTAAGTGGTATAGCATCCAGATTCTTAGAGGAGAGGTTGGGGGAGTTGAAGGAAGAAATTGATAGCAAAACTATACTAATGGGGGACCTCAACCTCCCCCTCTCTGAACTAGATAAATCCAACCTCAAAATAAACACGAAAGAGGTTAAGGAGGTAAATAAAACTTTGGATAAGGTAGATATGATAGATCTTTGGAGAAAATTAAATGGGAATAGAAAGGAATATACCTTTTTATCAGCGGTACATGGAACATTTACAAAAATTGACCATGTACTAGGACATAAAAATCTCACAATCCAGTGCAGAAAGGTAGAGATAATCAATGCATCCTTTTCAGATCATAATGCATTAAAAATTACATGTAATAAAAGGCTATGGAAAGAGAAACCAAAAATCAATTGGAAACTAAATAATCTAATTCTAAAGAAGGATTGGGTTATAGAAGAAATCATAGAAACAATCAACAACTTCATTCAAGAGAATGACAATAGTGAGACAACATACCAAAACTTATGGGTTACTGCAAAAGCAGTTATTAGGGGAAGTTTTATATCTCTGAATGCTTACATAAATAAAATAGAGAAAGAGGAGATCAATGACTTAGGCTTGCAGTTGAAAAAGCTAGAAAAAGAACAAATTGAAAATCCCCAAGTAAATACCAAATTAGAAATACTGAAAACCAAAGGAGAGATTAATAAAATTGAAATTAAGAAAACTATTGAATTAATAAATAAAACCAATAGTTGGTTTTATGAAAAAACTAATAAAATTGATAAACCTTTGGTCAATCTGATCAAAAAAAAGAAAGAAGAAAACCAAATTACTAACATTAAAAATGAAAGGGGTGAACTCACCTCCAGTGAGGAGGAAATTAAAACAATAATTAGAAACTACTTTGCCCAACTTTATGCCCACAAATTCGACAATCTAAACGAGATGGATGAATATTTTAAAAAATACAAATTGCCCAGATTAACAGAAGAGGAAGTTGAATACTTAAACAACCCCATCTCAGAAAAAGAAATTGAACAAGCCATCAATGAACTCCCTAGGAAAAAATCTCCAGGGCCAGATGGATTCACAAGTGAATTCTATCAAACATTTAAAGAACAGTTAATTCCAATACTACATACACTATTCTTGAAAATTGGGGAAGAAGGAGTCCTCCCAAATTCTTTCTATGATACAAATATGGTTTTGATACCCAAACCAGGAAGAGACAAAACAGAGAAAGAAAATTATAGACCAATTTCCCTGATGAATATAGATGCAAAAATTTTAAATAAGATTTTAGCAAAACGAATACAGCATCTTATCACGAGATTAATACATTATGATTAGGTAGGATTCATACCAGGACTACAGGGCTGGTTCAATATTAGGAAAACTATTAGCATTATCGATCACATCAACAACAAAGCTAACAAAAACCACATGATTATCTCAATAGATGCAGAAAAAGCTTTTGACAAAATACAACATCCATTCCTACTAAAAACATTGGAGAACGTAGGGATAAAGGGAACTTTCCATAAAATAATAAGCAGTATCTATCTAAAACCTTCAGCAAGCATTATATGCAATGGGGATAAGCTAGATGCATTCCCAATAAGATCAGGGGTGAAACAAGGTTGTCCATTATCACCACTATTATTCAATATGGTACTAGAAATGTTAGCTGTAGCAATTAGACAAGATAAAGATATTCAAGGAATTAGAACAGCCAAAGAAGAAACTAAGTTATCACTCTTTGCAGATGATATGATGATTTACCTAGAGAATCCTAGAGATTCAAGTAAAAAATTACTTGAATTAATAAACAACTTTGGCAAAGTTTCAGGGTACAAAATAAACCCACACAAATCTTCTGCATTCCTATATATTAGCAACAAAGTCCAACAGCAAGAGATAGAAAGAGAAATCCCATTTAAAGTTAGGGTAGACAGTATAAAATACTTAGGAGTCTACCTGCCAAAACAAACCCAGGGACTATATGAACACAATTACAAGACATTTTTGGCACAAATAAAGTCAGATTTAAGTAAGTGGAAAAACATTAGTTGCTCATGGGTAGGCCGTGCTAATATAATAAAAATGACAATTCTACCCAAATTAATATACTTATTTAGTGCCATACCAATTAAACTATCAGACAATTACTTTCTAGAGCTGGATAAAATAATATCAAAATTCATCTGGAAAAACAAAAGGTCCAGAATATCAAAGGGACTAATGAAAAGAAATGCTTGGGAAGGTGGCCTAGCGCTACCAGACCTCAAACTGTACTGTAAAGCAGCAATTATCAAAACCACTTGGTATTGGCTAAGAAACAGAGAGGTAGACAAGTGGAATAAACTTGGCACTCAAGATGCAGTAGGCAAGGAATATAGCAACCTTCTGTTTGATAAACCCAAGGACCCCAGCTTCTGGGATAAGAACTCATTGTTTGACAAAAATTGCTGGGAAAACTGGATAACAGTGTGGCGGAAATTAGGCATAGACCCATACCTGACACCGTACACAAGAATAAAGTCCAAATGGGTACATGATTTAGGTATAAAGATTGATACCATGAATAAACTGGAGAAGCAAGGAATGGTGTATTTATCATATCTATGGAGAAGGGAAGAATTCTTTACTAAAGGAGAGATAGAATGCATTATGAAATGCAAAATGGATAACTTTGAGTACATTAAACTGAGAAGTTTTTGCACAACCAAACCCAATGCAACCAAAATCCGGAGGGATGTAGTAAATTGGGAAAGAATTTTTACAGCTAAGCTCGGGGATAAAGGCCTCATTTCTAGAATATATAGAGAACTGACCCAAATGTATAATCATACAAGTCATTCCCCAATTGATAAATGGTCAAAGGATATGAACAGGCAATTTTCAGAGGAAGAAATTAAAGCTATCTATAATCATATGAAAAAATGCTCTAAATCACTATTGGTTAGAGAGATGCAAATCAAAACAACTCTGAGGTACCACATCACACCTATAAGATTGGCAAACATGACAGAACAAGAAAATGATAAATGCTGGAGAGGATGTGGGAGAGTTGGAACACTAATTCATTGTTGGTGGAGCTGTGAGCACATCCAACCATTCTGGAGAGCAATTTGGAACTATGCCCAAAGGGCTACAAAAATGTGCATACCCTTTGACCCAGCAATATCGCTACTAGGACTATATCCCCAAGACATCATAAAAATGGGAAAGGGTCCCACATGTACAAAAATATTTATAGCAGCACTCTATGTAGTTGCCAAAAACTGGAAGTCAAGGGGATGTCCATCAATTGGGGAATGGCTGAATAAATTATGGTATATGAATGTAATGGAGTACTATTGTGCCATAAGAAATGATGAACAAGAAGACTTCAGAGAGGCCTGGAAGGACTTATATGACCTGATGCTGAGTGAAAGGAGCAGAACCAGGAGAACTTTATGCACAGCAACAACCACAGTGTGTGAGAGTTTTTTCTGGTAGACTTAGATTTTTGCAATAACACAAGAACTTCTGAAAAAAAAAAAATCCCAATGGTGGACCTCAAGGCAAGATGCCTTCCACACTCAGAGAGAGAAATATGGAAGTCACTCACGTAATGTAGCAGATCATGTTTGTGTATGTGTATCTGTTTGTGTATCATGTTCTGATTTGTTATACGGATTCTTTCATTTATCTTAGTCTGACTACATAGCATGACTATAGTGAAAATATACTCAATAGGAAAGTATATGTAGAATCTATACAGAATTGTATGCAGTCGTGGGGAGGGAGGGAGGTAGTGGGGGGTGGGTGGGGAGGGATAAAATCGCAATTGTATGGCAGTGATTGTTAAACATTAAAAAAAATAAAAATAAAAAAAATAAAAAAAAAATGCTGACCCAATATAGACAGTACTAGAAACAAAAAAAAAAAAAGAAAACTATTGAACTAACCAATAAAACTAAGAATTGGTTTTATGAAAAAAATAATAAAATTTATAAATCGTTGGTCAATTTGATAAAAGAAAGAAAGAAGGAAACCAAATCAGGAACATCAAAAATAAAAATAGCAAATTCACCTCCAATGAGGAGGAAATTAAATCAATAATTAGAAATTACTTTTTCCAACTCTATACTACTAAATTGGACAATGTAAGTGAAATGGATGAATATTAAAAATTATAAATTGATCAGATTAAGAGAAGGAAAAGTTAAATACTTCAATGACCCCTTCTCAGAAAAAAAAATGAATAAGCCATTAATGAGCTCCCTAGGAAAAAACCTCCAGGGCCAGATTTACAAGTGAATTCTATCAAACATTTAAATAACAGTTAATTCCAATAGTACATAGACTATTTGGGGAAATTGTTGAAGAAGAGGTCCTACCAAATTCTTTTTATGATACAAATATGGTGCTGATACCTAAACTAGAAAGAACGAAAACAGAGAAAGAAAATGATAGACTAATTTCCCTAAAGAATATAGATGCAAGAATTTTTAACAAGATATTAGCAAAAAGATTACAGCAACTTATGATGAGAATAATACATTATGATCAGGCAGAATGTACACCCAGAAAAGTAGGGCTGGTTCAATATTAGGACAACTATTAGCATTATTGATCATATAAACAACAAAACTAACAGAAACTACATGATTATCTCAATAGATGCAGAAAAGGCTTTTGACAGAATACAATACCCATTCCTACTGAAAACATTAGAGAGCATAGAAATAAATGGATCCTTCCTTAAAATAATAAGTAGTATCTACCTAATAACATCAACAAGCATTATATGTAACAGGGACAAATTAGATGCAAAAGGTCAGGGGTGAAGCAAGGATGTCCATTTTCACCACCATTATCCAATATGATACTAGAAATGTTAGCTTCAGCAATAAGAGAAGAAAAACAAAGTGAAGGAACTAGAATAGGCAAGGAAGAAACTAAGTTATCACTGTTTGCATATATGATAATATACTTAGAGAATCCTAGAGAATCAAGTAAAAAACTACTTGAAATAATAAATAATTTTGTCAAAGTTGCAGGTTACAAAATGAACCCACATAAATAATCTGCATTTCTATATATTACTAACAAAATCCAACACCAAGAGATAGAAAGATAAATTCAATTTAAAGTTACAGTAGACATTATAAAATACTTGGAGTCTATGTGCCAAAACGTACCCAGGGACTATATGAACAATTTACAATACACTTTTCATACAAATAAAGTCAGATCTAAGTAACTGGAAAAATATAAGTTGCCTGTGGGTAGGCCCAGTTAACATAATAAGAATGACAATTCTACCTAAATGTATATGCATATATACATATAAATGGGTTTATATGTATTTATGCATGTATATACATTTAAACATATTTATATACTTAGATATAGTTAGATATAACTATGACATTTTAGATAGCTATTATATAGCTGGGTATTTTATATATGGATATGCATGTGTATATATGTATATGTCTACACCAACATTATGGAGACTATAAACAATGTGCCCATAATATCAGAACAGAATTTTGGATTCCAAACAAGATTTTGAGGCAAAGAGCGACCTACAAGTTCACTTCATGATTCTTGATGTTTGAGACTTTTGCAGTGAGACCATAGAGAAGAAAATCTTCAAAAACTAGGAGAACATTTGAGACTTTTAGGCAAAGTGATGATATAATAGAACTTCTTGACCTGGCTTGAAAAAAGAGCAGAAGTAAGAACCTTCCATTAAAGTTTCTTCACTGGGGATCTCGTTTAGCCAAGAGTGTTAAGTCCCAGAAGCATTCCTCAAGATGTTCACTCTAGTTATTTAAAGTTATTAAGAACATAACACTGTCCAAAGTGCTGATATTTATAAACCTGGCTTTGTACTTTGGCATACTATTGACTTATTTTATTCTCATAACTATGCTGTGACATGAATTATACTGGCATTATTAACTCTATCTTATGGATGAAGAAAATGAGGCTCAGCATGCTTAAGTAACTTGTTCATGGTCACATAACTAGTACAGGTGCCAGCTAAGAATCAAATCTCTTTCCCTTTCAATTTCAAATTCAATCTACTATTCGCTAAACACTATCCCTCCCATATCATTCACACTGCCATTCATTCGAAAGAGAACACCTAGTGCTCCCCTTGAATTTGAATATACCCTAATAATATAGGAGATCACACCATGAATACACAATAAAAAGGCATAAAGTCATCAAAGAAAATCTATAAAATAGTGTCAAATCAACATTTCCTCTTGCAGTGCAGGAAACCCTGGGCTTTTCTTTTTTCCAGAAGTGGTTCAGATCTGAGATCTATGTCTTCCTAACCATACTCCTGTTGGCAAATCAGCCTTTCTGAACTTTAATTGAAGCAATTATATTTACACCCTATTTCATGGAATTATTATGAAAAGTACTTTGTAAGCAACAACATGACATATAAATGTGGGGGAAAAACCATGAATAAAAACTCCATCAGAAATGTGGGATTTATTGAATGGACTGGATTATCATTATATATTCAAGAGACAGAAAGTTAAGATAAGATAGTAAGGTGGCCCCAGAATTAAATGGGAAGAAGAGGATAATAAGAAGATAAAAATTTATAGAGTTCCTTTAATGACCCAAGGTTCTCTAGAACAAAATGGCCTATCAGTTCAATGCCAATATTATACTAGTGTTGTTATATTGACATAAGTCATGGAGCTGAAGAAATAACAGTGAATATCACTCTGAAGTCAATGATAGACATGAATAACCTGAAAAATTTAATAAATAAGCAACTATAAAGAACATAGACAATGGATTACATCAAAGAAATATAGGCTCAAAGAAGAAGATAGTCTCTTCATGTGGCAAGAATTAGGGATAAATGATTGGCAGATTACCTACTCCACTGGCATCCTATTGTGAAAGGAAAATAAAGAAGTCTGATAAGAAACAGTAGGTGATACTACCAATGGTAAACTTAAGAGGGAATGGAGAATGTGACCCATGAAATGGGCAATCAAATATGAGATATCATCTGCATCCTTGGATGAAACACCATAAAAATCAGATCACAAATCCATTTGAATATTTAGGGTAAGGATGAGTAGACTAGGAGTTCAATGCTTAGTCTTTTCCATTGATTAACTCCTATTGTTTAACTGGTACAGGTTTTATTTCTTTAATTTCTTTATTTCTTTGATATATTTATTTCTTTAGAATATAACTTCAGATCAATCTATTCTTGTTAATCCTCCTTTCTTCCGACTTTTTGTCTATATTTCTCTTAAGATTCTTGATGTTTTTGTTTTTCCAGATCAATAAAATCATTCTATTTAGCTCTATAAAGTAACATCTAACCAATTTGATTGATTTGACTAAGAAACCAGTTTGAAAGGAAATTGAAGATAAAAATACCAAAAGAATGGGGAGAAAACTGACCCTGATCAAATTACTTAATCTGTCTGCCTCAGTTTCCTCAACTGTAAAAAAAATAATAAAAACATGTACCAACTAGGATTATTGTGAGGACAAAATGAGACAATATTTATAAAGCATTTCTAAAACTTAGAGCACTATATTAACATTATTTATCATCATTCTAATTACAACAAAAATGGAAATGAGAAAACAGCAATAAGTACCCATCCATATACCGACTTTCTTAGCTTCCATTTTGTGAGTTGGTTAATCAGACAATGAATAATATTAGGCACCTATTAGGGTGACAGGGTATTTTTGATAAGGACATTGTAAGGGAATGGGTAGGGTTTTTTACAAATAATATGACACAGGAAAAGACATCTTTACAATCACACAATTGATAGAAAGACATAGGTTCTATAAGATTTCCATTTTGGATCAATAGGCCAAAATACTGTTGCAAAGTCTCTCTCTCCAACAAGTTGTGATATGTGTATGTTTTAATATTTCTCAAAAAATAATAGAAATAACCTTCTATTTTATAAGCCTCATCATTAATATTAAGGGAGGCAGAAAACAGGAAGAAACTCATCATAGATATCTATCACTGCAATGGGTGAGGTCAAGCAAAGAGTCCATGTTGAAGTCTAATTACTTATAGATTTTGAGGTCCTCCAGATGGTCCTGTTTAAGGATGCCAATGCCACTAATACAAAATCCCAGGACATTCAGAGGCACCTAAATATGATTAAATATAATCACTCCTAAGCATTTAGCCTAACTGAACCAAATGAATAAAGATGGCTTATAAACTGATTCAACTATGGCATGCAGTTGAATAGATGTCATGGAGAACATGTGTATGTGTGTGTAATTCTGAAGAAACACTAAAAATTAATTTTGAGATGAATCTACAATTTAACAGGAACAAGAGAGCAGAATGGATTGCCTTTGAAAATTGCAAAGTTCCTTGAATGACCCAAAATTCTTCCAATTCTTAACACTAATTTTCTTCTGGTTATTTTGAATGGCTATAAACCATGAGACATTTAAGTCTAGGAAACATAGAGTATGCTGTAGTCTATGAAATGTTCAAGATCACTCAAAGGGCTGAGGTGTACATTATGGGTATGATCCAAATATACTCAATAAAAGGATGAAAAAAGCAGTACTGTGGTATAATCCCAAAATGGTCAAATGATATCTGTTCAATTCCAAGACAAACCATTCAACATTACAGTAACATAAGCCTATGCTCCAAACACAGTTGCCTAAGAGTCCAAAGTTGGTCAGTTCTATGAAGACCTACAACATCTAGAAATAATACCAAAAAGATGTCACAACCACCAAAGAGAATTAGAATGAAAAAGTAGGAAATCAAAAGAAAAATTGGAATAACAAGCAAGTTTGACCTTGAAATACAAAATTAAGAAAGGTAGACACTGATAGAATTTTGTCAAGATAACTCCCTGGTCATAACAAACACTCTTTTTCAACAACTCAAATGGTGACTCTACACATAGGCATCACCAGATGATCAATACAGAGTTTATATTGGTTATATATTTAGTAGCCAAAGATGGAAAAATTGTATACATTTAGTTAAAACAAGAGCTGGAGCTACTGTAGAGCAGATCATGACTATCTTATTAAAAACTTCAGACTTGAATACAGGAAACTATCACGTAGGTAAAATCTAAATAACATGCCATACATACATACATACATACATACATACATACATACATACATACATACATACATATATATATACATATGTGTGTGTGTTTGAATTGGAGTTAACAAGCAGATCTAAGGGATTAGATCTGGTAGAAAAGTGCCTGGAGAACTATGGTCAGTACTTATAGATACTGTACAGGAAGCAGTAAGAAAAAACAATGTAAACAAAAAGAAAAGTAAGAAAACCAAATGACTTTCTGTTGAGGCCTTAAAAATAGACAAGGAAAGAACAAAAGGGAAAGATATACCAACTGAATACAGAATTTAAAAGTATAGCAAGGAGAAATAAGAAGATTTTCTTAAATAAGCAAGGCAAAAAAATAGAAAAAATAATACAATAGGAAAAATAAGAAATCTTTTCAAGAAAATTAGACACCAGAGAATGTTTCTTGCAAAAATGGGCATGATAAAAGACAAAACTGGTAGGGATTTGACAGAAGCAGAAGAAATTAAGAAGTGGTGGAAAGAATGCACCAAATAACTATAGAAGAAAGATCTTAACATCACTAATAGCCACAATTCTGTGGTTATTGAATAAGGGCCAGAAATCCTGGATAATGAAGTCGTCAGACTTAGGAAGCATTTCAAACAATAAGCCTAATGGAAATTATGGAATTCTAGCTGAGTTATTAAAATCCCTAAAAGATGATGCTGTGAAAGTTCTGCACTCGATATGCCAGCAAAGATGGAAAACATAACCGTGGTCACTGGATTGAAAAAGATCAGGTTATGTCCCAATCCTAAGGAAGGGCAATGCCAAATAATGTTCAAATTACTGAACAATTATGCTCACTTCACACACCAGCAAGGTTATGCTTCAAATTTGGCAACTTAGGCTTCATAAATATATGAACTAAGAATTACCAGAGGAGTAGGCTGATTTTTTGAAAAGGCAGAGGAACTAGAGACCAAATTGCTAATATTCACTGGATTATGGAAAAAGCAAGGGATTTCCAGAAAAAAATCTATTTCTGCTTCATTGACAACACAAAATCATTTAACTGTGTGAATCATAACAAAATGTGATATATATCCTCAAAGAGATGAGAATACCAGATGATCTCACTTGTTCCTCAAGGAACCAGCATGTGTTATGACAATATATAACAAGAAGCAACTATGGACAGTTATAAGAATATAAGTTATTCAACAAGCAATAGTAATAACAATAATTGACTTAAATCTAGAAATGGAGTAGTACAAGGCTGTATATTGTAACCTTGTTTATTTAACTTCTATGCAGAATACACCAAGTGAAATATCATGCTGCTGAATCAAAAGATGGAATTAAGGTTGCTGGAGGAAATATCAATAATCTCAGATATACAGATGATATCACTATGGTAGCAGAAAGTGAAGAAGAGTTAAGGAGCATCTTCATGATAATGAAAGAGGAGATCATAAAAGTTGACTTAAAGCTTAACATAAAAAACACTGAGATCTTGGCACCTGGTCTCAGCACTTCATGAAAAACAGAGGGAGAAGAAATGGAAGCTGTATCATATTTTATACTCCTGGACTCAAAGATCACTGCAAATGTTGAATACAGCCATGAAATTAAAGACATTTGCCCCTTGGAAGGAAAGCTATGGAAAATATGGATAGCATATTGAAAAGCACAGACATCCCCTTTCCAACAAGGGCCCATATAATCAAAGCTGGTTTTTTGTTTTTTTTTTTTTCCAGGAGCAATGTATGATTGAAAAAGTTGGACTAGAAAAACAGCTGAGTGCCACAAAATCGAGGGGTTCAAATTGTGGTGTTGGAGACTTTTGAGAGTCCCTTGGAGAGAAAGGAGATCAAGTCAGTCAATATTTAAAGAGATCTATTCAGACTATTCACAATAAGGTCAAATACTTTGGTCACATAATAAGACAAAGGAACTTATTGGAAATGACCTTGATGTTCAGAAAGATTGAAGGCAAAAGGTAAAGGGGATAAAATGGATAGATAGTATCATGAAAACAACAAACATGAAAAGACAGTGGAGGATAGAAATGCCTGGGGTGCTATGGTTCATGGGGTCATAAAGAATCAGACATGCCAGATCAGAGGCTGAGCCAAGATAGCAGAGTGAGAGTAACTTTCACATGACCTCTAAGACAAACTCCTTCAGATACCTCTAAAAAGAGAATCTCAATGGATTTTGGAGGGACAGAATCCAATAGGAAAGAGACTGTGGCAGATTCACAGCCCAGGACAGACTGGAAGGTCAACAGGAAGGATCTGTTGCATGGGACTGGAGGAGAGCACAGCACACAGACTGTACCAGCGCAGACCCCACCATAGCAAAGCTGAGCAGGAAGCCAGGGAGATTTGAAGCAGCAGCAGCACTGAAGTATCTCAAACATATGAGCCCAGGATGGGAGTCCAGTGGAACTGAGCAAGAGAGAACCGCAGAACCACAGGTAACTTCAGCAGCCACACCTGAGGCTATCAGCCCACAGATTAAATGTCTGTAAGTCACCAACTTGAATTTCTAGGAGCGAATATGGGAGAGTGATTGGTAAATGCTCTACCCCTCCCCTTGTTTACCTTGAAAGACCCAAAAATATTTCCCCAGGAAAAATTCTGGAATCAGTCGAAGGGGCAAACATTCTCTTAGCCCGTGAGGCAAGGAAAATCACAAAGGGGAGATCCCTCTTGCTGTGGATGAAGAGGACCACTGTAGGACCAGAGCTGTCCCAGACAGCCCAACCTCAGCAAAAAGGGAGGAGATCCTGAGTCCCAGGGGGGTGGATCTGGCAACCATCAACATCAGGACTTCAGGCTTGCCTTAGCACCCCAGGTGAATTGGAAAGACACTAGCACAGAATCCATCGCCAACCACTGAGCTTGCCTATGCTCTAGTTCAGCAGAGGAGACTTCCTGTAGCCACGCCACCACTCTCCCACACTTAACTCAGCTAGCTCCATGGTAACTCTAAGAAAACACAGAAAGACTTCAACTGGCCTCTGCTTTCCAACACCAGGCAGCTCAACAACAGATAAACTGCAACATTTTAGCTTCTAATTGAAAGAACAAGAGTCCACAACACACAAAGTTTCAAATTCAAGGCACAGGAACTGTGGGAAAGAGCCTCTGGTGCCCCAGAAGTAGAGATCTACTTTAAAAACCAGGAAAAGGGTGATCATCATGAGGAAGAAGAAAAGCAGAAAAGAAAAGACCACAGAACCTTTTCATGAGGTCAAAGACCAAAACACGAATAGCAAAGAGGTCAGCATTGACACTATACTCCCATCTGAAACTTCAGAAGCGAATATGACCTGGTCTGAACCCCAAAAAGCATTCTTGGAAGAATTGAAGAGGGATTGTAAAAGCCAAATGAAAGAAATAGAAGAAAACTGGCCAATGATTTTAAAAATATGAAAAAAGAAATCACAGAATAATTGAAAAGAAAAATTGGACACATGGAAAAGGAAGTACAAAACCTAACTAGAGAAAATAACTCCTTAAAAGGAACAATTGGACAGATGGAAAAGGAGATGCAAAAGTTAACTGAAGAAAACAATTGGAGAAAAATTAGAATCAGAGCAAATAGAAGCTAATGACTCTATGAGACATCAAGAATCAATCAAACAGAATCTGAAGAATGAAAAGATAGAAGAAAATATAAAATATCTAACTGGAAAAAAACTGACCTGGAAAAAAAATCCAGGAGAGAAAATCTAAGACTTATTAGTCTACCAGAAAGCCATGATGAAAAGAAGAGCCTGGACAATACCTTCCAAGAAATCATTAAGGAAAACTGCCCAGAAATACTAGATCCAGAGGGCAAAATCATCATCAAAAGAATCCACTATTCACCTCCTGAAAGGGATCCCAAAATAAAAACACCAAGCCATTTTGTTGCCAAATTCCAGAATGATCAAGTGAAGGAGAACATTCTGCAGGCAGTCAGGAAGAAACCATTAAAATATCAAGGAACTACAGTCAGGATCACATAGGACTTTGCAGATTCTACATTAAAAGACCAAAGGAAAAAGAATATGATATTCTGTAAGGGAAAGGAGCTGGGACTACAACCAAGGATCAATTACCCAGCAAAGGTGAGCATAATATTTCAGGTAAGGAGATGAACATCCAATGAAATAAGGGATTTCCAGATCTTCCTGATGAAAAGGCCAGAGCTCAATAGAAAATTCAGGCTTCAAATGCAAGTCTCAAGAGAGGCATAAAAAGGTAAACAGGGAAAGAAAAAAAAAACTTGTTATTTCAATATGAGCAAACTGTTTACATATCAATAAAGGAAGATGATACTTGTTAATCTTGAGAATTGTATATTTATACAATTTATAAAACTATATAATTGTATAAAAGGAATATGCATAGACAGAGGGACTGGAATAAAGTAAATGATGTGATGATTGAAATGTGATTTAAGGGTGAAAAGGGATTGTAATGGAAGATGTGAAAAGGAGGAGGTAGAAAATAGCAAATTACATCACAGGAAGCGGCATAAAAATTATATTACAGTAGAGAGAAAGAGGGGAGAGAGATGAGCATTGTTTGAGATTTGCTCTCATCTGATTTGGTTCAAGGAAGAAACAATAAACTCAGTTAAGTATAGATATCTAACTAGCTCTGTAAGGAATAGGAAGGGAAGGGGGAAAGAAAAGGTAGGGGAGGCTAAAAAGGAAGGAAGAAGTAGTAAGGGAAAAGGGGAGTAAAAGGGAGGGAAGACTGAGGGAGGCAGTGGGCAAAAATTAAAACTCTATTGTGGTGGGGAAAGGAGAAGGGAGGACTAAAAGCACAAATCAGGGAAAGAAGATGGAGGGAAAGACACAGATAGTAATCATAACTGTGAATGTAAATGGAATAAATCTCAAATAAAATGGAGATGAATAGCAAAATGGATTAAAAACCATAACCCAACAATATAAGAAACACATATGGAATGGGGGGATACACACAGGGTAAAGGTAAAAAGTTGGAGCAGAATATATTGTGCTTCAGCTGATGTAAAAAAAAGCAAAGGTAGCAATCTTAATTTCAGACAAAGCAAAAGCAGAACTAGATCTCCTCAAAAGAGATAAGGAAGGAAACAATAACCTGCTAAAATGCACCATAGACAACAAAGAAATTTCATTAATAAACATAATTAGTCCAAGTGGTATAGTATCCAAATTCTTAGAGGAGAAGTTAGGAAGTTAAAGGAAGAAATAGACAGTGAAATTATACTAGTGCAGACCCTCAAGCTCCCCCTCTCTGAACCTGATAAATCTAACCTCAAAGTAAACAAGAAAGAAGTCAATGAGGTGAATAAAACTCTGGATAAGGTAGATATAATAGCTCTCTGAAGAAAACTGAATAGAGATAGAAAGGAATATACTTTTTTCTCAGCAGTACATGGCACATACAAAAATTGACCACGTACTAAGCCGTAAAAACCTCACAATCCAGTGCAGAAAGGCAGAGATAGTGAATGCATCCTTCTCAGATCACAGTGCAATAAAATTATGTGTAATAAAAGGTCATGGAAAGATAGACCAAAAATTACTTGGAAACTAAATAATCTAATCCTAAAGAATGAGTAGGTTAAAAAAAATCATAGAAATAATGAATAACTTCTTTCAAGAGAATGACAATAATGAGACAACCTACCAAATCTTCTGGGATACTACAAAAAACAGTTCTTGGGGAAAGTTTTATATCCTTGAATGCCTACATGAATAAAATAGAGAAAGACGAGATCAATGAATTGAGCATGCATTTGAAAAAGGCAGAAAAATAACAAATTGAAAATCTCCAAGTAAATAACAAATTAAAAATATTGAAAACCAAAAGAGAGATTAATAATATTTAAATTAAGAAAACTATTGAACCAATAAATAATAATAAGAGTTGGTTTTATGAAATAATCAATAAAATTGATAAACCTTGGGTCAATTTGATTAAAAAAAGAAAGAAGAAAACCAAATTACCAATATCAAAAATGAAAAGGGTGAATTAATCTTCCATTAGCAGGAAATTAAGCAATAATTAGAAGTTACTTTGCCCAACTGTATGCCCATAAATTTGATAATCTAAATGAGATGGATGAATGTTTTTAAAAATATAAATTGCCCAGATTAAGAGAAGAGGCAGCTGAATACTTACATAATCACATCTCAGAAAAGGAAATTGAATAAGCCTCAATGAAATCCCTAGGGAAAAATCTCCAGGGTCAGATGAACTTACAAATGAATTCTATCAAAGTTTTAAAGAACAGTTAATTCCAATACTATACAGAATATTTGGGAAAACTGGGGAAGAACAAGTCCTCCCAAATTCTTTTTATGATACAAATATGGTTCTGATACCTGAATCAGGAAGAGCCACAACAGAGAAAGAAAATTGTAGACCAATTTCCCTAATGAATATAGATGCAAAAATTTAGTATCATGAGAATAACACATTATAATCAGGTAGGATTTACATCAAGAATGCAGGGCTGGTTCAATATTAGGAAAGTTATTAGCATTATTGATCATATCAACAACAAAACTAACAGAAACCACATTATAATCTCAATAGATGCAGATTAACGTTTTGACAAAACACAATAGCCATTCCTATTGAAAACACTGGAAATCATAGGAATAAGTGGAATTTTCCACAAAAAAATAATCAATATCTACCTAAAACATTGAGCTAGCAATATATGCAATGGAGGTAAGCTAGGTGCATAAGATCAGTGTTGAAACAAGGATGTCCAATATCAGCACTGTTATTCAATATGGTAGTAGAAATGTTAGCTGTAGCAATGAGAAGAAAAAAATGGAAGAAATTAGAATAAAGCAAATAAGAAATTTAGTTAGCACTCTTTGAAGATGATATGTTGAAATATTTAGAGAATCTCAGAGAATCAAGTAAAAAACTACTTGAAATAATAAACAACTTTGGCAAAGTTGTAGGTTACAAAATAAACACACATAAATCATCTCCATTTTTATATATTACTAATAAAGCCTAACAGCAAGAGATGGAAAGAGAAATCCAATTTAAAGCTACGGCTGACAAGATAAAATATCTAGGAGCCTACCCGCCAAAACAAACCTAGGGACTATATGAACACAGTTACAAAACCACTTTTCACACAAATAAAGTCAGATCTAAGTAAGTGGAAAAACATTAGTTGCTTGTGGGTAGGCCAAGCCAACATAATAAAAATGACAATTCTAACTAAATTAATTTACTTGTTCAGTGCCATACCAATCAAACTATCAGATAATTATTTTCTAGAGCTAGAAAAAATAGTATCAAAATTCATCTGGAAGAACAAAAGATCCAGAATATCACGGGAACTAACGAAAAGAAATGCTAGGGCAAGTGGCCTAGCCCTACCAGATCTCAAATTTTATTATAAAGCAGCAATTATCAAAACCACTTGGGACTGGCTAAGAAACAGAGGGGTAGACCTGTGGAATGGATTAGATGCTCAAGACACAATAGTTAATGAATATAGTAATCTACTGTTGATAAACCCAAGGACCCTAGCTTCTGAGATAAGAACTCACTGTTTGACAAAAGCTGCTGGGAAACCAGGATAACAGTGTGGTGGAAACTGGGTATAGACCAATGCCTGACACAGTGCACAAGAATAAAGTCCAAATGGATACATGATCTAGGTATAAAGATTGATACTATAAAGAAAGTAGTGGAGGAAGGAATGGTGTATTTATCAGATCTATGGAGAATGGAGAAATTTTTGACTGAACAAGAAATAGAGAACATTATGAAGTGCAAAATGGATGATTTTGATTACATTAAATTGAAAAGTGTTTGCACAAACAAACCCAATGCAATCAAGATTAGGAGGGAAACAGAAAACTGGGAAAGAATTTTTGCAACTATTGTCTGTGATAAAGGTCTCATTTCTAAAATATATAGAGAATTGAGTCAAATGTACAAGAATACAAGTCACTCCCCAATTGAAAAATGGTCAAAGGATATGACCAGAGAGTTCTCAGAGGAAGAAATTAAAGCTATTTACAGTCATATGAAAAAATGCTCTCAACTGCTGTTGATTAGAGACATGCAAATTAAAACAACTCTGAGGTATCACATCACACCTATCAGATTAGCTAACATGACAAAACAAGAACATGATAAATGCTGGAGAAGATGTGGGAAAGTTGGAACACTAATTCAGTGTTGGAGCTGTGAGCTGATCTAAACATTCTGGAGAGCAATTTAGAACTATGCCCAAAGAGCTACAAAAATGTGCATACTCTTTGACCCAGCAATATCACTTCTAGGACTATATCCCAAAGAGATCATAAAAATGGGAAAGGGTTCCACATGTACAAAAATATTTATAACATCTCTCTTTTTGGTGGCGAAGAACTGGAAATTGAGGGGAAGCCCATCACCTGGGGAATGGCTGATCAAATTGTGGTATATGAATGTAATGGAATACTATTGTGCTATAATAAATGATGAACAGGAAGATGTCAGAGAGGTCTGGAAGGGCCTATATGAGCTGATGCTGAGTGAAAGGAGCAGAACCAGGAGAACTTTGTACATAGCAATAATCATAGTGTGCAAGGAATTTTTGTGGTAGACTTAGCCCTTCACAGCAATGCAAGGACCTAAAAAAATTCCCAGTGGACTCGAGGCAAATTGCCTTCCACATCCAGAGAAAAGAACTATGAAATTGGATCACAGAATGAAGTAGATCATTTTTTTCTTATGTTATGTTGCTTTTTTTATTTTTGTTTTCATGGTTTCTCCCATTCATTTTAATTCTTCTATGCAACATGAGTAAGGTGAAAATATATTTAATAAGAATGTATGTGTAGAAACTACATAAGATTGCATGCCATCTCAGGGATGGAGGGAGACTGGAGGGGGACAGTGGGGGATGGAAGGGGAAAAATCTAAGATATATCAAAGTAATTTTAAAAAACTGAGTACAAATAAATTACTAAATTTAAAAAAAAATCAGACATGACTAAATGAATGGACAACATAAAATAACAAAAAAATATTTAGGTGAAACACTATAAGAAAATCATCAAAAAATATATGTCTGAAAAAGATATGGAAAGCCCTTGTGATCTATCAGTATCTAGTGATGTGTAGAGCACATGAAGAAGGTTGCCAGAAATTTGTATGGGATATCTCTTACAAATTTATTGGAGTACATGGATGTGTGGAACACAACGAATAGGTAGGAAGAGATTAAGATCTGCAATGCTAGAAAACCCATATAACTAAGATAACAAAAGCATTTGAATACTGCATTCACATACACACATGTTTAGCCAAGAAATAGCAGAGTTTTGTGGATAAATGTCTGACTTCTGAATTAGGAAAACCTAGATTTCAATTGTTCCTCTGACAAACAATGGCTCTATGACTTTACTTTTCCCACTGCTTGAGTTGTAGAAGAATCATGTGTCTAATCCTAGAGAGAATTTCTGGACAAAACACCTACTATGCATCGTATATTTAAATGAATGTTTATTTATGCACTGATGTGTGTACCCATGTGTTGTATATGTGTATATTGATATGGATGTCTGTGTATAGGTTGTTCTGTTATTTGTTTTTGTTATTTTAATAAATCTACTATTTCAGCAGGGTAGGGAGCTCTTGGTGAAGAATTCTTCCTTCCAGTGAAGAGTATTATCCTCTCTGTAACTTAGAGCCTCAAGAAGCTGCAGAAATGAGAGGTTACATGATTTGCCAAGGGTAACATAAGTGGCACAGGTGAAACTTGATTCATGTATTTATAGAACCATATGTATATAAGCATTCCCATATACAGACATACTGTTTCTAATGCCTTGCAGCTGCTCTCTTGTTCCATTTAACAAATCCCTTGAAATAAGCTTCGCTCTTGTTCATGAGTAATGCTTCATTAACCTGAATTTCACCTATGAACCAATTCTCCAAACACTTCACTAGTAAAAGACTTGAGTTCTTATGCTTAAAAGTATCTTCTATAAATTCCTCTTGTCATAAGGAATATTTAATTTCATGACTCCACATCACTAATGACTTTCACTGGTAAACAAGCAAGGTCAAATTACACATTTTAAAATAGTATCTAAAGAGAAGTAAACAGGACATATTTCCATTGGTCTGTTCAAAGGTCATTGATCAGCTGTTTGCAGAGTTTCCTGCGGACGCACATTTGATTATGTCATATTGTAGAAACCACTGTATTTAAATCAGGAAAATGAATTTTAAGCACATACTGGATACATTTAAGGTAGCAAGCATTTTAAAGGACATGTGGTAAAATGTAAACATTCTTGCGATATATCAAAATGCATTTAGTCATGAATGGATAAATTATTTAAAGTTCAGATTACAAAGAGGAAGCTAAATGAGATCATAAAGATTTGTTATGTGAGAATTCATAACAAAAGTGTGTTCTCCAATAAGGAAATGTACAACATAATAATTTATAGCCCAAAATGCATTTTTGTCATCAAGGTGATTTACTCCTTGAAGCTTTTGTAAGCTTAGGATGTGAAAATGACTGAGGGAAATAAACAAAGAAAATGATCTAATAAATCCCAGCAGAGCACTACAACATAATAAGGCCTCCAAAGACCTTTAGTTGCTGTATCTTGTTAGTAATGGGCTCAAGAAATTTAAATGGAGGAAGAGAATCTTTTCCTGGACTAAATGAGAAGGGCTAATTCTTCATCAGTAGATTAGGTATCCCTTATTATATGGCAACTCTCTATATGGAACTTTAAAACTACAGCAATTTAAAACCAGATCATTGAGGGAATTAGATGAATATTCTCTCTTCATTTTTTTTAGCAGATCAGACACTAGGCAAAGTCACAAATGGAATATATCTTCAGGGTCTTTCTATCTCCATTGGCTGCCTCCACTCTTGGTGTTAGGATCATTGTATAGTCAAAGAAATGGAGAACCAAAGAAGTGAGGTCTCTCTCTCCCTAGGTGACAGAAGGAGCTAGCAGAAAAGTTAAGATTTTGACCTTTGGTTTCTGATTTCATATGCATTTTCCTCAATTACAGCATGATGCGCATTCAACATAAATGTACACACATACACAGAAATGAAAACACACATATATATAGAGGATAAATTACTATTCCATGTTTGAAACTTTTGGGGAATTTTAAGGTGTGACTTCTCACAAAGGTGTTCGCATTCACAGAAGGACTGAGAAAGACTAAAATGTAATGGACAAATGAATAATGAGTAAAGGTACACTACTGAAATGACAAGTAATGCGGTAGCTGTTTTGTAACAAAGAAGTCATGTCTTGTATACACTATTACAGGAATCCAAAAAAATTTTTAAGTGGTCAAAAAGTTTTGCCATTCATGAGGTCATCCTTGACCAAAGTGGTACTAGAAGAGAATATCCAATGTTGTCTAAATAATATATTCATACTCAGAGATGCACATAAAGCATGAGCCTGTCCTACCTGCATTTGAGGGTACTCACCCCATACTCTATGAATAACTATGCTTATACAAGCATTTCCTTTTCTCTAAATCAGCCAAGATAACTAAGTACCATTATCATGACACTGATTTGGTTTACATTTGATAAATAACTTAACAAGTTCTATTTTCAAGAAAACTTAAAATAGCTTATTCATTAAAACATAATTCCTAGAATTGTCAAAAGAGCACCGGGCTTCTCAAAAAGAAGACCTAGTTTCACAACATCATATTGTCACATGTTCAAATACCAACTCTAACACTAACTGTATAATGATGAATCTCTGGTTTAAAGATTATGACCATTTTATTCACTTTCTTAGCACAATTCCAAACCAGTTGTCTTTTTAAAAATGTATTTATTAATTTTTAGTTCTCGAAATTTATTTCCACAAGATTTTTAGTTCCAAATTTTCTCTCCATCTCTCCCCTACCCCCACCCCAAAATACCATGCATTCTGATTACCTCTTCTCCCTATCTGCCCTCCCTTCTATCACACCCCTTCCTTCCCTTATCCCCATCTTCTCCCTTTTCTTGTAGGGCAAGATAGATTTCTATACCCCATTATCCATATTTCTTATTTCCCAGTTGCATGCAAAAACAATTCTCAACATTTGTTCCTAAAACTCTGAGTTCCAACTTCTCTCCCTTCTTCCCTCCCCACCCATAGCCACTAAGAAGGCAAGCAATTCAATATAGGCTACACATATGCAGTTATGCAAATAAGTACATAATAGTCATGTTGTGAAAGACTAACTATATTTCCCTCCATCCTATCCTGTCCCCCCTTTATTCTGTTCTCTCTTTTCACCTTGTCCCTCCCCAACGGTGTGTACTTCTAATTACTCCCTCCTCTCATTTACCCTCCCTTCTGTCATCCATCCCATATCCACTTATACCCTTACCCTCTACTTTCCTGTAGTATAAGATAGATTTATATATCAAATTGAGTGTGCATGTTGCTCCCTCCTTAAGCCAAATGTGATGAGAGCAAGCTTCACCTTTTCCCTCTCAACTCCCCTCTTTTTCCCTCCATTGAAAAAAACTTTTCTTGCCTCTTTTATAAGAGATAATTTTCCCCATTCCATTTCTCTTTTTCTCCTCTCAATATATTTCTGTATCTCACCTTAATTTTATTTTTTTAGATATCATACCTTCCTATTCAACTCACCCTGTGCCCTCTTCTCTTCTCTTCTCTTCTCTTCTCTTCTCTTCTCTTCTCTTCTCTTCTCTTCTCTTCTCTTCTCTTCTCTTCTCTTCTCTTCTCTCTCTCTCTCTCTCTCTCTCTCTCTCTCTATATATATATATATATATATATATATATACACATATATATATGTATATATAGATAGATAGATATAGATATAGATATAGATAGATATATGTGTATATATATAAAATCCCTCAAAGTACCCAAATACTGAGAAAAGTCTCAAGAATTACAAATATTATCTTTCCATGTAGGAATGTAAACAGTTCCACTTTAGTAAGTCCCTTGTGATTACTCTTTCCTGTTTACCTTTTCATGCTTCTCTTGATTCTTGTGTTTGAAAGTCAAAGTTTCTATTCAGCTCTGGTCTTTTCATTAAGAATGCTTGAAAGTCTTCTATATCATTAAATGACCATTTTTTCCCCTAAAGTACTATATTCAGTTTTTCTGGGTAGGTGATTCTTGGTTTTAACCCTACTTCCTTTGACTTCTGGAATATCATATTCCAAGCCCTTTGACCCCTTAATGTAGAAGCTTCTAGATCTTGTGTTATCCTGATTGTATTTCCACAATACTCAAATTGTTTCTTTCTGACTGCTTGCAATATTTTCTCCTTGACCTGGGGACTCTGGAATTTTGCTACAGTATTCCTGAGAGGTTTTTTTTTTTTTTTTGGTATCTCTTTCAGGAGGTGATCAGTGGATTCTTTCAATATTTATTTTACCTTCTGATTCTAGAATAGCAGGACAGTTTTGTTTGATAATTTCATGAAAGATGATGTCTGGGCTCTTTTTATTGATCATAGGTTTCAGGTAGTCTCATAATTTTTAAATTGTCTCTCCTGAATCTATTTTCCAGATCAGTTGTTTTATCAATGAGATATTTGACATTGTTTTCTATTTTTCATTCTTTTGGTTTTGTTTTGTAATTTCTTGGTTTCTCATAAAATCATTAGCTTCCAACTGCTCTATTCTAATTTTTAAAGAGCTATTTTCTTCAATGAGCTTTTGAACCTCCTTTTCCATTTGACCAATTCTGCTTTTTAGAGCATTCTTTTCCTCATTGGCTTTTTGGACCTCTTTTACCATTTGGGTTAGTCTTTAGTTTAAGGTATTATTTTCTTCAGCATTTTTTTGGGTCTCCTTTACCAAGCTGTTGATTTGCTTTTCATGATTTTCTTGCATTGCTCTAATTTCTGTTACAAATTTTTCTTCCAAGTCTCTTATTTGATTTTCAAAATCCTTTTTGAGCTCTTCCATGGCCTGAGACCATTGCATTTTTTTTCAGAGGTTTGAGATGCAGAAGCTTTGACTTTTATGTCTTTCTCTGATGGTATGCATTGTTATTTCTCATCTGAAAGGATGGAAAAATATACCTGTTTACCAAGAAAGTAACCTTCTATATTCTTAAATTCTTTCCCTTTTTTGGTCATTTTCCCAGCCTGTTACTTGACTTTTGAGTCCTTTGTCAAGTTGAGGATGTACTTTAGGGACCTGTAAGTTGTCATTTCCTCCAAGAAGGCACAATGTAGGGAGAGTTTACTCCTCTCTCCTGGCCTGAACTCTGTTCTGGGATCAACCACAAGCTTTTCTGCCCAGGATCCTCTCCAAAGCCTCCAGCAGCTTCACTACACCAGGACTCTTCCTCACCCCAGGACTGCCACTCAGAACTGAGACCCAGATAGGCTGCTCAATTCCCACAGGGTCTTTAAGCCAAGGCCTCCAAAAATGGACGCTGCTGCCACAGTGGCTGCCACCTCCCTGGGGCCAGGGCTTGGGCAGGACCCACGACACCCTATTACCCAGATGAAAGAGCTTTTTCACTGACCTTTGAAGCTGTCTTTGGTGTTTGTGGGTTGAGAAATATGGGAACTGCAGTTGCTGCCCATGATTCCATGCCCTTAAGCCTGCTCCAGTCCTCTTCATGCCATGCGGCCTGGGCTGGATTGCACTCTTCTCCAAACCCTGTGTGATAGATCTTTCCTGTTGGCCTTCCATGCTGTCTTGGGCTGGAAATCTCTTTCACTCTGTCATTCTGTGACTTCTGTTGCTCTAGAATTTGTTCCTTTTTTACAGGTATGTTTTGGGTTATGGGAGTAGAGCTAGAGCAGGTCTGTCCTTCTACTTTGCCAACTTGGCTCTGCCCCTAAGATGTCTTACAGATATCTTAAACTTATCATGTCCAAAACTAAAGTCAATATATTTCCTATAAAATCTTCTCCTCTTTCTAATTTCCTTATTACTATAGACACCATTCTCTCAGTCAGGCTTGAAACTTTGATATAATGTTCAAATCCTCACTTTCACTCTTCATAAACAATCTCTTATATATACTCCCTTCTATCCTTTGACACTATCACCATCCTGATTGAGGCACTCTTCAAGTCTGAACTATTGCAGTGGCCTTCTCTTTGGTCTCCTTATAGTTTGGTCTCTCATAAGTCCAGTTCATCCTTCACTCAGCTCTCAAATTAATCTTAAAGGGAAAGTCTAACCTAAATAATAATCTTCAGTGGCTCCTTATCACGGATCAAGGATCAAATAGAAAGTCCTTTATTTGGTATTCCAATATCTTTGGCGTTCTTCATAACCTCCCCTCATCCTACCTTTCCAACTTGCACCCCTCCTACCTTTCTAGTCTTCTTATACACTATATACTGGTCTCATTGTTCCTTGCACATGACATTTCATCTCCCAAATCTTGACATCTTACTAAGTTCTTAGTAAGCTCTCCCCAAAAGGGCAGAGCCTGGAACTCTGTACTGATTTCCCTCCCAGCTTCCCTAGCTTCCTTCAATTCTCAGCTAAAGTAAAGTAGGGTAGCCTCCTACAAGTAATCTTTGCTAGTTTTCCTTTATCTTAATGCCTTCCCTGAGAGATTATCTCCAATTTACCATGGATATATATTGTTTATACTTAACTATTTGTATGTTCTCATTAGACAGTTAACTCAAGATAAGAACTTTTTCCTCTTTTTCTTTGTACCTCTAATGTTTAGCATAGTGTCTGACACCACTAAAGTAGATCCTTACTCCTTACTGAATGACTTTACAGAATGGTAAAGAATGGTAAACTTTACAATTCCTCACACAGTGTGTTGCTATACATTCAGGAATCAAATTCTCTCAACATTGTTGATTTCCTTTTATTTTTGGTCATTTTTTTACAGTAATATGAGTGTGAGATAAAATTCTAAGTGATTTTCACTTGCATTTATTATATTATTGTAAATTGAAGAATTTTTTTCTTGTGGTTTTTAATAGCTTGCAATGTCTCTTTTGAAACTCTCTTTTCACATTCTTTGACCAGAAAAGGATTTGGAAATGATACTAGGTCTCATTTGTCTAATGAGAGCCTATATATTTTGGATAGTACATCAAAGATATTTCATGCATTTTTCTCTCAAATGATATTTTCCCTTCTCTGGCTCCATTGATTCCATTCCTGCAAATGCTTCTTAGCTTTATGTAATTGAAATCATCTATTCATATTTTCTAATTTCTTCTACCCTTCATTTTGTTTAGAATTCTTCTTTTCAACATAATCATAAAAGGCACCCAATTGTATCAATTTCCATTTTTTGGTTGGTGTGAGCTATTATATTTGTCATCCATCCATTCTGAGCTTATTGTGGTGTATTATATGAGATCAAATTAGAAAACTTTAACTTACCTGTTCTTGCCTTATCCAAATTCACTAAACTCTTAAATTTTTACAGTTCCTGCTTGTTTTGGAAATTAAATTACTGATACCACATAGTTCTAGACTATCAGTTATATTACAAATTCCTTAAAGATCTGATTCTCATTTATAAATCACTGATGCTTTAGATTACAGATGCCTAGTCATTTACTGTCTTTCAGGTGAAGGTTAGATTAAGTCTGTGTAATTTCAGAAATCTCAATTACAACCAAGACAGAAGTTACAGGATGACAGTTCAGTGTCTACTTTTTACATTTTTATTGGTAGCTTTTCTTTTTATAATTTGTAAATGAATCCCTTTCTCTCCCTGACAACAAGAATAAGAGAAAGGGGAGGGGAAGGGAAATTAAACAATTGCATTTTGACAGAATAAAGAAGCTTCTAAATCTATATGAAATACTTTATATTCATAATCCTCTAACTCTTCAAAAGAAGAATCAAAGAGCTTCCTGCCCCTTCCCCCTCACAAGGTTAAAAATTATCATTATAAATGTACAAGGTTTTACTTTTTCCTTACTTCCATTTATATTGTTGCAGTTAATACATACATACATACATATATATATATATATATATATATATATATATATATATTGTTTTCTTGGATCTACTTGCTTTGCATCAGTTCAGGTAAGTTCTTCTTTGACTTTATGAGTTCTTTATATTCATAACTTCTTCAGGAGATAGACCAATATTAACAAGTATACTAAAAACAATTATTTCTGTTCAGTAAGAGAATAAGTTGTAGGTTCCGAAGTAGAGACTGGGTATTTGTTGCTAGAGTGACCACTGAGTTACCTTCTAACTAGTATTCTATGTTGTTCCCATTATATTTGCTCCCACATTTAAATTGCAAAGACATGTTGAAAAATCTCCTTTGTTGAAATTTTGTTTAATTCCAAAATGAGAGTAGCTATTTTAGTCTCTCCCCATACATACATTGGCCAGGCCCTTCCCAAAAACAAACCAACAACAACAAAAAAAAAAAAAAAAAAAAAACATGTCTTACTGAATTCTACAGTGCTAACCACTACCCTTCCCAGATTAGACCCTCTTCAGCAATTATTCCTTGTTCCTGGGTTGGAGTCTAAGGCTTATTTTCTCACTGCTTTGGAGGACTCGATCAGCTTTTGATAAGTTTTTTCACAGCAGGGCCAAGGATAGTATTCAAGGTGGTAGGTTTTCTCCTTTCAAAAATAGAAGAAGCAAGAATTACAGGAGAGGGGTTGACTGATTGAAAAAATAAATAAAGTTATATTAAATGTTTTTATAAACTTCCCCTTCAAATATTCTTGAGTCCCTAAGTCCCTGGTGTAAAATGGGACTAAAACTAAAAATCAGAGTTCTTCATTAACTTTCTTTCACCCCAATCAAGCCACAATTCACAACCCTTTCCACAGAGTTGGTTGTAAATACTAAAGTATCAGATGGATTCAGCATTACCTTCACAGAGACCTGCAGTGTCTTATATTATATGTCAAATATAATTAGCCTATCTAAGGGAAACAATACCCTGTGGAAGGACTTGGGCTGTCTAGGAACTTTCTCCTTACTATTCACCCCTCTATTCTTACTCTCTAGTCCTCAACCAATTATCTCCAAAAGAGCATCACCCAGTCAGACTGGTTAGCCAAATAAGTAACCATGATCTTCAAATAGGTTCAGGGCCCAGTAAAAAAAGTAGCTGCAGAGGAAATAGATCTTGCTATTGACAATAAATCAGTCCATGAAAATGGTATATTTAGAAGCACCTACTTCTGATGTCTATAGCCCAGTTGTTTTCAAGACTTCTAAAACTTTGGATAAAGAATAAATAAAACAATGTTTCCCCATTGATAGGTAACTATATCTGTGGCTGAGGTTAAATTTAATGGCTTTTCTTTCATTGGAACAAAGAATGGATTTAATTCATGGATTAATTTTAACCTTATGCCTATAAAATCTAAAGTTTAAATTTGTCGGAACTAAATATAATTCCCCCAAAATATAATCTTGTATTTATTGCACTTTTTGGTTTACTCTGTAATTCATAAAAAACAATATACAATTTGGAATAATATATGTCATATATTTTATACCTATAAAATAATGATCAGCATTAAAATGAATGAATAAGTAAAATATAATTTTCCTGTGCTTAGTATTGGCAAAGCACTAAATGCTAAGTTCTAGGGGAAATAAATGGAAAAGACATTGCTTTCAAACTACTTATATTCTCAAAGGAGGAAACAGGATGTACAGGATGTTTCAGGTACAAGTCAGATTAAATGATCTCCTGGTCTTTATCACTGATAAAAAATCACAAATCAATGATAAAGAATCTTTTTTTAATGTTACCTGCATGACATAATGAGTTGAATTTTTGAAGTTGAACAATTTGCTAACACCAAGAACTTTGATGGTGAATTCTTTCATTACTGTCTCTTTAGTAACAAGGGGGCAGAAAGTACAGATTTAGAGCTGGATTGGGTCTTGGAGGATATCTTGGCTGGAATATTCACTTTAAAAATGAAGAAAATGAGGCCCATAGAAGCTGTGACTGGTCCAAGGTTACATCAGTAAGTAATTAAGTGATAGATCTGGAATACAAACCCAGATTCTAGTTCTCTATGGAACTTTAGAAATAAGAGAGACTGTAGAAATAATTTTTCCCCATTGCCTTAATTTTATAGAGAAGAAGAATTAGTTTCTGAGAGCTAAAAAGACTTGGCCAAGGTCACATATCAAACTGATACACAGCAGGGACTACAAGTGTGAATCCCAGGCATGCCTCTTTCTAATAAAACATGCTACATCCTATAAAAAGGCCTCTTTTAGCAGACAGATGATTTAACTAATCTTAGCATTTATAAGTCTCATCTTGGGACCTGCCTAACGATTACTCCCACTTGAAAATGGAGATAATGATTCCACTTTGCTTTATGCTTTGTCCTTCAGAAAATCTTTGCTTCTGTCAGAGGCTACGCAGCTGTACTTTTGTGTTACTTCAAAGCCTAACATAATCAATAAAACATAGCAAGGACATTCATTTTCCCATTTTCAGACATTCTTTCATTTCTGTTGTAAAAATTCTTTCCACTCCCACTACTGTCTGGCTGGTATTATTCTACTTTTTTTCAGAAGATCCTTGGAATTATTCTTCTTTACTCTGAGAATATGTTCAATAAATTAAGGTGGGAAGATGTAGGAGGCTGAGAAAAAAACTGATTTTCTTTTTTATGGCCTCAATAAAGTAACTTACTGATAGGAAGAAAAAATCAGGCATTAACAAATCATGGGGTAATATATTAAGTTTTCCCTATCTTGCAAGCATTTTCTAGCTTCCCTATCATATCAAAACGTTGAGAGTCAACAAAAACATAAAATTTATGTAATAAAACCAAAAGCATTTATACAGTATGAACTTTGATTCTTCTCTATATTACAAAGGACATGTGGTAGATGTCACTTTCCGGCTTAATAGGTGAGGGGAGACCTATTTTTATGGAATACTACAATCATAATTCAAAACTATGAGGAAAAAAGGCAAAGTTGTACCTCTACAATAGCTTTAATTTTTAATCCTTTCATTGTGTATACATACTGACATTTTCATGAATTATATAGGATTGTATCAAAGCAATAGGGTAGTTCTATAAGTAGGGAGATTTTTTAATGAATCTATAAATATGTTCGAAACATTTTGTAGGGAGACCATAGTGACTTCTGAATTCATGAATGCTAGGTCAATCTATCAGACACAACATCTCCCAGAAATTTTGCACTTTTCACCAGACAGCAACAACCATCCTAACCTTTTGCTCATCCTGTTTCATCTCTCTGGATTAAAATCTTAGGCCCTGCAGCGCAGCCTATTTTACTTACTAAGGGATTTAAAAGGAAATGAACCAACCCGGGACCAAAGTGCTAAGCAACTCTGAAATCCTGTACAGCAGATGAATGCTCCTTTAGAATTTTAAAGGTTAATGCTCTTGATGATTGAATCCTAATAGGAACATGTCAGCCCTCTTATATATATTCTTATGGGAAGAAAGGTGTTCTAAAAACAAAGTTCAGAATAGTTTGGATAATAGATGAAAAGTAAGAACACCTATATTTCTAGTTACAATCATTGACAGGGTTAGAAAAGACTACTGATTACCTGTATGTTAAACATTAAATTGTACAGTTATAGACTGCCCTAAAAGGACCTTGACATTTACTCTGATAGTGGAGGGTAGAAGTACCTCATTTCTATGGACCATGGGGTCACAAAGAGTCAGACACGACGGAACAACTGAACAAACACAATAACAAATTCTGATCCTCCTATCTCACTGGCTTGGAGATATCACTCTAGTAGGAGGAAATGACTTACTCAAGATGGCACAGTTAGTGAGGGTTGGGGTGGGGATTTAAGGGCAAGCAAAGTAGGATGTTTTGCTGTTTTTGTTTTACTAAAAGTGCCTCTGATTAAGGTGATTAAGAAGAGTCTTTTCCACCCATGGTCTGGACCTGGGAAGATTTGTAGGAAGACCCACTCCTTTTGTTAATAAGGCACTGGTTCTCCAGGGATGTGACATCCTCTGGCTCTAAAAAGTGTATAAAGACTCTGAGGTGCAGGTTTTATTTTGGGGCTTATGAACTAGAAGTGTTTGTTTGGCCAGATGAGGAGTCTGTGAAGCCTTTAAGGATCCCCCTGGCTTTGAAAACCCAAATGTCTGTGCTTCCCTGTCTGGTAACTATGGTCAGACAGTTGGATCTGTCTGTTGAATTATGGTCAGGCAAAGGAAGCCATGTCTGTTGATCTTTGCTTTCTCTGTATTTTCTTTGAAGTTCAGGGTGCTGACTCCCCTGAACTAGGTGAATGGTATATGTGCTTGGTTAAAGGAATGATACATGTGCTTGATTAAAGTGATTGTTAACCCCTCAAAAGTTGCCTTTCCTTTTATGAATGCAGATCTAAGAACCTGTGATAGCAGGCCCCTCTGTGTATGTTGTGGTGCTTACTGTTATAGGGAGAGACTTGCTTGATTTTGTTTCTCCTGAATTCTTATCCATGTTCCTCTCAGTACACCAGTGTCTAATAGTTTTTCAGCCTTGATATAACTATTGTTCTGTATTGACTGGTGTGGGGAAAATACCCATAAAACAACTTTTGAATCTATAATTCATTAGTATAAAAAGAGATTGAGCTTCCTTACAAGGCAGTAGGTTCCATATTATTGGAGGAAGTAGTCTAGTGAATAATGGCTGACCACTTACCAGATTTATGGGGAAAATTCCTGTCCAGCTGTGTGCTCCTAGAATAAATCTATTGTACTTCTAAACTATGAGATTTTGTGATTCTGTAATGCATGAATAAATGATAATAAGTTATAATGAGGCAGATGGCACCATGGATAGAGAACTGGATCTGGAGTTGAGAAGATATGAGTTTATATCCAGCCTTAGATGCTTAAGAGCTGTATGACACAGGGTGTGTCAGTTGAACTCTATCTGCTCCACTTTTCTTATATATAAAACGGGGATAATACAACACCTAGGCCTGAGGGTTGATATGAAGTTTAAATGAGATAATATTTGTAAAGAGCTTTGCAAATATTGAAGCCTTATATAAACACTTACTACAATAGTAAGCTTATTTTTCACCTTAGTTTTTAGCTAATAAGGCAAAATAAAATTTGGGGCTAAACCTCTTATTGGGAAGAATCTTTTTATACAGCATTATCATTATCATCCATTGAAAAAAGTGTGCCCTGGTAGACAGAAACCAGCCCTGGTATTAGGATGACCTGGTTTCAAATCCCATCTCTGAAGCATGCTTTCTATATGTCTGTGAGCAAGTTACTTAATTTCCAGTGAATCAGATAACTATCTAAGGTGGGGAATCTGCAGCCTTGAGGTCACATGTGGTCTTCTAGGTCCTTGGGCATGGCCTTTTGACTGAGTCCAAGTTTTACAGAACAAATTCTTTTATTAAGGGGATTTGTTCTGTGAAGTTTGGATTCAGTCATACTTGAGGATCCAGAGGGCCACATGTGGCCTTGAGGCCACAGTTTCCCCACCCCTAAGGCTATAAGTTGTTAGAGGAATTTCCTCACTGGCATTTCCTTACACCAATGAAATCATGGAGGATGAGAAAAAGGTAAATATGCTTTCAAAATCCAATCCAATAACCATTGCCAAAGAAGACCATGCCATCAAAGAAATGATGACATGACTTGCACTTGACTAGTACTGGTTAAGAAATGGAATGGTTGATCAACAGAATAGATTAGGCACAAAAAATAGAGATGTAAATGACTACAGTAACCAAATATTTGATAAACCCAAAGATCCAAGCCATTGAGGCAAGAACTGATTATTAAACAAAAAAAACTGTTGGAAAAACAAGAAAATAGTCTGACAGAAAGAAAGCATAGAGCAACATTTCATACCATATACCAAAATAGGCTCAAATTAGGTATATGAGTGGACATAAAGGGTGACATCATAAGCAAATTAGGGGAATATGGAAAAACATACTTGTCAGAAAGGTAGATAAGGAAAGAGTTCTGGACCAAACAAGAGATAGAGAGGATCATGAAAGATAAAATGGATAATTTTCATTACATGAAATAAAAAAGGTTTTACACACACACACACACACACACACACACACACACACACACAAAACCAAACAATGCAGTCAAAAATAGGGAACTGATGGGGGAGGAGAATTTAAATTTTTATTTTTCTTGCTTTTTTTTTTTATTTTGCAATGTGACTAACATAGAAATATATTTTGCAGGACTTTATTTGTATAGTGGCTTTCATTGCCTTCTCAATGTGCAGGGGAGAGATGAGAAAATGAAGAGAATTTAGAACAAGAGAAAATATTAAATAAAAAACTCAACCCTAAAGTCAGCTAGAGGAAGTTCTGCCCAAATAATAGTCAAAACCTTGGCTGGTGAATTTTGAATTGCCCAGTGTGGGACGAGGTTGATATACTTTGAGATCCAGCACCCAAGGAAATTATAATTGAGGTAAGGGAGTCAAGAATTGTGAAATAAAAGAGGGGAAAGACAATGTATGAAACATTTCAGGGAGAAGAGAGCTCAATGACATTGAAAATAAATAGATAAATTAATAGGAAAAACAGTAACAATAGAAGGAAGTATGGCTATAGATTTAGTAAACAAACTCAGGCATCTATGCATAAATGGGTCTTTATTTAGTCCATTTTCAAGCATGTCTGAAACTTTTTGACCCCTTTGGGGGTTTTCGTGGCAAAGATACTGGAGTGGTTTGTCATTTCCCTTTCCAGTTCATTTTACAGATTAGGAAACTGAGGCAAAAAGGGTTCAGTGACTTGCCCACGATCACACAACTAGTATCTGAGACAGTATTTGAAATCAGGAAGAAAAGTTTCCTGTCTTCAGACTCAGCCTATCCACTGCACTACCTAGTCAACTCAGAGAATAAATTCTACCAAATAAAGCGCAATGCTTCAATACTTGATGAGAGACAGAGATGCCTGTGGAATGCTAGGAGAATATGGAACCACAATGCACTGTTTCTGAGTGGTTTACAAGAGAAATTAGAATCACGATAGCAGAATTGATGTGCTACACAGTAAAAATAATGAACAGCCTAAAAAATCTTGCCTCTCCAATGTCAAGCTTCACTAAAGAAACAGAACAAAAGATTAAGAATGCAAATACATAGAAGGTCAATCCAGAAGAAAAAAAATTAATAACATTAAAACAAAACATGCTCACCATACAAGGAAAACGGACAGAGACAAACCAAGGATGATAGGTCTCCAAGAACATGACAGGACAAAAAACCTTGGCACCATAATGAAGGAAATCATAGAAGACCACCATCCATTTCCCTAATATCATGGTCCTCTTCAAAAACGAAGGACAGAGGAGACTGAGCTGCCTGAATGGGGACCCAGCTGGTTGGGCCACTCAGCTCATCCTCTCCCTCTCCCTCTCCTTTCCAAAGGAAAGTAAATTTTGATGGCCAGAAGCTGCCCAGTAAACTTGGGATTTACTGGATGAATTTCTTCCTTTCTTTCCTTTCTCTCTCTCTCTCTCTCTCTCTCTCTCTCTCTCTCTCTCTCTCTCTCTGTCTCTCTCTTCTTTCACAAAACTTTAAACCCAGTTCACTTTGAAGCACATAGATTGGACCACAATTGTTCTCTGCCCAAACTCCACTTGATGGCTGCATTTTGTGCCCTCCTGGCTTTGAGTGAATGTCAATGGTAAGTTGTTTCCCTTTGGAACAGCAACCCTGAGGGTCTTCCCCTCCCAGTTTGATTTTTTTTCTTCTTAAATGGGCCATTCCTTGACTCACTTCCTAAAGAGGCCTATTCACTGAATGTGTGTTACTTCACTCTAAGTGAGTACCTGAAAAGGCCTTAGCCTAAAAGAGCTAGGGTCTTCCATTACACCCTGGGGGATCTCCACTCATCCTGATGAGTCATTGGTCATTGGATCCAAATGGCTCTGGAGGAGAAAGTAAGGCTGGTGACCTGCACAGCCCTCCCTCCCTCCCTCAAATCAAAGTCAACTGCAAGTCATGTCATCCTTTCCCTGATGCCATAATCCTCTTTGAAAATGAAGGGCAAACACAACAACCACCCATGAGTTCCAAACAAACAAAATGAGTTGCAATTGAAAGAATTCACAGATTGTCTTCAAAAAGAAAAAAAAACACTGCAAACTCATACATGAATGTCTAACAATTTAACAATTAACATGTCTAATGTGAAAATGTGTTTAATAAGAATGTATGTTCAAGCTGTCTCGGGGAGGGAGGGAAGAGGAAGGGGAAGAAAATTTAAGACTCATGGAAGTGATTGTTGAAAACTCAAATTAAATTTTAAAAAAATTAAACAATTAAAATTTAACAATTCCACTCAGAAACAACAACAAGTTCTACAAGCCATCTGGAGAAAGATCTTCAAATACAAATGAAAAGATGTGAATAAAATGAGACTATTTTGCACCATGGGAAAAAGTGGAAGGAATGGAATACTATGTTCCAGAGAGCAATGGAGCTGAAGATCCAACCCAGGGTGACCTGTGCTGCAATTTTTAGCATAACCATACCATGCAAAATATGCATATTCATTAATAATGAAGAGTTTGAAAGGTTTTTAGGAAGAAAAGCAGAACTGAAAAGATTACTTTGTAGGAAGAATGAATAAATGTAGCAGAAATTGACAGTAATAGCAACAAAGTGACACCAAAGTAACCAGTAAGACTTCTTGGCTAAGAATGCACACAAAAAAAATAAGGGGTAATGTGGAAAGGTGTGCTGAGGAACAGGACTAACTACAGGGGAGAATAGAAAGGGTGAATATCAAATACCAAATAAGAAAAGGGCATCAGAGGTGAGGGGAAGAGATTCAGTGGGAACAAGACTAGCTTTAAAAAAGATTAAAACAAAGTAGCTGAAGTGATATAATACTATGTTGACAGCAGAAGAGGGAAGTTAAAACTGAAAAGTTTCTGAAGAGACAATATTAATGCACCTAAGACAAAAAGGGAAGTTGTTGAAGGGGCAAAAAAACCTTCATATCAAAAGTTTCCAAAACTTTTGGTTTGGTATCCAAAAGATACACACACACACACACACACACACACACACACACACACACACACACACACAGAAATCCCTGAAGAGATAAAAGGCCAACACATATGAACAGGCAGTTCTCAAAAGAACTGCAAAATATTTGCAGCCACCTTACAAAATCAATAAAAATAAGAGAAGTATAAGTATAATCAATCCTGAGATTTTACCCCATACCCTGCAAATTAGCAAAAATGACTAAAAAAGGCAAAGGTCAATGTTGGAGGGACTGTGGAAAGACAGGCACACCGGTGAAACTGCGAAATGGTACTACCATTTAGGAAAGCAATTAGGAATTATATAAATAAGGTAAATAAAATGCCCATCAGTTTGAACCAGATATTCCATTACTTCTTGAATTCAAATCTGAGACACTTAGAAGTTGTACAGAAATCCAGAGACAACAATTTTGAATTAAGCTTTATAGTCTCCTGATCTCCCTAGGATGAATCAAGGAGAAAAGTCAGAATATGTAGCCAAGAAAGCCAACATATTCCTAATGATGTTGTCAATAGCAGGCACACATATATTTACTTAGCTTATGGTGTTGCTAAGAAATCTGAGTGTGTATGCTTCTTTGTGTATATACATTCAATTTCAGAACTGGAATGTTCCTCAACACAGTCTCTTCTTTTAAAATATGTCTTTTTAAACCATTGGTCTGACTGCTATATAACTATCTATTCAGAGCTTTTAAATGATTACACCTAGACCTGTTTCTAATGACATTAGGATACCTTGAAATATGATTAAAGTCTGGAGACTATGATGTTGCTGGTTTTCTCAGGCAAGATGAAAAGGAGTTTTACATAAGCTCTAAAGAATTCTGAATTAACAAGCCAATGACTGCCTCAAAAGTAACTGATTTTGCTATGCTAACTCTTTAATATCAAGTATGATATAGTGACATTTGAAAGATTCATTGGCGTAGATAATTTGTTCCTATTGCTTGAGATGATTAAGAGGTTCCCAAGCAGTAACTAGCAGTCTCATCAATATTGCCAGAAACATTCATTCTACAGAGAAAATGGGTGAGGCAATGTTATTTTACAAGGAGATCTGGCTTTCATGATATAACAGCAAGGACCCTGATATATACAGGAGGGCCTGCTATACAGAATTGCTTTTCTAAAAGGAAAGCAAAATCAATAGACAGAGCTTCCAACTATCTGACCATAAGAACTACATATGTAGTTACCAGAGAGAGAAGCACCAATATTTGGGTTTTCAAAGCCAGGGAGTTCTTTAGCATCTGCCCGGAGTCTTTTTCTGGTCAAACAAATACTTCCAGTGAGTAAGCCCCAAAGTAAAACCTCACCTCAGAGTATTTATACATTTTTCAGAGCCAGAGAGCATCACAACGCTTGAGAACCAGTGGATTAGAAATTAACATAAGGTGTTGGCCTACATACAAATCTCCCCTAATCAAACTTCCCTTAATAGGCAGGCCTGTTAATGGATGGGGAAGATTAACTCTCATAATTATCATTACTTATACTTATACCTTATGTGACTTTTGACAAGTCAGCTAATTATTCTGTCTCAGTTTCCCCATCTACAACAAGAGGGTCTTAGACTGAACAATTCCTGTTAACTCTCCTTCATTCTCTAAATCTATGATCTTCTGAGTTCAAAATTTGTGGTTGGGAAACCTCTTGTTACAGTATTAAAGTGTTTCCCTCTCCCCACAACAGTTTTCATTACATCCCCAATGCTAATATCTCTCCTCTGATGACATTCTTTCACCTCCTGCCTTCCCTTTTGGGCAACAACTCACCTTTTGCCTAAGGATATCATTATAGTATTCTTGTAGTTCCCAGGACATTGTACCCTCACCATTTCATAGCAATTTACCACGTCTAGGAGAGCTGAGTAAGAGGGCATTTCAACACTATTTATTAATATCCTATGTGGTCAAGTACAAAAAAAATGCTTATCATTAAAATGGAGGTAGGCTAGAACAGAACTGCAACTTGCTTTTTTAAGTCAGTAAGCTTAAAATCTATGAACTCAGTTATTGAAACAAAGAAAATAGATGCCATGGCTTTGTTGTGTGGCATAAAATGCCCTTACTGATCTAAGAATCGTATCATGATCCCTCAGTCATATATTATTTCATTTTCATTGATCCACGCATTTCAAAGTTTCTTGAAGCAAATGACATCCCATATTTATTGATGTGACTCTAAGACAAATTATATCCCATAGAAATAGTGAAGAGAGTGTATCCAATAAGTGTATTTTCTCCTATTCCCATTGCTTCTAAATCTAAGCCTTATTCTTAGTTCCGATGTCTCTTATAATCATGGCAGAGGATATTAAGGTACTAAAAGTGTGATGAATCACATACTTGTTTCTTTTTTCAGTCATCTATAAATATCAAGTCATCATTAAGTATTCTAAATGAGAGGTCTTTGACCAGTGGCCAATGTGTGGTCATACTACTTAAAGAAGATGGCTCTAATCTTGACATTTTCAGTATATATCAAACCAGAGAAAGAAGTTGTAGATACATGGAGGGATGGCTCACAGGTTTTCCCATGGAAAGGAAATAAATAATTGTAAGATCAAAAGGGGAGAAATAGAAAGGAACACAGAGGTCATTTAGTTTCTATAGTTTAGTTTTCCTATAGGAAGGAAACTGAGGATCAGAGAAACTGAATAGCTTGGTAAAAGTCACACAGATAATAACTGGTAGAGACACTGTTCAAACTCATGTCCTTTGATTTGAAATTCAACATATATTCCCTTCCAGAATACTGCTGATTTTGTTTTTATTTGTTCTCATTGGAAAGAAGACATTATTTAGGTTCAAATTTCACCCTCAGCACTTACTTACCTGTGTGCTTCTGGGCAACTCACTTACATTCCTTGAGTCTCCATATTATCATATATATATATATATATATATATATATATATATATATATATATATATATATATATATATATATATATATATATATATATATATATATATATATGTTCTGTAATACATGGTCCCTGGAGTCTCTTTTGGCTGTGGCTGTGTGAACTCATGATCCTGTTATAGCAAGGTTTATAAGGTTACACACACTTTGAGGTCAGCCCCTAGCTTGTTATTTGAATTATTTCCATATTTAATCATGTTATTATGAGTTCTGTAGTAAGCTACAGGTGTGTTTGGATATTTGCTTTCTGATTAATGAAATTGCAACCTTTCTCATTAATTAACCAGTTGGCTCGAATCCCTGCCCCACTTCATTAAATAGCATTTATTGATTAAACTGAAGAATCCTCTTTTCCAAGAACAGTTGCTCATATCTCTCTATACATTAACTCCCTTCATCTCCTATGATTTAATAATTTTATATTAATTAAATAACAAATGAAATAAATAATACAACAGTGACATAGATAATAAATCACAATACTTGGGCTATGGAAATGGTAGTAGCTATAATTATCTCAAATTCCTGTGTAGCAAATGAATTCTCTTCATTCAGGAATACAAGTCACCATTCAATTGACTCAAGTGACTACTTATAAGTCTCAGAAATTCATTTTATAATCTTAGGATGAGAGGGAAATCTAGTCTTTTAGTCTCTTAGAAAATAAGGAATGTGCATCTATTTTGTTGCGGTGGTCCTTTTCAATCATTATACAAAACAGTCCTTTTAGAATACACTATAAACTGTTAATTCCTCAAAGAATGTTCAAAGAATTTTCTATTTAAAATTTCTTTATAACATGATTCATAACAGTTTTCACAAGAAAGAAATTTCTCCTCACCTTTCTTCTCTCTTTTTTCAGTTTATCTCATAGATCCACATGAACCAAAGATGAAACTCCATTCCAAAGTGAAAAGTCACTCATCAAAGAGTTACAACCATCAGTATAATTGCCTTCTCTGTAACATTTCATTTTTCTTTTAGAGAAACCATGTCTGTCCTTAAAGTCTTTTAAAGACTTTAGAGAAAAGGCATCTCACCATGATTTTGTATCATAGGAATCATGATAAGTATTTGTCTTGGGGGGTGGGGGAAGATAAGTATAAATATAATTACAACTTATGCAGTATTTCTTGAGGTAGATGAAGAGGTTGAAAAATTCTGCAACAGAATTCAATACCCTACCGAAAAATTGTGAACTGCTTCATATTTAGTACTGTCTTATATACTTATAAAAAGCAAGCACAGAAGACAAAAAAAGTGACGAAACACATGATCAAAGAGAAGGAGTGAAAGAGACCAAAGACCTATAAACTATATTCTAACCTCATGCCTATAAATCATGCAAAGGAGCTAGAAATGGAAAGTATAAAATAGTATCACATACAATCAGAGATTTACTCCATTTTAATAGACAAAAATGACTCATTAGGGATTCTTAAATCCGTTTGTATATAGTAAAACTTGTTAGAGCAAAGCTAATATTAGTATGAATCTGAGAGGTAAAATAAAATGAGGAAATGAAAAAAAAATCTCCAACCTGACTTAGTTAAGCAAGTTATTGATATCAGAACTAAGATATAGATGGAAGGAAGTAAATAGAACATATGCTGTACTAATTTCATAGAGATAATTGATTGCCAAAATGAAGAAGACAAAGAAGCTTAAAGTTCATTATCCAGCAAAAACTAGTACTCTTGAAGTAGAGATATGTAGTATACAAAGATAATACCAGCTTGGAGTATTAACTTGTTGGTGAAATCTTACAAAACAAGGTTATAGAAGTATTGTTTCATAAAATAGAGAAGTACCAGAATGTAAAACTACCCTAAAGAAACTTTGACATAAGAAACAATCACCAAAAGGCATCACAAGGACATTTAAGAATTAACCTGGAAAGATGAAAACAATCAGATGAAACATAAAAAAGATCCGCAGTGTTTTTTTTTTTTTTATAACAAACTCCTTAAATCCTTAGAAAATTGGGCTGCCTACCATATTTGAATTCTACCTAACAATGAAGTCTGAATTACCTTATATAGGCAGTAGAAATGGTACTAAAGACAATGAAGATGGAAAATAAGTTGTAATATGCCATGTGTACATAAAGGAGATACATATTCAATACGACAAAATTATGAAGGTGTTAAGGGATCAATTCACAAGTATATGGAGGAAAGGAACGGTCCAGACCACATCTCCCTTTCTTATTGACCTTTGAAGCTGTCTGTGGCATTTGTGGGTTGAGAAATCTGGGAACTACTGCTACAGGTGGCTCCCTGAAACCTGTTCCAGGTCCTGTCCCTGCTGCACAGTGTGGCCCATACTGGGCTGCTCTCAGCGCCTGGTGTGAAATATTTTTCCTGTTATCCTTTCGGGCTGTCTTGGGCTGGACATCTCTTTCACTCTGTCATTTTGTAGCTTCTGCTGCTCTAGAATTTGGTTAGTCTTTTTTACGGGTGTTTTATGGGCTATGTGGGGGAGCTGCTACAATTCTGTCTTTCTACTCCTCCTGGTCACGTAGCTTCTAAATATCTGAAACCAAATTTGAACTCAGATGTTCCTGACTTTATCTACCCAGTACTCTATCCACTCTACCACTTAATAAACACTTAATATGTCATTTGTTGAACTGAACCAGACGATTATTTTAAATGTGAACACAGGTAATGTGGACAGTTCATATTATGCCCATAAACTGTTCTTTTCAATGTCTACTTTACTTTGTAATGTCCTTTCTTTCCCTGCATATAACCATAGATTCCAGAATCTACCTATTCTTTTCTTCCCATTACAGCTATCCTTTGGGCAGTGGAACTTCCCCATTTGTAATTCTCATTATAAAATACAAAACTAAGCTCACAACTCTATATTGTCCCTATGAAGAGGTAAAATCCAAGTATGCTCAGTAGCAACCCCCTAATGAATAACCTTAAAATGCAGCTCCTGTAAACAACCTAGTTTTATGACTGTGCAGCTAGTCTCTTCCTTGAGGGCTACAGCAATTTATGCTCTACCAGTTACTTAATGAAGTGTGAACTATCTGTGCTGAAGGAAGTTTTTTTTTTTTTTCATCAAGTTTTTCTTTTAGAACCCCCAGACCACCTGTCCTGCTTCCAGGCCAGCCCTTACAACCATTATATGGGGAAGCAAGGCCTGGGGAGAAGGGGCCAGCCATCCTCACCAACTGCCACACCCAGGATACACAAGCCAGGCTAGATGAGGCAGGGAGGGCACCCTACAAGAGACATAGGAAGGAGGCAGCATGTGCCAGAAAGTCAAACCACCAGCACCATGACTTTGACCAACATCTCCCCTCAGCAAGAAAGGAAATAAAAGCTTTTCCCTTCATCCCAGGACACTGTCTTTTCTTTAATGGCACAAATACTTCATTTTGTTTTTTACAGAATAATCACAGTAAAGTACTTTGTAATTCTTCTTTAACAAAAGCTTCTTCCTCAAAAAATATATGAGAGTAAGTGTTATTACTCCCATTCTGGGGATGATAAATTAACGAAAGGTTCTACAAATTTTCTGAAGGGACCCAGCCAGGATGCAAATTAAGGCCTTTATATTCCCAAAACTACTGAATCGTGTCCCTTCTATTATACAGTTTTGCATCTGATGGTCATTTTTTCATTCTGAGTCTGGAGAAGAAGTCAAAACTTTGAGAAAAAAATTTCTGTAATAATTTCTCTAGTTTTATGTTTGCAGAGGACTTTGCATGCATTACTTCATGTAATCCTCACCCAAACCCTGTAATCAGGAAGAACCAAGTTTAACCTAACCTCAGATACATGTTAGCTCAATCTGAACAAGTTGCAACCTCTGTCTGTCTCAATTTCCTTATTTGCAAAATGGAGATAATAAGCACCTACCTCCCAAAAGTGTTACAAAGATAAAATGAATAAATATTTTTCAAGCACTTTGTAAGCCTTAAAGTGCTATATAAATGCTAGCTATAGGAGTAGTAGTAGTAGTGCTAGGAGAAGTAGCAGTAGTAGAAGTAGTAGTAGTAGTAGCAGCAACAGCAGCAGTAATAGTAGTATTAGTAGTAGCAGTGGTAGTAGTAGCAATAGTAGCAACAGCAGTAGGAGCAGCAGCAGTAGTAGTAGTAGTACCAATAGTAGTAGTAGTAGTAGTAGCAGTAGTAGCAGAATTAGTAGCAGTAGTAGGAGTAGGAGTAGGAGTAGTAGCAGTAGTAGTAATAGCAGTAGGAGGAGTAGTAGGAGTAGCAAGAGTAATAGCAGTAGTAGTAGCAGTAGAAGTAGTAGTAGCAGTAGTAGTACTAGTAGTAGTAGTAGTAGCAGCAGCAGCAGCAGCAGAAAGCATAAAAGAAGCACCAATATCTGCTTTGCCACTGCACCATAAGCACCAGGGGACCTTTGGATTTGACCTACAGCTGAAAACTTCCGTGTTTGTCTTCCAGTATGTTAGAAGAAGGATCATCTTACTTTTTTTTCTATTTGTATCATCACTGCTTAGCACAATACATAGTGCTTTTTACTTGTTTGTTTGGTTTTGGTTTGGTCATTTTCAGTCATGGTCTCCATGGTCTCCATGACCCCATTTTGGATTTTCTTGGAAAAGATACTATCATGGTTTATTATTTCCTTCTCCAGTTCATTTTACAAAGGAGAAAACTGAGGCAAACAAGGTTAAGTGATTTGCCCAGGGTCACACAGCTAATAAATGTCTGAGGAAAGACTTGAACTCTGAAACAAGAGTCTGAGGCCAGATTTGCACTCAAGTCTTCCTGACTCCAGGCTGGGTACTCACTCTATCCACTGAACCACATAGCTGCCTATACTAAGTACTTAATAAACACTTTATTCATTTATTTGTTCAGTTGTCCAAAGTTACCATCTTTAATCTCTCACAAAGACATATAGAATCTTTCCTATTTGCAGATAGACACATTTATCTTTGAATGGCCACATGGATCCTGACTAAGTTAGGAGAACAACTTGAGATGATTTAAAATCAAATATAGTTTCAATAGACTTCTAAGGAGACCTAATAATTTGACAGTCACATTACCTTTGATTGGGTCAAACATAAACAAAACAACCTGATTAGAAGATGCTTATGGTATAGGAAAAAACTGCTGAGTGTACCCTAAAAAAGGTCTAAGCAATTAAACAGCATTCTCTTTTAAAAGAACTCCAACTTTGTGCTGACAGCCTACACCCACATGCCTGTTTCTATGCCCTTCTTCCATGAGTAAAAATCATATGAATCATAATTTAATCATACACTTAGAACATAAAACCTACTTCACTGCAGAGTAATAGATTTCAGGGACAAAATGCGAATAATCAAGGAAAGTTATGCAAATAAGCTAAAGAACTAGACTGGAGATAGCTTGCATCCGACTTTTCCATTTCTCATCTACTTCATTCCCAAACCAAATAGAACATTTCTTTTTAGACCAATCCCTTAGTGATGCCAAGTCCTTTGTGGCTGGATTTCATATATAACCCCTTCGCACAATTCCCTTTCAAATTCTGTAAACACTCTGAGGTAATCTTTTCCTGCCCCTTCTTTCTAAAGGACATGAACCTCTAGAACCACTCTCTTTGCCTAAGCACAGAGCTCAGGTTAATTGTCATGGGCTGTTCTTCAGTCAACTCTTTTTTTTTTTTTTGTTCTCACACTTTCCTTCCTCCTCTTGTCAGTTTCTTCTATGAAAAGTATGCATCTAATGGGAAAGTTATCTCTCTAAAGTCCGTATCATCCAGTTTCCATTTTGTCCTTTCACTGAGTGACCACTTACCAGCTTCAAAGAGTCTGCCTTTTATATTAAAACACCATTGTCTCAGTGAAACAGTGATGGAAAGATGTAAGTAGAAATGTAAAACTTAACGCTCATGGGTTATAATCTCAAAATTCCAGAGTATGCACAGAAGCAGGTTAAAATGTAATTTGGAAATATTTAATGAAATAAAAATACAACATAGATATTGTCAATTTGTGGTTTGCTAAGTCCTGCCTAAGGAATCCATTTCTATTTGAGTTTGCCATAATTGCCTTAAAATATAAGTGTCACATGGAATACAATATTGTGTCTAGTACAACAACTATTGATTATCTGACAGCAGAAAGGACAAACTGTGAAACATCCTAATCTGGAGAACTTTGCTTTGATGACTTGGAAAGACAACAATAGTTAGGAGATTCTGTTCCCATTTGGTCGGGAATTAGTGCCAACTATTTAGTGCAAGTCAAAGTTAATTGTCCTAATGACTCCTCTTGGACTCTTTACCTATAAATGGTATTCATACGCCCTTCCCATTCCACATCCTTCCCACTGTGTATCTGATCTCAGGATAGGCACTTTCATTAGTCACTCCACTGGATACTTACAGTACTATTCTAAATAATCCATGAAACCTTTATGTCCAGTGACCATTCTTCTTAACATGAGGGTTCTCTAGTCACTAGTGAACTTGCACCTTGGAGAACTGAACCTGCTATTTTCTCAACTGGCTTGTTTAGCATTAAGTACTAAAACAATAAGGTATAAAATGCTTAATCAGAAATACCAAAGCATTCTTCTTGTCGGTCTTTCTGACTCAAATCTCTCCCTACTATAATCCATCCTCTACTCAGCTGTGAAAGTGATCTTGCTAAAAAACAAATCTGGCCATGTCACTCCACTCTACTCCATTCAATAAATTCTAGTGGCTCCCCCTTACCTTAAGAATCAAATATAAAATCCCCTCTTAGATATTCAAAAACATTTATAATTTGGTCCCCTCACACTTTTCTAGTCTCTTTATACCTCATCCTTCCCTGTCTTGTACTGGACTTTTTACTGTTCTTCAAAGAAGATGCTCCATCTTTCAAAACTGGGCATTTTCTCCCCCATCTCTTGGTTTCTCTATCTTCTTTCAGGTCTCAAATAAAAGTTCATCTTCTCCAAGAAGCTCTTCCTAGTCTCCCTAATGTTAATGCCTTCCTTCTGTTGATGAGCTCCAATTTATCCTATATACAGCTTGTTATATAATCGTTTGCATCCATTCTGTCCCTGTTAGATCCTTGAGAGGGAAACTTCTTTTTTAACCCTTTCTTTGTATTCTGGGTACCTAGCACAGTGCCTGGCATATGTAGTAATTGCTTAAAAAATGATCGTTGACTGACAAAACAAACAATTACAGAATGAAAAGAGAGAAAAATTATTAAAAATAAAATGGCTAGAGCCAGAAAAAGTCAGTTGAGTCCCTAGACGAATAGTCAGGCATTTGTCATATGACTGTTCTAATCTCACTCCCCTGAAAAGGGAAAGGTCAATGGGGATGCTTCTCCAGGGGATTCCTATATACCCAGGCTCCTCTCTATGTACAGCAAAGAATATATCCTGAGCACTGAGAATCAGAAGTCAGATGGTTCTTTGGTTCTTCTGTGGGATATAATTCATCTGTGAGAGACCTAAATATCTGTCTTCAAATGGTAAAGTTTCTACCTAAGAAGCCCAAATGTTCATCACCAGGCACACATGAACATTCTTTAAAGTTAGTCAGCAATGACCGGTAATAATAACTGAGCACAATGGCTAATCAGGCATTCTGCTGTTGAGGCCACAGGGGCTGAGGAACTCTACCACTCCCTGTTCTTTACCTACCTTCAAGAATTGCCCAGAGTTCACCACTCTAGGTTTTTCTACCTTCTCAACAGGAGAATCTGATTCTCCAATTTCTCACTTATATTTCCATTCTTGGATCTCCAACAAAGAATTCTATCTTTTACTCTTTCAGAAAGGGAAGAAATTGAAAAGATAACTCTGAGTACAAGAATGAATCAGGTATTCAATTAAATAAACATTTATTATGTACCCACAATATGCCAGGCACTATTGAATACTGGGAATGTGTGTGTGTGTGTGTGTGTGTGTGTGTGTGTGTGTGTTCGTCCTTCGGTGCTGAAGAAGACCATACCATCAGAGAAATAATGACATTACTTGCATTTGACTTTTGACTTTGTTTTGAGTGAGGGAGGGCTGTGCAGGTCACCAGCCTCACTTCTCCTCCACAGCCACCTGAATCCAGTGAGCAGATATTCATCAGGATGACTAGAGATGACTCAGGATGAGGCTATTGGGGTTAAGTGACTTGCCCAAGGTCAAACAGCTGGTGAGTGCCAAGTGTCTGAGGTGAGATTTGAACTCAGGTCCTCCTGACTCCTGCACTGGTGCTCTATCCACTGCACCATCTAGCTGCCCAGTAGGAATATAATAATAGGAAAAATACAGTACCTGCCCTCAAGAAGCTTACAATATAATGAAAGAGATATACCAAAAAATATGCAAAGTAAGATAGACAAGATATATGATAAATAAGATATACTTAAAAGAAGGAAAGAACTGGAATTAAAAGAGTTTAAGGAAGGTTTCCTATAGAAGATGGGATTTTAGTTAAAACTTAAAGTAAACAGAGGAGGTCAGCAGTCAAAGTAAATGGGGATCAGTGTTCCAGGCATGGGGGATAGTCAGAAAAAATGTCTGGAGCCAAGAGATGGAGTGTCTTGCTTATGAAATAGCCAAGAGATCAGTGTCACTGGATTAAAAAATATGTTTGGAGAGTTAGGCATAAGAAGGCTGAAAAGGTAGGAGGGAGCTAGTTATGAAGATCTTTGAATGCAAAATGGAGCAATTTGTGCTTGTTCCTGGAGGCAATAGGAAGCCACTAGGGTGTGTTGAGTTGGGCTGGAGGATGGGGTGGAGGTGGGGCAGGGGTGGTGACATGATCAGACCCACACTTTAGAAAATCACTTTGGTGACTGAAAGGTGTTGGGAAAAAGAAACTGAGAAGCAAGAATCACCTTTTAGTATATCCAAGGAATTTTAGCACAGTTGCCAAATTTTTGTCACCCCTCAGTATGAACCCCTGAGTCATCATTCCTGCCAAGAAACAGTCAGCATATATTAATGCCTGCTGTAAAGTATGTGCAAAGGAGGTTGGTGGGAGGATATTGGAAAGGAATCCTCCAAAACGCTTGTATAGAAACAGACTCACCCCAAATTTCCATGCACTTGAATGGAATGCTGACTGAACATGCTCCATCCAGGGGAAGAAGAAGAGAAGGGAGCATGATAAATTTTAGGTGACAGTAGTCACTTCTATCATTATGGTTTAGAGAATCTTGGGCTCTTTTCTATATAGTTAAAGTATCCCTGGCAGTAAATACCACTTGAAATATACCCATGGATGCAATGAATCAATGAGTCTGTTCAATGTCTTGTGCTCTGCTGATGTTACAATAATAATGGTCTGATTTCCATGCTGACTGTTTTCCCTTAAACTACTGCTCTTGGTATAAGTAGCAATAATCGCATCAAATTAATTATTCTGCAAAAAAACTAGGATTGTATTTTATTGACAAAGAAATGTACTTGTTGAGTTCATAGTGTTGGACATTGTATAGAATGTACATGCTGCCAAATTCCTTGTCCTTGAGACCTTTGGAGTCTGAATTACAAGATATAATCATACACAGAGGCATATCCAAGAATATAACAATGGAACAATTACCCGGTGGTGTATTTATTGCCTGTGACTTTTTTCACATTCCCATTTCCCTAGGGGAAATTGCTACTTTTACTGATAGCATAATATCAGTATTCTGTTAATAGTAAGTTCAAGAATTTTGCTGGACAGAAGTATGAACTCTTTGGTATATAGTATATTGTGATAATGTTAATCATTATCTATATATTCATGAACATATGTGTTTGCATATATGTATGTATGTGTAGACAGAGACATAGATGGAAAACAGTATTTTAGAGATCCTCTTCACACTGGTCATTTTTTTTAAATTTCCAAATTACTAAGATAGAATTGGTACAAAAAAAGGCAAAAAAAGGAGTTAATCCATCCATTTGGGTTGAGGCCACGTTTCTATTCTCCATTATACTACAGTTAAAGATTTCTTAGGTTCATTCACTATCAAAGATGTCAATTAGTAAAAAATCACTTTTGTTTGCTGTGACTGAAAAATGCTTTATTCTATGTCAAACATGGTGATGAGCTACCATGAACTTAGTTAGAATGGCTTACATACAAGAATAGTGTGAACCATTACTAGTTCCAAAGTTGAGGTCTTTCCGGTACAGTAACACCTGCTTGGCAGAGGGAAGGAGGGAAAAGTGGGGGAAGGCAAATGGTGGAGGAGTAAAGATCCTCTAATTGTATATCAAAAGTGAGGATTAGTTAGCCTAAATGAAAATTGTATAGGATTTGCTACATTACTATTGACATGATGCCAAGAGAATAAATGAAAAAGTTCAGAATGCTGGGTGGATCCCCTATAGTATATGGCAGGATATAGGCAAAAATTACATAGGATTGGAAGGTAGGGCTGAGTTGTCATCTCTGTCCCTAGAGGGAATGTCTACATTGATGAAATCACAAATCTCATAGAGTAGCACTGAAGTACTAAAGGATATCCTACAGTATATTTCACTAATGTGGCCTTCAAGGACCCAAGGTCAACTCATGTACATTAAAGAAAGACTTTCCTATTCTACTTTTCATACTTTCCCATGGGGAACAGACATTCAGTGATCCAGAAAAGAAAAGGCTTCTGGAAATGATCCATTACCAATCAAGAGGTTCCCTGCAATGCAGTTATCCCATCATTCATAGAAGATGGAGGTTTCAGCAGAATGTGGGAAAATTTCTTCTGTGACTTCTCTATATAGTAGCAAACATTTCCTCTCACAAGCAAATAATCAAGATCTAACTGGATTGTTTTCATCATGCATATGGAACAGAGAAAGCATTTGATTGCACTGATCCTCCCAGGTCTATCTATATCAACTCTTCCTTGAAAACATTTCCTGACGATGTCTTCCTAAGCTCATAAGATAACTGACAAACACTTTACACAGAGAATAATATGCAATTTCTGCCTGTAGTGCTAGACTAGACAAAGTTATGTAAAAGAAGTTGTAAGTTTCAGCTGGCTGCTGAATAATTGGGTGGGGGGGAAGAAAAGAGGAAAACTCAGAATTCCATTCATTCTCCTATTCCTACTCATCCAGCTCTCTCCTTTCTTCATTTTTTTTTTAGTTTTACACAGAAATCAGGCCTATGTCCTGGGCCAAATTGAATATTTGACTATCAGTAGCTTAATTACCAAAGAATTGATCTATTAATACCAAGAGAATATGCTTGAGTTTTCTTAACAGTCAGTGGGCTTATAGAACTAGGTCAGAGCAACTGCTTTGTGATGGATGGATTGACATTCTATGATAAACAAAACAGCTAATTTATTCTGAAAAATGGATGAATAGGTTTTCCTTACAGATGTGACTGGTTACATTCGTTCAGTTGCCCTTTCTTCCTCAATTTGCAAAATTACTATTGAACCAAGCAAGCAAAGTCACATTTTCCAATCTGTTGGTTCTGTAAGTCAAATCCTGTAAAAGGAACAGTAAAGCCAGTACTAATTCCACATATGAAGAAAGAATTAGGTGATTTCATCATTACCAAATGCACAGATGTCAATGGGAGCAACATGAAACATAGAATACATTATGATCCCATACTGCCATCTAGTGTCCTTTAAAATCATGCCATAGTCTACTCTAGAATTCTACTCATAATATTCAAGAATGACATGGAATCCACTTGAGATGAGCTGTACCAGAAAGTCCATCAAAGAAATTGTCACATTGGGGAACAATTCATGAAAATAAATAACTTCTGTAATGAGAGAATGACTAATCTTTTTTAAAGCAGGAATTGTCTTCTGACTTAGTTGACTTCAGAATAGCACCATCCCTGCAAAGTCTCCATAGTTATGTAAGTGATTCAGAGAGAAAAGAACTGACCTTTCTCAACTTAGAAAACACCGCCATTATCTTGGAGTTTCCAAACACAAACAAACTATTCAAGAATCTGTGGGGATGGCAACAAAACGGTGACAAGTCTAAAGAGCAAAATTTGTTTTTCCATGTTAATGTGGCATTGCCCTAAATAGACATTTTAAACTATCAAATCTCCTAGGTCACAACTAATGTCTTAAGGACTATACTTTTTGATTTTCTGCATAAAGTTTCAAATAGAGTAAATAGCTGCTGCAAGTACTTTAAACACATTGCCTAAACTATCATTTATGCTGCTACATAATATAGGATAACAAAACATTATACAACTATAAAGGACCTCAGAGATACCTCTAGTTCCTTTTTGAGATAAAGAAACATGTCAAAAAGGTTAAGTGACTTACTTGTTCACATTCGCAGGTAGCTACAGAAAAACAAGGATTCTCAGCAGGATTCCCAAATCAGTCTTCTTCATGTGCTCCATAGGATGTATCTTGCATGTTTTAGAGTCTTTGAAATATTGTTATAGGCATCCCAAAAGAATAGGGTAGGACTCAGATGTCCTTACAGGGTAAGAAGCCAGCCTGTAATGACAAGACTTTTCATCAGCCGGATCCTTCAGTGTCTTCTGTCTCTATGACTTCAGTTAGCATGAAGCATGGCCTGACTAACAAGACTTCTTTTAGGACACAAGCTACCCAGAGAAACACACAGACACATAGAAAACCATCCAAATAATCAGGCTCCCCAGAGTCACCCCTCTGCCACTAAGCATGGTAATAATAATGCCAATAAACATGGTAACAATAGCATGTTATAAAATAAAAATAATAATCCCTTGCTTTTGTATGGCACTGAAGGAATTGTCAAGCTCTTTACGTACATTATATGAATTGTTCTTCACAAGAACCTTTAAGGTAGGTGTTTTATTATCTTCACCTTAGAGATAAAGAATCTGAGACTCAGAGAACTTTAAGTGACCTGTGCAGGCTAAAACAGCTAGTAAATATTTTAAAGTGAGACTCACACCCATGCCTTCCTAACTCCAGTTGGAGCATGCCAACCACTAGAACATGCTAATGCTAAAAATGATCTCACTTGGGTCTCTAACTTTCAATGCTATTAAAACAATCAGCCATTGAAAAAGGACAAATTTAAAAACATTAAACCAGAAACTGAGGCTCCTTGTCTTTTTACTGACCGTCTACAGGCAGCCTCAGAGTTGTTGCCTTACCACCCCCACAAATCAGCTGCCTCAGATTGGGGCAATCATATTAGTTCCATTTCCTTGACATTTAAAAATAACAACCATATGACCAAACTTACTTTAAAAGAAAAATAACTTTGTGGTCCACTGAAGTGCAGTATATGGGTTGTAAATAATTTTCTGTCACAGCTGGATTCTATTAAAGTCTGTTCAATGATAATTGTGTTTTGCTTTTGCCTACCCAGACCTAAAATGTTTAATTTCAGTGTATATACATTTTATTTAACATCATAAACAGAGGATGGGCTAAAGCTATGTATGAGCAAATCTATCAGTTTCAGACCATGTAAATGTTATAGATTATTAGCTCCTTCTGAGTGCATGTTCTTGGAAATAGCAAATACACACATATACACACATACATATGGATATATAATATGAATTATATATGTGTGTATGTATATAATGTATATATACACATATGTACTATGTATATTACATATACATAGCATATATAATAATATTCATATGTATGTGCGTGTAACAATTTATTAAATATTTATCGATACATTTACAATAATGGAGTACATAACATGTCTCTTTTTCCTTGCACTTGTTACATGAACAATCTACCTTTTAAGTACAATCATTGGCATCCAAAAATTTAACAGACCTCCAACACATTTGACAACATCCTCCATGGAATACATTTGAGAGGAGTTGAAGAGGAATGTTGTGGGAAAAGAAGACTTGGAAGGGTTTCAACCACTTAGTGCAGGTAGTGTATTGATCAACATCAAGGACCCACAGGAGGATCAAAAAGACAAGTTGACAGATGCTGCCACTTGGGAATACTGCCATGGGAGTTCCAAGGAGGGAGAGATGGCTTTCATCTGGGGAGTTCAGGGAAGCCAGAGGATAGGAATGGGCACCATTCTGGTATGAACGTCAAAAGGAGAAACTTCGATTATCAGTCATCTCTTCCTGTTATGAGGGTGCAATATTTTTTACTCTGTAAAACAGTGCTTTATTGATATCTTATGCCAAATCTATTAGTCACTCAAGAGTTGTCAAGCTGTCTCAAAACTGCAAGTCACACAAAGTGTGAAGTTGTCAACTCTTTACTTAATTTGTCCTTGTCTCCCTTAATTATCCTCATTGCTCTTAATAAATTCTCAGCAGTCAGCAACCCCACTTTGGGCCTTTGAATGGATGCCTTGTTACAACTTCTAAACTGCTTTTCCATGGTTTTAGTCTTTTTTTCACCTTTCCTCCTGCAAAATGTTTTCATTTTAGAGATTATTTTTTACCATTTGCTGGGGACATGACTGAGCTGCTATAAAAATGATTGGTTTCTTGAGATAAGGCACATGTGAGAATAACCGCCAACAGAGTAAAACTTGAGGATCCATGAGGATTTCTGTACATAGCATAATCCAGGCATTTTATGACACAAAGAGCAAGGCCATCCATCAAAGGATGACATACAGCATTATAAGTGCCTGCTACATAAATCCTCAGGGTCCAGACACAGGCATCAGGAGTATCTCACTTCAGCCTTGACAATACTTCAAAAACATTCATTACTAGAAATTGAGGCCAATTACAAATGTGGTAGTCACATATAAACCCCCTTGCTCTGTACTTAACCACAGCATTATTTTTCTTAGACTAGTGGACAGAGTAAAATGATCAAATCCTTTGACCAAAGGGCAGTGGCAAAGTGTCTAGTTTACAATTCAGGAATAAAACATTCCTAGTAACTTGAGCCCCCTGAACAGAAACATATGGTAATGATATGTTTGATAGGCTTTGGTAGACTAGAACACATCTTCACTTGAAAGCACAAGCCTGATCTTCCCCTAATTCCCACCTCCATTATTTTCTTTTCCAGAAAGCTTCAAGGCTTGACTTAACAATGTCTCCTTTTGATCTCTTAGTGTCACCACCTTACCTCTAGGCTTGTGGTAAGCTACTACCTGAATGACCTTGATTAAGTCATATAACTTCCCTTAGCACCAGTTTCTTCTACTGTAAAATTAGACAGTTAGACAAGATAGTCTCTGGATTCCCATCTGGTTCTATGTCTGTGATGACATTATGACTTTAAAACACTTAAAGTGAAGTATGCCTCCAACTTCTCAGAGAGGTGGTGGACTATAGCTGCAGAGGCACAGGTTTTGAGACAAGGCCAAGATACACATTTCTTTGTTTAACTGTATTTCTCAGTCACAAAGGAGGGTGCTATTGAGGATGAATAGGCAAATTATTGTAAACTGATAATGAAGTAAACTATTAAAGTATTAATTATTACAGCATCAAGGCAATATTCACAGCACCTACAGTTGTCATGAATATCCAGGCGCTGTTCTGAATCGTGAAATACAGCAGACTCTCTACATGAAAGACAGAGCCACAATATTTATTCAGACACCAGAAAGCCAAATCTGCCTTAGTAACAAATAAATCTATACAGAGTAACAATGCAGAGGACAACACCAACCCCAGGCCTTTCCCCTGCTAGGCTTCCCACAAACTAGCTCCATTAAACAAATCACAAACAATCAGAAATCACTCGTGTTACCCAGGAGCCTGCATCCTTCCTAAATCTGACCATTTTCAAGACTAACTTCCTCTCAATTCTGCTCTAGCTCCACCTCTTCCTGGTCCACCCATTCAGTGAGTTCCTCCCACCACAGGCTCCATATGACTGAGACTTCCATGTGATCCAGGCAGGTCACACGGGCTTATTAATGAATGGGAAAGATCTTTCCATTTAAATTACCATTACAATTACACTTAAAAAAAAAAAAAAGAAAAGAAAAGAAAAGAAAAGGAAAAATCAGGCAAACATTTTTGTTCTGTCCTGTCTTGCTTCCTGAAAATGGCACACAACATTGTCTTAGAGTTTTTAAAAGTTTTACTACTAAGAACATCAAGGAAATACACATAGTTAACCAAAAAGGGAAGAAGAGGCAAGACTATGAAAATCAAGTCTGATATGTGAATGTCTAGTAAAACATAATCTTATCTGCCTTCCTTTCCTCTCCTTTGCCTGGGGGGCTCCTTCTGTCAGACCCTCAACTCAATGTTCTCTGGAGTTTTCATCTTTCAAGCTATAGTAGATATAGTCTGGCAAGGAAATGGTGTTATCTCAGCTATTCTATAATCTGTTTTCCCAATCTATTTCTGGGTGTAATAATCATTCTATCATAGATCCAGATCAGGAAAGGGCCTCAGAAACCAATGAACAGCACTCATTTAATATCGAAAGAAGCATAATCCCAGAGAGATCAAGTAATTTTCCCAAGGTATCATAGATTTGTAAGTGCCACAGACAAGATTTGAACCCACTAACTCCAGAATTAGTGCTCCTTCCTCTGTACCATTCTCCATCCCTTTCTTTCCCTCTCCCCACAACATGTGGGTACAAAGAATTTGCACCCACCTCTGTTTTGAGCCAGTTGAAGTGTTAATCTGTTTTCTGTAGCTCCCTGAAGAATCCACCCTGCCTCCATCTTGGTGGTCCCCTCTGTCAACTCCCCAAAGATACAAATTATCCCCAGCCTCTGAGGGACTCCTACTTTTTGATCCATACTTTCACTCCTAGATGATTTTGCCCAAAATAAATTTTCTATCATGTCATTTTCTACTCTTTGTGGTGATGCTGACTACTTTGATCTGACACCTTACGCTAGAAATTGGGCCCGGTCTTCCATAGAGGTCATGTAATCCTAGTTTCTCTGATTCAGTTCTCTGATCTTGGCACCCTTAAGTGGCTCCAACAAAAATCCCCATGGACTAACTTGTTTTTCTTTGTTGGTTTGCTTCAAATTTTAGTTGGGAAGGGGAAGAATATATCCTAAGACTGGAAAGGTAATTTGTAATCAGGTTGTCAAGGAATTCAAATACCAAAAAGAGGGTCTTAAGATAATGGGGAGCCATTGGGTATTATAGAGCAGAGTAATCACATAGTCAACATTATTTTGCAAAATTATTTTGGCCTCATTGTGGAGAATGGTTTGGAATCAGGAGAAATTTGAGGAAAGGAAGTCAATTAGAAGGATGTTAAAATAGTCTAGGTGAGAATTTATGTCTTATTTAGCATTTTATTTTTTCCCAATTGCATGTATAAACAATTTCAATATTCTTTTTTTTAAATGTTGAGTTCTGAAATCTCTCCCTCTCTTCCTTCCCTTCCCCCACTGAGAAGGCAAGCAATTTGACATAGGTTATACATATGTAGTCATGCAATCCACATCTCCATGTAGGTCATTCTGTGAAAGAATACACACATGCATAAAAACTTGTTGCTTTGAAGATGGATAGCACCTTTCATCATAAGGCCTACAGAAATGTCTTGTATGATTGTACTGATGAAAATTGCCAAGTTTTCAAAGTAGATCATCACATAATATTGCTGTTAGCTTGTACAATGTTTTCCTGGTTCTGCTCATTTCACTTTGCATCAGTTCATATAAGGCTTTTTTTTTTTCTTTCTGAGAGTATCTTCCTCACTATTTCTTAAAGCACAATAAGGTGTCCTCACAATCATATACAACTTCAGCCACTCCCCAACTGAAGGACATCCCTTCAATTTCCAATTTTTGCCACCACTAAAAAACTACTATAAATATTTTGCAGACATAGGTCCTTTCCATTTTTTTCAGTCTCTTGTGATAAAGACCTAATAATGATATTGTTTATTTGTACATGATTTTCTAGCCCTTTGGACATAGTTCCAAATTACTAACCAGAATGGTTAAATCAATATATAACTTCACCAATAGTACATTACTGTTTTGATTTTCCCACATCCCTTCCAAGATTTTTCATTTCAGAGCTTTTTTTATTTATATTTCTCATCAATAGTAATGTAGAGCATTTTTTTCATAAGACTATAGATAGCTTTGATTACTCTGTCTGAAAACAGCCTTCTCATATCCTTTGACCATTTATCAAATGAAGAATGGCCCTTATTTCTGTAAATTTGACTTGTCTTTATATGTTTGAGAAATTAAATGCTTTATTGTAGAAACATTTTTTGCACAGTAATGATTATCAACATACATTTTCTTCCATCTTATTTTCCCTGTTTATCCTATTTTCTGTCTCTGTCTTTCTCTGTCTCTGCCTCTTTGTTTCTTTCTGACTCTCTGTGTCTGTCTTTGTCTTTGTCTGTCTCTCTCCTTTTACCCTGCCCATTGTCAAATATATTTTGCTTCTGCTTTTTACCTCCTCCAAACTACTCCCCTCCATTCTATCAGCTCCCTGCTCCCATTCCCTTTCCTTCCTACTTTCCCGTATGGTAAGATAGACTCCTGTACCCAACTAAGTGGGCATATTATTTCCTCTGTGAGCCAATTCTGATGGGAGTAAGCTCATGTTCTCCCGTCCCCACTCTCCCCTTTAACTTCCTCCATTATAAAGTCTCTTTCAGGCTTCTTTTATGTCTGATAATTTATCCCACTTTACCTCTTTCCTTCCTCTCCTCCCAGTACCTTCTTTCTCATCCCTTAATTTATTATTTTAGGATAATCATACTACCACATTCAACTCATACCTCTGCTTTCTTTCTATATGTACTCCTTCTAACTATTCTAATAATGAGAAAGTTTTTAGGAGTTATAAATATCATTTTCCCATGTAGGAATATAAAAGTTAAACCTTATCAAATTCCTTATGATTTTCCTTTCCTGTTTACCTTTTAATGCTTCTTTTGCATCTTGTTTTTGAAAGTCAAATTTTCTGTTCAGTTCTGGTCTTTTTCTTACGAACACTTAAAAGTCCTCTGTTTCATTGAATATCCACTTTTTCCCCTGAAGTACTATAGTAGGTTTGCTGGATAGGTGACTCTTGGTTGTAACTCTAGTTCCTTTGTCCTCCAGAATATCATATTCCAACCCCTCCATTCCTTTAATGTAGAAACTGCTAAATCTTCTGTTGCACTGACTGTGACTCTATAGTATTTGAATGAATTCTTTTTGGCTGCTTGTAGTATCTTCTCCTTGATTTGGGAAGTCTGAAATTTTAGAGTTTCATTTGGGCATTTCTTTCTAGGAGGTGATTGATGGATTCTTTTAATTTCTATTTTACCCTCTGGTCCTAGGATATCAGACCAATTTTGGTTGATAATTTCTTGAAAGATCATATCTAAGTTCTTTTTTTTTTTAAATCATGATTTTCAGGTAGTTCAATAATTCTTAAATTATCTCTCCTGCATCTATTTCCAGATCTGTTGTTTTTCCAATAAGATATTTCACATTTTCTTCTCTTTTTTTCATTCTTTTGATTTCATTTGATTGTTTCTTGATGTTTCACAAAATCATTAGCTTCCACTTGCCCAAATCTAAATTTTAAGGCATTTTTTTCTTCAGTAAGCTTTTGTCCCTCCTTTTTCATTTAGTCAATTCCACTTTTTAAGATGTTCTTCTCTTCAATGGATTTTTGTAAGTCTTTTATCATTTGGTCTAATCTGTTTTTAAGGTCATATTTTTTCTTCAGTACTTTTAGGCCTCTTTTACCAAGTTGCTCACTCTTTTTTCATAATTTTCTTGCAACACTCTCATTTCTCTTTCCAATTTTTCCTCTATCTCTCCTCCATGATTTTAAAAATACTTTTTGAGCTCTTCCATGACCTGAGACCAATTAACATTTTTCTTTGAGACTTTAGATGCAGAAATGTTGACTTTCTTGTCTCCTGAGTATGTGTTTAGATCTTCCTTATCACCATAGTAACATTCGATGGTTAGAATAACTTTGTTGTTGTTGTTTCCTTATTTTCTAGCCTATTTCTTGACTTTTAACTCTACACTAAAGTGAGACTGTGCTTCCAAGTGGAGGGGTCACTATCCCAAGCTTCAGAGTTTTTGTACAGCTATTTTCCAAAGGTAATTCTGGGGACCTGTTTAATTCTTCCTAGGTAGTGTGATCTGGGGAGAGGTATGCTTACCACTTTCCTGTATTGTGCACTGGTTTGTGAATGACCATAAGTACTCTTTTCAATTCTGGGAGTATGGCCAGCATCCCTGCTCCCTTGCAGCCACAATCTCTGCTGTGCTAGTGCTCCTCCTTGCACTGGGATAAAGACCTAGGACTACAACTCAGACCCAAGTATAGATAATTCAACAGAGTTCTGCCCCTGATGCCAGCAAAGGGACACCTGTCAATCTCCTTCTGACCCACTGTCTGATCTCTTTACTTTCTGTGGGCTGAGAGGTCTGTAAAATGCCACTGCTGCCACTGACTCAGTCACTCCAAGGCCTCCTCCTGGTTTGCTGGGGCTCCATCTGTGCTGGTATGGCTTGCATTGTACTGTACTGCTCTCTTAACCTGATGCAATATACCTTTCCTGCAAACCTTCTAAGTTGTCTTGGTTTGGAAAAAAATTTACTCCATCATTTTCTGGGTTCTGTCACTCTAGAACTTTTTAGATTCATTATTTAAAGGAAGGATTTGGGGGAGAGCTCAGGTGAGTCCCTATCTTTGCTCTGCCATCTTGGCTCTGCCTCTAGGTGAGAGTTTGTGAAAGTTTGAACTATATTCACGGCTATATAAGTAAAGAGGAGAGAATGCCTGAGAGAAGATGTATGTTAAAGTACGACCTCAACATACTCAGGGGGGTCTGATATCACAGGTTCTTAGATCTGCATTTCTGAAAGGAAAGGCAACTTTTGAGGGGTCAACAATCACTTTAATCAAGCACATGTATCATTCACTTAGCTCAGGGGAAAAAGTTAGCAGCCTGAACTTCAGAAAAAATATAGAGAAATTACAATCAACAGATATGCTTCCAACTGTATAACAATACATACATCATAGATCAACAGAAACATCCAACTGTCTGAGCATTACATATGTATATAGTTACCAGAGAGGGAAGCAACATCTGGGTTTTCAAAGCCAAGGGGTTGCTTAGCAGCTTTCCAGAGTCTCCTCTGGCACACAAAAGCTTTTTCCAAAAACTAAGTGCCAAAGTAAAACCTCACCTTAGAGTACTTAAACATGTGTTAGAGCCAGAAGGCATCACAACCCTTGAGAACCAGTGCCTCATTAACAAAAGGTGGGCACCTTCCTACAAATCTTCCCAGGCCCATTAATGGGTGGAAAAGATCTTTAATCACATTAAAATAATTAACAGTACAAATACATATACTGTTTCTAATTAAAGAAACTTGATTCTCTACTTTACTCCTAGTAAAGACTCTTGGCTCATACAGGCTAGATTGAATCAGAGGCTTTTGATTATACTAAAACAAAAACAGCAAAAGATCCTACTTTGCTTTTCATCACAGGGTAGAAAGAGAACTAACAACTGACCAGATATATGAAACAAGTGAGAGGAAATGAGGATGACCCTGAAATTCCATAACTGAATGACTGGTCATACAGTAAAGCCCTAGGCAGTAACAGGAAAGTTCAGAAGAAGGATGGATTTGGGGATTTTTTGGGGAGGAAAACATTCTGTTTCATAACTGGCTTCTTTGAAACCAACCCATCTAGCTTTAAATGCTCAATGGGTAGGGTATGATGGGACATTGAAGTTCAGAAGAGACTATGGTTAGATAGGTAAATTTGCTAATCATCAGCGTGGAGATGACAAATGAACCCATGGGGGCCGATGAGGTCACCAGTTGAAAGATTAGAGCGAAATATGTCACAAAAACTGAGAGAAGAAAACGTAGTTAGGAAGAAAGGATGGTCAACCATGCTAAATGCTACAGAGATATCAAGAAGGATGAAACACAGAAGTAAGGCCATTAGAATTAGCAATTAGGAAATCCTTGGTAACTTTGTAGTTTCCTTTCAGTGTTGAGAATGAACATCACATGGAAAGGGTTTGAAAAGGAGAAAGGAAAAGGAAATAATGACTAGAACATATTTTCTAGGGGATTAGTTATAAAAATGAGAAAGATAATGAGATTGTATCTTAAGTCGATGGAAGGACCAAGAAGTTTAGTTTTCTTTTAACTATGGGAACTTAGATATGATGATAGAAGGAAATAATCCAGTAGTTACCAAGAAATTAAAGATCAGAGTTGCAGCTGGGATGATTGTGGGGATACTCTGCTGGAAAAACAAGGAAATAGGATTAAGAATATAAGTAGAAAGATTGCACTACTGAGAGGGGTGAATCAGCTTTAGGGACTGGAGTAAAGAAGGGAAATTTGGGGGGTGGATTTGATGTTGAGGTTCCTACATAAAACAGCAGACAGCTCACAGTTTCTATTTCCTCAGAGAAATATGAATTGAAACCTTTAGCTGTAAGAAAGATAAAAGTAGTTGTCTAATAGATTTGAAGAGAGAAGAGAAAATTTGGAACAACTGCTATGAACAGTGCTTTATAGAATGAGTTAGGGAGGAATCAGAAGATTATCCTGGACTAATCACATCCAGTTGGGATTATAAATATGAATTTGTAGTACACTAAATCATTGACTGATAAAGCTTTCACCTAACAGATTTTAGGTAGGAGTACTGGTTAATCATGCCCAAACTTTAAAATCTTCTTTGATCACTGAAACTAGGTATGATCTGTGCATTTCCCTAGGTCCCGTAGTATTTTATTGGTACAACTAATGATACTGATCACATTCTCTTTCATATTATAGATACATGAGGACATGTCATGCCAAATGCTAAATTAAAAGTTCATTGAAGACAGCAATTAAGTCTTGTTCATCTGGCATCATAAAAGTATCTAGAACATGGAATATGAATGTACAGATGCTCAATAAGTGTATGCTGAATTGCTGTTGAAGTACAAATAAGTAATTAGAGATTCTGTAAATACACCAAAAGGAGGAAACCAATTAGAAAATCAAGAAGACTCCATTTGTTCGATGGCCATGGACAAAAACTGCACTCGCAAAACATAAAATAAAATGTAAACCATTGTTCTGTTTGGAGGGAGGGAAGGAAGAAAGGAGGGGCAGAGAGGGGCAGAGAGAGACAGAGAGAGAGACAGAGAGAGAGAAACAGAGAGAGAGAGAGAGAGAAGCAGAGAGAGACACAGAGAGACAGAGAGACAGAGAGAGATGAAATAGAGCAGGACAATATGATGAGGTGGTAAAGACTCATAATAAATTATATGTATATGAGGCTTCAAGCTCTGTCAAACTCAGACAGAAATGGATTTCTGTAGGCAAAGTATTGACTTAAAAAAATTAATTTTATCTATGTTTCATTATATTTTTATTGACTTTTTAAACTTTTCCCAATTACATTTCAATGTTTTAGTCAACTGTGGTATTTTACATACAGCTCATGTACATTATGGATCCTTACACAGTGCTTTGAAGCAGGTACTACCTCATATAATTCTAATTTTGCTGATGAGGAACAAGCTGAGAGTATTTAAGCAACTTGGTACCAGAGGTGAAATTGAACCAAGTTTAAATCTAAGACTTCATTCAGCAAAAGGGAGTGCCCCAATTTTTGCAGAGAAGGAATCTTCTTCCTTCAAGGTTCATTCAGGTCACACCACCTCTATTGTGGATGACTTCACCATGTTAAAATAATCCCTCCCAATCATATTTATTATATCATCTTATCTCACCTCTACTTCTGTCCTCTTGTAGCTACCATGCACCCATCTGGTTATTAACTTCCTGAGTTCAGGGGCTGTTAGTTTGTCTATTTAGTTAGACTTTCTCAGGGCTTAGCATAGTTTCTTGTTAATAGAAGGCACTTAGTGAATGTTTGTGGAATTGAACTGAGTTATATTCAAAAGGATCAGTAACCCTATCAGTTTCAGAGTTCAAAAGATGCAGATTGTAGGATTTTTAACATGTAATCCTAAAAGTTAACTATTAGCATTTAATGCATATGAAGAAGACTTCCCCAAGTCTTCTGTTATCATGATGGTACTTAAGGAACACTGCAATCCATGTTCTTGGCCAGGACTAATCCATTTTCTCTTCAGATCATACAATTTCCTGTTGACAAATTTCATTCCTATTCTCAGTTCAGACAAAGGCAACTCTAATAAATGTTTTGTGAAGCTGGAAGAAGAGTTACATAGAGAGGAAGTTAATGATACTGTCATTTTTTTAACATCTGGTCTCTTTACCTCTTTCAGATACCTTGTATTTGGTCCTCCCTCTTAGTCCAACAAATCCAGCTATGTTTTTCCCATATGGGCTCTCCTTGGAACCATTTATATTTCCATTATAAACACATTCAGGACTGTGTTGTTAATGTCCAAGTATGGTGGCTGTACTGCTCTTGATGAAGGGAATAACGTGTTAAAAAAATTTTTTTTCAAAAAGTTTTCTACTTTTTTCTGTACCATTTTTACCCTGAATTCCCTCAGTATGACTCTACTTAGTTTGATATTTTGCCAAGCTTTCTTTTAACTGGTATTTTTTCTCTACTGTGGTCTCCCTGAGAAGACGCTAGATGAATTTTTAATCATTTTTCTTTCTAATATTTTGTAAACAAGTTTACATTCTAATCTACTGTTGCATTTAGTAACATCTTCATTTGGCAAGTAAATAAATTTTCTAAGGTACTTCTGTCCTCTTTTCATTTTCTTCCTTTATTGATTAATTTATACTGATTACAAGTCTGTATGATATTATTATGGTCTGTGACAATATCATTTCTGTTGTACATTTCATATTTCCTCCTCAAAGATCAAGCCTCAAACCCAATTCACTCTGGAGCTCATAGACTGGACAATAAGTCCCCACCCATCTAGCACAGAAAGGATGTCAATACTAAATAGTAATTGTTTATCTTTTACCCAGGAACCCTGAGGGTCTTCCCCTCGAGTTTGACTTTTTTTTTTTTAATTAAAGGGGCCATTGCTTTGTGTTCATCCATCGAGGAAGAAGACAATGCCATTAGAGAAATGATGAAATGACTTGTACTTGATTTTGTTTTAAGTGAGGGAGGGCTGTGCTAGGTCACCAACGTCACTTCTCCACCAGAGTCATCTGGATCCAGTGACCTGATATTCCTCAGGAAGACTGGAGATGACCTGTGATGCACTGGGAGACTATGCAGGTACTCACTTAGGGTGAAGTAATACCCGTAAATTGAATAGGCTTGTTTAAGAAGTAGTCAGGGCATAGCCCTTTTAATGAGGCAACGAAAAGAAAGACTTCATGTTGGGAGGGAAATAGCAACAGTTACTATTGATAATCACTCTGAAGGCAGGAGGGTCCAGAAGAGAGCCTTTAGGCAGGGGCAGGGGCCCCATGGTGGGAAGAGAAGGGAAGAGAAGGGGAGGGGAGAGGAAAGGAGGGGAGGGGGAGAGGGAAGTAAAACCCAAGTCACCGGGTCATTTTTGACCATCCAATTTCATCTTAGCCTTCAAGGGCCAGCGTCTCACATTGCATCCTGGGCCATCTCTAGCCATCATGATGAATATCAGGCTACTGGATCCAGATGGCTCAGGAGAAGAAAGTGAAGTTGGTGACCTTGCACAGCCCTCCCTCACTCAAATCAAAGTCAACTGCAAGTTATGTCATCATTTTGATGTCATGGTCCTCTTTGAGAATGAAGGACAAACACAATACCTTGTTTATATAGATCAAGGTTGTTTTTCCAGTTGTACATTTTACATTTCCCCACTTATATTTTTCTCTTGTTTTATACTAATTCTGATTATAGTTCAGAGTCACTGACTCCTGCCTCAATAACAAGTCTTTTGCTGTCTGTAAAAATGCAATCGATTTCATTCTTTATGGTGTTATTTCTTGCTTACCATATTCCATTCCTAGCAATTATTTGTTTTTTCCCCAAGGAAGTATTCATGTCATTAACAAGTAAGAGTACTACATACTGTACAAGTCTTTGGGAATCTCTCATTTCTTCTTCCTGAGTAATAATTTTTATTTTTCATAAGTATACATAAAAAGTAACATCAGATGATGTGAAAATTGTCATGAGCACAGAAGACTAAGGCAAAGGAAGGTAAGTATGGGGCCATTGTATGTGTGATGAAATCAGGCTAAGAAAGTCACAGGGAGGTTTGGGGCAGAGTTCTCTGCACTAGTTACTAGATGACATTATCTGAGTCCAACAGAGACAGAAAATAGAGAAGTCTTGGATTGGTGGGCTAGGGATAAACCCATGTCCATAATATCCTCAGATAGATGCCAAGGATGAACAAGATGTTAGGTTTAAACAAAAGGGAAAAAGGTTATATTGAAAATCAGGAAACCTGAGACGCTTTCTAGCTCCATCTCTGTCAATCAATGTGTGACCTTGGGTAAGTCACTTAATCATTTCACTAGAGGTCATGTTCCCAATCTTTAAAGTGGGCAGATTAGACTAGATATATCAACCTTGAAAATTCTAAGTCAGTCATTCATAACTCAGTTATGAATGCAGTATTAAAACTTCTTCTATGATTCAAGATTCTTGGGAAAAGAAAGACCTCCTGTAGCCTGTTAGCTTTAATGTTTTGACAAGAGTTACAATGTTCATCAAAGTGAAAAGGACTTTATATTATGCTTACTGTTCCAATGGGATAGTAATTAATTTTACTACAATTAAATTTAATATTATGAAATGAAACATGTCACTCTATATTACCATATTGAATTTTGTTAAAACTGACTCTATACATAAAGTAACAGATGACTTCATAAAAACAAAAATAAAATTTTCTCACTACTTTGATTGTGGGAATAGCTTAGCGTTTAAATTGCTTTGTCATGAAGCTCAATAAATTTAGATTCCCTTTCAAGTTTAAATGATGAAGAATTTGTAAAATATACCCATTGCCTTACATTTAAATAAAAAGATAATTCCATAGCTTTCTATGTGTTGCATTTAGGGACCATTAAATGTATTAGTAGGTTCATGCTTTTAGCAAATATTTATTATGAGTTGCTGTTATATAGAAAGCATTGTGCTAGACCTTGGAGTCAGAGGGGTAAAAAGATGAAGTATAGTCCCTTGCCTTCTGGAATTTACATTGCGAACCCCGTGGGCATCGCAATAGTTACATATATGAAGAAAAGCCAGAAATACTGTGGGACCATCTGGACTACCCAAGGTAAATCAGATTGACAGATTTTTAGGAAAGTTCAGGCCAACTTTATCTAACTAGCTATGAGAGGCAGTGTGGAGTAATGGATAGAGAGCCTTCCTAACTGCAGTGTAAAGTTCTGCCCCTGACATATGATGACTGCAAGACCCTAAGCAAGTAACTTAATATTTCCCTTTTATGTGTTTTCTTCAGTTAGAATGTAAACTCTTTGAGGTACTATGTGTCTCTTCATACTCCCAGCACTTAAAACTGCCTGACATGTAAGCCCTTAAAAGGATTGCTTTATACTTGCTTTCAGCAAATGAGGCAGCTAGGTGTCACAGTGGACAAAGCAATAGCCTTGGAGTCAAGAGGATCTGAGTTCAAATTCACCAACAGACACTTACTAGTTGTGTCACCCTAGGACAGTCACCTAACCCTGTCACCTCCAAGAAGAAGAACAAAAGCGACTATGAGAGGAATTGTTCCCCAGCAATGACACAAGTAAAGGCAGTTTCCTTACAGGTAATGCTTTGCATTAATAAAATCATATTTCCAGTCAAAACAAAAAGATAAATCCATGTGTTAGTATATTTTTTCTTGATGTACTATTAATATGTTACAAGATAATGTGGTATAGGTAATATGGAAGGAAAAATTCCTACAGAATGAAGATAATTATATAGCAAGCTGTGGGGAAAAGAACACTGGATGTGGATTCAGAAATTCAAAGTTAATACCCTCAGCTCAGCTTTTTGTTAATTGTGTGATCCTGGACAATGCTTCTGGGCCTCACTTATTTCATCAGTAAAGTGAGCAGAATGAATCCTTGCAGCTCTAGATCTATGAACCTAAGTTACATTTCATATTCCCACTTTTCATTGGCTACTCTCAGGGTAGACATGCTGAGATCCTAGTAGAAAAGGTATTACCAAAATTTTTCTGGTAAATGTTTAACAACAGACTCCCTTTGCTTACCCCCCCCCCCAAAAGTATGTATGACACACTTTAAAATTTAATCTGAAAAATTATTTAATCTGAATTACTACCATTTTATCCACCACCTTCTTAAATCTGTATAATCAATTAAAAAGTAAATCAAACCCTGATTTGTAGTATTTGCTGAGTTCCCAAGGAGTAAACGCTCACACTGAAAACTTAACAACTGGATTCTAGAGCATTCAAGGTGGTTCCAACATACCCCAGATAACAACCATTGCCAGAACTTTACTCAGACATACAGCATCCAAAATCAAAGGCAGTAATCATGACAACAGTGCTAAAAATAATCAGTAGGTGTCATCATACTTTTCACTGTATCTGCAGTCTCTGAAGCCCAAGTTCACTAAGTTCTCCTAGAATTTTGAAAAGTCTAGCTGTCTAATTTTGAAAAGTCTACTGGATTTGATGCTAGTTTGGCTTTCAACATAGAAATCCTAAGTATTCCCCAACTCCCTCATTGTCCTTGAGTGCCAATCCTGGAAAATAAAAGGCTTTACTGGACATTCCTAAACAACACTTTTAACTGTGTTCATTATAGAGAAGATTTAGATTCAAATACCCAGAAACTTTCTAGCTTCATGACCCTGGACAAATCACTTACCTCACTCAGTCTCAGTTTCCTAAGCTGGGTTATTGTGAGGCATGAGACTAAGATTCTAGGTGGTCAATAAATCAAGGTCTGGCCCTGGAGTCAGGAAGACCCAATTTTAAATCTGGTCTCAGACATTTACAAGCTATGTGACCCTGGGCAAGCCACTTAACCTCTGCCTGCTTCAGTTTCCTCACCTGTGAAACGGAAGATAATACCTACCTCCCAGAATTATTATTAGGATCAAATGAGATAATACTTATAGAGCACTTAGCATAGTACCTGACAATTAATAGGTATTATATGTTAGCTACTCTTATTGTTATTGTTAATTACCTGCCTTATAGCCAGTTTCATCCTAGTATTTGAGAATAGAAATACAAAAAAATGAAAAATTCTTAGTTTTGAGAAATTTATATTCTATGGGTGGCTATCCCTTATTATTATTTACTCCTCTCTATCTAAACTTCAGAGTTATCTAGTATTTCTTGACAATGGTTACATAGATTATATATGTTCATGTACATGTATATATGGGTAGACAGATAGATGACAGGTAGGGAGAGGGAGACACGAGATAGAGAGAGAGGGAGAGAAAGAGAGAGAGAGAGTTGAAAATAGTTGTTGAATTTGTTTTTCAATAGTCCTCTAAACAAGGCTCAGAGTTTGATTTGATCCAGAGGATTTTTAAAGTGGAAATTTTCTTTGTCACTATCCACCTTTCTATATCCCAAGAGAGAAATTGAGGGAATCAAGGATCATTGTTCTAGTTTAGGGATTTACAAATACATCATCTGTGAAAATTGAAACCAGGGGAGAGAAATGAGCAGAGGAAGAATGGATTGAAGACAGAGGGCAGAAGAGATCAGAGCCAGCTGTGTTTTGGGCCTTTTTTAAAAGAGCTTCAAGGAAGATATATCAGGGTACACAACTACAGAGGGAGGCAGGAACACTGAGTGATGAGAGACATACTGAGAGGACAAAAACGGGAATGGAGCCTCGAGAAATGAAAAAAGAAATGGAAAATTTATCATTTTTAGATGAATTGCTGGTGACTGTCAGCTGAGAAGAAGAGAATTTGGTTTTTAAAGCAAATGTTTATGTAAAATAGTTGTACAGGCAGCAATCAGGGAATTTCAGAGAACAACAAACCTTAGCTGACTCTCGTCACGTTGTATGTGGGAAGGGCAACGTGAGGAGTAAAGCAATTTCAGAAAATGATGAGCATGACAGAAGCTAATCAGTAGGTACTGGCTGTACCAAATAATAATCAGAGGAAACTGAAATATTGATAATCAAATGCATATTTACATAAAAATTAGAGTACTCTACTAGCACTTACAGGGACTTCTGAGATTAATTAGTACAATGCCTTCACTTAGTGTGTTGAGAAAACTGAGACTAAATAAATTGCCAGATTTTATCCATCTGGTTAGTGGCGGGACTGGCCAGCAATCTCCAGGCCCATGTTTGAACAAACACTTGTTTGCCTAAATCCAACAACTATTTCTTAAAAGTCTACCATGCAGACTATCAGTGTCAAGGTGGCTGAATAAGGAAGGATCATTCTGAGGCCCTCCCAAATTCTCCTCCAAACAATTAGAAAACCACCTCAGAATTAAGCTAGGAGCAGGGGAGCAGCTTACCAGTAAGTCAAGAAAGGTCTATCTCACTGGCATGGGAAAGGAGAGAGGTCCAGGAGCAGGAGAAGCAGCAGCAGGGGGCCTGCAGCAAGGCTCCAACTCTTAGGCAATCCACCAGTGAGGCCCCATCCCACTGCAAACCAGCAGCCCCCAGACAACTGACTAATCTGTGTAGCACAGCAAGACTCCACCCCCTATATAAGCTACCAGGTAGACCCTGACCCCAAAACTGAAAAATAGTGAAACCCCACCCAGGAGCTGGCCAACAGCTAGACCTTGCCCCTGGAATCTACCAGCAAGGAGATTCTATTTCCATAGCAACCCAGCAACAGGGCCCCACCTCTGGGGCTGATAAACAATAAGATTTCTCCTCCAAAGCTAGCCACCAGAAAGATTCTATTACCATAACAACCCAGCAGCAAGGCGGCAACCCTGAAACAGGTCAACAGATAAACCCCACACCCAAGGGATGCAAACAGGGAGGCCCTATTCTTCAAAACAAGGCCAAAGGGAAGTTTATCCTCCAAAAAAAGAAAGCAGCTAAGCCCTGAACTCACTGAAAGCCAGCAGTAAGATCCAGAGGCCCAGAACAAAAAGTTTGGGAAGGTGCAGGACCAGAGCCCAACTCTCACATAAAAGCACCAAGTCACAAAAAAAAAGGTAGATAATAAAAAGAGCTCCACTATAGAAAGTGACTATGGTGATAGGGATGATCAAGGCATAAACTTAGAACAGAACAATAGTGTCAAAATGACTACATGTGAAGCATCAAAGAAAAATGCAATTTGGTCTCAGACCTAAAAGGAATTTCTGAAAGAGCTTAGAAAGAATTTTAAAGAGCAAATTAAGGAAGTAGAAGAAAATTGGAAAAGAAAAATGAGTAATGGGAGACAGCCATGAAAAAAGGAGTCAATACCATGGGAAAAGATATAAAAAAATTTACTGAGGAAATAACTCCCAAAATAAGTTGAACAGGAAGATGGCAGAGTAGAAGGATTGACCTGCAGATGCTACCCCCCCATAGCCCATAAAATACATGTAAAAATAACTCTAAACAAATGCTAGAGCAACAGAAGCCACAAAATGACAGAGTGAAAGAGATTCTCAGCCCAAGGCAGCCTGAAAGGCTGAAAGGAATGGTGTATCACACTGGGTACAGAGCAGAGCACAGCCCACCATTGGCTGCACAGCAAGGACAGGACTGGAGCAGGCCTCAGGGCATGCAGAATCCTGGGCAACAGCTGCAGTTCCCAGATTCCTCAACCCACAAATGCCAAAAACAGGTTCAAAGGTCAATGAGAAAGGACTTTCTCCTGCCTGAGAAGGGAACTCAGTCTGGCCCCAACAGCCCCAGGGCAGCAGCACTTGTGGTGGCACAGCATCCTTTTTAGGAGCCTTCAGCCTAAAGCACCTGGAGGAGTCACATGGGTGATCTGAATCTCATCCCTGAGTGGTGGCCCTGGGGTGAAGAGTACTGCTGGCTGACCTGGTGGGGCTGGTGGAGGCTCTGGAGAGGGAATTCTACTCATAGATCCCAGGCAGAAAAGAGTGTTTGTGATTACTCCAAAATAGAGTGAAGGCCAGGAGAGGAGTAAACTCCTCTTCTTTTATTATGCCACCTTGGAGGGACTGAAAACTTACAGGTCCACAGAGTATAACTTCCTCTCAACAAAGGTCTCAAAAGTCAAGTTACTGGCTGGGAAAATCCCAAAAAGGGGGAAAAAAAACTATAGAAGGCTACTTTCTTGGTGAACAGGTATTTTTTCCATCCTTTCAGATGAGGAAGAACAATTAATACAATCAAAGAAAGACCTAAAAGTCAAGGCTTCTGCATCCAAAATCTCCAGACTAAATATGCAATGGTCTCAGGCCATGGAAGAGCTCAAAAAGGATTTTGATAATCAAGTAAGAGAGATGGAGGAACAATTGGGAAAAGAAATGAAAGTGATGCAAGAAAATCATAAAAAGTGAGTCAACAGTTTGCTAAAGGAGACCTAAAAAATGCTGAAGAAAGTAACACCTTTAGAAATAGGCTAACTCAATTGGCAAAAAAGGTCCAAAAAGTCAGTGAGGAGAAGGATGTTTTAAAAAGCAGAATTAGCCAAATGGAAAAGGAGGTTCAAAAGCTCACTGAAGAAAATAGTTCTTTAAAAATTAGAATGGAGCAGATGGAAGCTAATGACTCTATGAGAAAACAAGAAAATATAAAACAGAACCAAAAGAATGAAAAAAAATAGAAGACAATGTGAACATTCTCATTGGAAAAACAACTGACCTAGAAAATAGATCCAGGAGAGAAAATTTAAAAGCTATGGGACTACCTGAAACTCATGATCAAAAAAAGAGCATAGACATAGTCTTTCATGAAATTATCAAGAAAAACTGCCCTGATATTCTAGAATCAGAAGGTAAAATAAAAATCAAAAGAATCCACCAATCACCTCCTGAAAGAAATCCAAGAAGAGAAACTCCTAGAAATAATGTAGCCAAATTCCAGAGTTCCCAGATCAAGGAGAAAATATTGGAAGCAGCTAGAAAGAAACAATTCAAGTATTGTGGAAACAGAAGCTTCTACATTGCGGGATCGAAGGGTTTGGAATATGATATTCCAGAAGTGAGAGGAACTAGGAGTTAAACCAAGAATCACTTACCTAGCAAAACTGAATATAATATTTCAGAGGAAAAAAATGGTCATTCAATGCAGCAGAGGAATTTCAAACATTCTTGATGAAAAGACCAGAGTTGAATAGAAAATTTGACTTTCAAATGCAAGAATCAAGAGAAGCATGGAAAGGTAAACAGGAAAGAAAAATCATAAGGGACTAACTAAAGTTGAATTGTTCACATTTCTACATGGAAGGACAATATTTGTTACTCTCGAAATTTTTTGTAGTATTTGGGTACTTGGAGGGATTACACACACACACACACACACACACACACAGAAAGCACAAGGTTAGTTTAATAGGAAGGGATGATATCTAAAAATAGAAAATTAAGGGGTGAGAGGAATATATTGGAAGGACAAAGGGAGAAATGGAATGGGGCAAATTACCTCTCATAAAAGAGGAAAGAAAAAACTTTCTCAATGGAGGGGAAAAGGGGGCAAATGAAAGGGAAAAAGTGATGCTTGGTCTCATCACATTTCAATTAAGGAGGGAATAACACACACTCAATTTGGTATGAAAATCTATTTTACAGTACAAGAAAATAGGGAAGAAGGGGATAAGTGGGGTGGGGCAAATGGGATGAGGGAGTAATTAGAAGTAAACACTTTCGGGGTTGGACTTTTGGGGTCTGGGTTTGGGTCCTCTCAAAAGAGAGAATAGAATAAATGGGAGACAGGATAGGATGTAGGGAAATATAGTTAATCTTATACAACATGACTATTATGGAAGTCTTTTGCAAAACTACACATATGTAGCCTATATTAAATTATTTGCCTTCTCAGTGGGGATGTGTGTGGAGGGAGGAACGGAGAGCAGTTGGAACCCAAAGTTTTAGGCATGAATGTTGAGAATTGTTTCTGCATGCAACCGGGAAACAAGAAATATAAGTAATGGTGTATAGAAATCTATCTTGCCCTACAAGAAAAGAGAGAAGATGGGGATAAGGGAAGGGAGGGTGTGATAGAAGGGAGGGCAGATTGGGGGAAGGGGTAATCAAAATGCACTCTGTTTTTGGGGTGGGGGGAAGGGAAAGATAGGGAGAAAATTTGGAACTCAAAATTTGTGGTAATGGATGTTGAAAACTAAAAATAAATAAACATTAAAAATTGAACTGGCTTAATGCAAAGGGACTTACAAAAAGCTCACTGAAGAAAATAATTCCTTAAAAATTAGAATTGAACAAGTGTAAACTAATGACTCTATGAAACATAAAGATATGATAAAACAAAATCAAAAAGTCAAAAGGAGGAAAATAGAAGAAACTGTGAAATTTTTCATTGGAAAAACAAATGACCTAGAAAATAGATCCAGGAGAGATAATATAGGAATTATTGGACTACCTGCAAACTACCATTAAAAAAAAAGCCTGGGCAACATCTTTCAAGAAAGTATCAATGAAAACTGCACTGATATATCAGAATATGAGGGCAAAATTGAAATTGATAGAATCCACCAATCACCACCTAAAAGAGATCACAAAATTAAAACTCCCAGGAACATCATAATCAAATTCCAGGGCTCACAGATCAAGGATACAGTATAGCAATCAACCAAAAAGAAGCAATTCAAATATCATGGAGATACAATCAGTATTATACAGGAATTAACAGCTTTCACATTATAGAATGAGACTTGGAATATGTTATACTGGAAGGCAAAGCAGTTAAATCACAACCAGGACTCATCTACCAAACAAAATTGAATATAATCTGTAGCTCTAATGTGATATTCACAGCACCTGCGGTGACCATGAATATATAAGGAAAATTCTGAATCGTGAAATACTACAGACTCTCCATAAGGAAGACAGAATTAAAACATTTACTCAGACTCCAGAAAGCCAAATCCATCATAGCTACAAAACTCCATACACAATAACAATGCAGAGGACAAGATCAGCCTCAAGCCTTCTCCTTGGTAGGTTTCTCACAAACCAGGTCCCTTAAACAAAATCACAAACAAGCTCTTTCACTCACATTAGCCAGCTGCCTATTTACCTGCATCCTTCCTAGCTCTGACTTCTCTCTAACTTCCTATCAACTCTGCTTCTCCCCTTCCTGTTCCACCTGTTCAGCAAGCTCCTTCCATCATAGGCTCCATGTAACTCAGACTTCCATGTGACCCAAGAAGGTCACATGGGCCTATCAATGAATGAGCAAGCTCTTCCCATTTAAATTTACATTACATTATCTTTCAGGGGAAAAATGGATATTTAATGAAATAAAAGACTTTCAAGCATTTCTAATTAAAAGACTAGATCTGAACAAAATGTTTGACTTCCAAATATAAGATTCAATGGAAACATAAAAAGGTAAAAAAGAAACAAACATAAGAAATTCAATACAGCTAAAATGTTTATTTTTCAATATCGCAAGATATTTATAACTTTTAACATCTTTATACAACAAGAGACATTAGAAGGAGTTATGTAGACAAAGGATATGGTTATAATGTGACTTTGTTGGGATGAAACCCTGCAAAAATAAGTAAAAATAAAGTGATGAGAAAAAAATTGCACTGGAAGAAGGAGGAGGAGAGAATGAATGAGGTAAAATGTCCCACATAAAAGGGCATGAAAGAGCTATTAGCAGAGAAGCAAAGATGGGAGTGGGGTGCAAAGCTCAAACTTTACTCTCATCAAAATTGGCTCAAAGAATGAATAACTTGCACACTCGGATATAAAACCTATCTTACTTTATAAGAATGTAAAAAATGGATGGAGATAATAAAAGAAGGAGGAGAGACTGACAAAAGGGAGAGTATATTGGGGAAGGCAGTGAGTAGAAGTAAAACACTCATGAGGAAGTAAAAGGTGGAGAGTAAGCATGGGAGGGGGGTAAATAAGTGAAAAAATAGTATGGAAGGAAATGTACAATTAGTTATCATAATTATGAATGTGAATGGGATAAACACCCATAAATGGAAGCAGATAGTAAAATGTATTAGAAACCAGAATCTTACAATATGTTGTTTACAAGAAAGATTTGAAGCAGAGAGATACACACAGGGTAAAGGTAAGGGACTGGAGCAGAACCTATTATGTTGGAGCTGAAACAAAGAAAGACTAGCAATCATAATCCCAGACAAAGCAAAAGCAAAAATAGATCTAATTAAAAGAAATAAAGAAGGAAACTATATCTTGCTGGAAGGTACCATAAACAATGAAGTCATATCAATATTAAACAGATGTGCACCAAATGGTTTAGCTAGCATCTAAATTTTTTGAGGAGAAGTTGAATGAGTTACAGAAGGAGATAGATAATAAAACTATACTAGTGGGGGACCTCAACTTTCCCCTCTAAAAACTAGATAAATTTAACCAAAAAATAAATTAAAAAAAAGTTAGGGTGTTGAATTAAGTTCCAGAAAAGTCAGATATGATAGATCTCTGGAAAAAATTGAGTGGGAATAGAAAAAAATATACCTTTTTCTCAGCAGTACATGAGACCTACACAAAATGCAGAAAAGTAGAAATAGTAAATGCATCCTTTACAAATCATAATGCAATAAAAATTACAATCAAAAATGGACGATGGAAAGAGAGATTAAAATTAATTGGAAAATAAATAATCTAATCCTAAAAATAAGTTGGTCAAGCAAGAAGTTATATGAACAATCAGTAATTTCATTAAAGACAATGAGAACAAGACAACGTAGCAAAATTTATGGGATGCAATCAAAGCATTGCTTAGGAAGAAATCTATATCTCTAATTGCTTAAACCAATAAAAGAGAAAAAAAGCAGATCAATGAATTGGGGATGTAATTAAAAAAAACAAAAATAAATTAAAATCCCCAATGTAATACCAAACTGAATATTCTTAAAAATGAAAGAAGAGATTAGTAAAACTGAAAGAAAATCATTGAACTAATAAGTAAAATGAGAAGTTGGTTTTATGAAAAAATAGATAAACCATTAGTTAAATTGATTTTAAAAATTAAGAAGAAAACCAAATTACTGGTATCAAAATTGAAAAGGGTGAATTCACCACAAATAAAAAGGCAACTAAGACAATTGTTAGAAGCTACTTTACCCAATCATATTCTAATAAATTTGACCATCTAAATGAAATGGAAGAATATAAACAAAAACATAAATCAACCAGATTAACAGAAGAAATAAAATAAATAATCCAATCTTATACAAAAAACTGAATAAGCTGTCAATAAACTTCCCAAGAAAAAATCACCAGGATTAGATGGATTCATAAGCAAATTCTAGCAAACATATTAAGAACAATTAATTCTAATACCAAATGAATTATTTGAGAAAATAAGTGAAAAAGGAATCCTACAAAACCCCTTTTATAACACAAATATGGTGCTGATACCCAAAACAGGAAGAGTCAAAACAAAGAAAGAAAATTGTAGACTACTTCCCCTAATTAAATTGTTGTAAAAATTTTAAATAAAATGTTACAGAGATTACAGCAATATATCGCAAGGATCATGCACTATGACCAGGTGGGATTTATACCAGAAATGCAGGGTTGGTTCAATATTAGGAAAACTGTCAGCATAATTGACCATATCAATAACAAAATCAACAGAAATCACATGATTACCTCAATAGTCTTTGACAAAATACAGCACCCATTCCTATTAAAAACACTAGGAAACACAGGAATAAATGAAGCTTATCTGAAAGTGGTAAGTAATATCTTTCTAAAGTGATTAACAAACATGATCTACAATGGAGCTAAGCTAGGAGCCTTCCCTATACAATCAGGGGTGAAACAGGGATGCTCATTATCATCTCTATTATTTATTATTGTATTAGGAGTGTTAACAACAGCAATAAGTGAAGAAAAGGAATAAAGAAATTAGAATAGGCAAGGAGAAAACAAAACAAGCACTTTGCAGATAATGATGTTATACTTAGAAAATCTTAAAGAATAAATTGAAAAATTACTTTAAAATATTAACGACTTTCGTAAAGTTGAAGTATATAAAATGAACCCACAGAAATCACCATCATTTCTTTAAATGGCCAAAAACATCCAACAGAAAGAGATAGAAAGAGAAATTCCATTTCAAATAACTGTAGACTGTAGATATAAAATACTGGGGAGTCTTACTGCCAAGACAAAGTCAGGAATTGTACAAACAGAATGATAAAACACTTTTCACACAAATAAAGTCGGATCTAATTAACTGGAAAAATATTAATTGGTCACAGGTAGGCCAACCCAAATTGATAAAAATGACAATTCTACCTAAATTAATCTATTTATTCAGTGCCATACGAATAAAACCATTCAAATTACTTTCTAGAGGTAGAAAAACAATAACAAAATTCATCTAGAAGAACAAAAACTCAAGGATATCAAGGAAGAAAACATAAAATATGTTGTTTAGACTTACCAGATTTCAAACTATATTATAAAGTGGTATTATCAAAATAATCTGATACTGGCTAAGAAATAGATTGGTGGAATCAGCATAATAGATTAGGTACAAATTAAATTATCATAAATGATCACAGTAATCTAGTATATGATCAGCCCAAAGATCCAAACTTTTAGAACAAGAACTCATTGTTTGACAAAAATTACTGGGATAATTGAAAAATATATTATGGCAGAACCTAGGCATAAACTAACATCTCACACCATATGCCAAGATAAGGTCAAAATGAGTATAAGATTTACACAAAAAAGGGTGGTACCATAAGCAAGAGAACATGAAATAGTTTATCTATCATATTTATGGATAAGGGAAAAATTTAGGACCCATGAAGATACAGAGAGCATAGTAAAAGAAAATGTAAAATAGATCATTTTGATTAAAAATTTGTACAAGCAAAAACACCTACTCAGTATACTCTAGTGGTTTCCTATTCATCAAGGGCATACAGGGGCTAAGTAGCAAATTCAGGTATCATAGACTCTACATCTAGTACCAGTACTATTTATTTCTAAAAATGGGTGGAAAAAAGTACTGCGACTATATTAATAATTGAAAACAACAAAAAAATTATTGAAAGGCAAGGCTTTAAATAGTACTTCACTCCTTAGACATATGAAACTATACAGCTTTACTGCTGTTATTGTTGTTCAATCATTTAGTCATGTCCAACTATTCTTGACCCCATGGACCATAGCATGCCAGGCCTTTATATGCTCCTTTTTTTCTTGAAGTAAGAGTTCATCTACATTGTTTTCATACCATTATCTAACCATCTCATTCTCTCCTTTTCTTTTGCCATCATTCCTTCCCAACATTAGAGTCTTTTCCAATGATTCCCATTTTCTCATTATATGGCCAAAGTATTTAAGTTTCAGTTTCAGTACTGGACCTTCCAGTGAATATTCTGAATAAATTTCTTTAAGTCTTGACTGATTTGATATCCTTTCTGTCCAAGGGGCTTTTAAAGTCTTCTCCCACACCACAATTCAAAAGCATCAATTCTGTAGCACTCAGCTTTCCTTATAGTTCAACAGTGGTCTCATAACCATACATTGTTACTAGAAAAACTATAGATTTGACTACATGGACCTTTGTTGGCAGGGTTATATCTCTGTTTTTAGTGGGTTGTTTAGATTTGTAATAGTTTCTTTCCAAGGAGCAAGTGTCTTTTAATGTCACAGCCACAATCATCATCTGCAGTAATGTTTGAGTCCAAGAATATGAAATCTGACATGGCTTTCATTTCTTCTTCTTCTACTTTCCAGGAAGTAATGGAATCATTTGCCAAGATCTTACATTTTGCTCTTTTTTTTAAACTCTTTTCTTTCACCTTCATCAAGAGGCTTCTTAATTTTTCTTCTCTTTCTGCCATCAGAGTTGTATCATCTGCAAATCTGAGATGGTTGAGATTTCTCCCAGCCACCCTAATCCCAGCTTTTGATTCATCCAGCCTGTCATTTCACATGATGTATTCTGCATATAAGTTAAATAAACAAAACACCAATAGACAGTATTGTTATGCTAATTTTCCAACCTTAAAGCAATCACATTTTCCATGTTCAGTTCTAATTGTTGATTCTTGGCCCACATATGGGTCCCCCAAGAGACAAGTAAGATGATCTGGTACTCTCTTCTCTTTGAGGACAAGCTACATTTTGCTGTGATCCACACAGTCAAAGGCTTTTGTGTAGTCAGTGAACAGTAGATGTTTTCTTTTCCTTGAACTTCCTTTCTTTGTAATCCAGTGAATGTTGGCAATTTGGTCTCTAATTCCTCTGCCTTTTCAAAAACCAGCCTGTTCCTCTGGTAATTCTTGGTTGACATGTTGCTGAAGCCTTGCTTACAAAACCTTAAGCATAACCTCGTCCATGAATAAAATGAGTACAATCAATTTGAACATTTTTTGGCATTGCCTAAAGGATTAGGATGTAAACTTATCTTTTAAATCCCGTAACCACTGTTTTATTTTCCAAATTTGCTGGTATCTTGAGTGCAGCACTTTTATAGCATCATCTTTTAGGATTTTAAAAAAACTCAGCTGGAATTCCATCATTTCCACTAGCTTTATTATTACCAATGCTTCCTAAGGTCAACCTGACTTCATTCTCCAGGATGTCTGGCTCCAGATCATAACTCCTGATTGTGGCTATTGATGATGTTAATATCTCTCTTACATAGTCCTTTTGTGTTGTATTCTTGTTACCTCTTCTTAATCTCTTCTACTTCTGCAGAATCTCTACCATTTTGGTCTTTTATCACACCTCTTTTTGCATAAAACTTTCCCTTGGTATCGCTAATTTTCTTGAAGAGATATCTTGTCTTTTTCATTCTATTCTTTTTTCTATTTCTTTGCATTCCTCATTTAAGAAAATCTTCTTATCTCTTGTGGCTCTTCTCTGGAATTCTGCATTCATTTGGATTTATCTATCCCTTTCCCCTTTACCTTGTTCCCTCATTAGATGGCCACTTTGCTTTCTTGTCTTCTTTTACTTTGGACTATTTTTTTTGGTTGCTTCTGCCTGTACAATAGTGCAAACTTCTGTCCAAAGTTCTTCAGACACTCTATCTGCCAGATATAGTCTCAAATTTATTCATTACTTCTCCTTCATTTTCATAAAGGATGTTACTCAGATCATACCTATATGGTCTGATGGTTTTCCCCACTTTCTTCAGTTTAAACCTGAATTTTGTCATAAGAAGTTCATGATTTGAGCCACATCTTAAGATGTAATAATGTAGATAAGATGTAATAATGGAAGGAGAAGGTACATTAAATGTAGGAGCAGGAAGTCAAGGATGGTGTAAGTCCAAGCAAAGTAGAATCTTTTGCTGTTTTTGTCTTGCTAAAGGTGCCTCTGATTGAATAATGTGATTGAAGCAGATCTCCCCCACATGTTGATGGACACATTGAGGGAAGCTTGATTAGGGGAGTTGTTTTATAGGAATGTCCCAAATACCTTTTGTTTTATCTATTGAGGCACTGGATCAGAGGGTCATATCTTCTGACTCTCAGAAGTTGTAATGATAATTTGAATTGGAAAATCTTTCCTATTCATTAATAGACCCATTAAGTCAAACAGAGGCTGTGGTAAGAGGAGTTTGCTGAATGGGTGGAGCAGGAAGAGGCAGAGGTGGAGTACAGCTGAGAGGCAGTTAGTCTTGAGAGCAGTCAGAGCTGGGAAGGATTCAGGCTCCTGGGTAGTGTGAGTGATTTTGTGATAGTTTGTGATTTCGTTTAAGAAAGCCTGCTTGTGATGAGTGTAATGGACCTGGTTTGTGGGAAGCCTAGCAGGGGAAAAGCTTGAGAATGTGTCCTCTGCATTGTTACTGTGTGTATAGATTTCTGTTGCTGTGATGGATTTGCATCTGAATAAATGTTTTGGTTCTGCCTTCCACACGGAGAGTCCATGTATTTTGGAATTCTGAATTGCACAATGGTATTCATGGCTGCCATAGGCACTGTGAATATTACATTGGCACTACAAAAGTGTATAAGTACTCCTAGGGTAAGGTTTTACTTTGAGGCTTAGTTTTTGGAAGAAGTTTTGTGTGTCAGATGAGAGATTCTGGGAAGCTGCTAAGCAGTCCCCTGACTTTGAAAACCCAGATGTTGGTGCTTCCCTCTCTAGTAATTATGGTCAGACAGTTGGACCTGTGTGGGATGACAAGATTCCTTACTTAAATTAATTACTCAGAGGCCTCTCAAAGTGATGACAGAAAGTTTATTTATTCGATTCTCGAGAAGCAGGGCAATTCCTTCTACCAGGTGGCCTGGAGCAGGAAAAGACAAAGACAAAGGAAAAGCAGTAATATATACAGACCCTAACACAAGTCGCTCCCTCTCCACTGGCCATTATCCTCATTAGCTGAGAATATGATCTTACATTCTAGATGTGAAATCTAACCAATCCCTTCTGAAATGAAGACATCAAAGAATTATGTAAGTTTTATCCAATCATTGAGACCCTAATGTACTACACAGTTTTATATCCTTATATGGAGTTTTTTCACTCTAAAAATATTGTAACCTTGAGCCTCTTGGTTTTTCTTACCTCTGGGAGAAAAATTGTAATCTGAGAAGTCTTCACTAAACCTATTCCACTCAGACCTGTCTGTTGATTAGTGACATATGCATTCATTATGGTCAGACAGAGGAAGCCATGTCTGTTGATCTTTGATTTCTCTGTATTTTTCTGAAGTTCAGGGTGCTGACTTCCCTGAACAAGGTGAATGATAAATGCACTTAATTAAAGGAATAATATATATGCTTGATTGAAGTGATTGTTAACCCCTCCAAAGTTGCCCTTCCTTTTCAGAGAAGCAGATCAAAGAATCTGTGGTAGCAGGCCCCCCTGTGCATGTTGAGGTGTTTATTGATACAGATGGGATTCAGTCAGTAGTCAATAAACATTTATTAAGCACCTATTCTGTGCCAGATATAGGCAGTTAGATGGCTCACTGAATAAAACAATGAGCCTGGAGTCAGAAGACTTGAATTCAAATACAGCCTTTAGCGCTAGCTAACTCTGTGTCCCTGAGCAAGTCATATAGCCTCTGTTTGCCTTAATCCATTGGAGAAAGGAATGGCAAACCACAGCAGTATATTTGTGAATAAAACCCCAAATGGGGTCACAAAGAGTCAGCCACAACTGAACAACATTATGTACCAGACACTATGCTGGTGAATCAAATGCCCTACCCCCACTTCATCCCCCCAAAAAGATAGTACCTACCTTTAAGGAGTTTACAATCTAGTGAGCAAATTCAACACATAAAAGTAAGCTAAAAAGGATGGATGGAGGGAAAATTACCCAGCTGAGGGGAGAGAGTATTACAGAGAAGTCTCAAAGTAATGCACCAGGTAAGAGATGAGTAGCACTTAATAGTCATAGTGCAAGCCACTGTCCTGGAAGAATCGCAGTACAGCTTCCATTTTTTTCTCATTAAGCTTTCCAAATTTCATTTTTTGAAAGCATTCATATATTCTGGAATCAATTCTTTCTAAAATAGGTTGGTAGACCATTATTGGTGTTGTTCCATCATTTCAGGTATATCAGACTCTTTGTGAACTCATTTGGGGTTTTCTTGGCAAAGACACTGAAGTGATTTGCTATTTCCTTCTCTACCTCATCTTATTGCTTTTGTGGGTCAGTGGATTTTCAGTCATATCTGAGTCTGTTACCCCAATTTTGGATTTTCTTGGCAAAGATACTGGAGTGATTTTCCTTCACTTCTCCAGCCCATTTTACAGATAAGAAAAGTAGGGCGAACAGGGTTCAGTGACTTGCCCAGAATCACAAGCTAGTAAATGTCTAAGGCTAGATTTCCATTCAAGTATTCCTGACTCCAGACCCAGCACTCTACCTAACTATCACTAATAGGACATTAGGTCATAACTACCTTGTTAATTTTTTTTCTTCTAATGATATAATATATGCAAAGTGCTTTGCAAACCTTAAAGGTTAGATATTAGCTATTATTACTGTTAACTATTAGTTTGAACTCATTAAAATCTATTTTCCCACAATTAAAATGTCACAAATTTTATGATGAGTAGGAACAATTCTTTCCTAGAGCTACAGGAAATCTTAGAGATCAATTTGTCCTACCTTTTTAGTTTTCATATAAGGACACTGAGATCCATGGTGTGAAGGAATTTGCCTAAGGTCATAGAGGTATCTGGTAAAGTAGCTGATATTTTAACCTAGATCCTTCAACTCCAAATCTAGTACACTTTTAAAAGGTGTATCATACAAAAGTAAGATGTCATGGAGGAGGGGGATTTCTTCCTTACTTGTGGCACTATTGAAATAGGCACCCTTGTTTAATTCTAGGCAAAATCAGATGTCCCTTCTGACCTTAAGATTCTGTTTCTGTGCTGTTATTCAATTTTGCTTTCAATTCTTTATTTTTCATTTTCTGTTTTCACATCAAATGTGTGCATCATGAAGATGGCACCCATATATATATGGGTGACACACATATATATATGTATATACATATACACGCACACACACATTTATACACATATATACATACGTAGACATATATACACATATATTCATATATATATATGTGTATATATACACACACATATATATATATACACATACATACAAACAATTATTATGTGAAATCATATAAGTTGTGAATACCTACATTTGCTATTCCAGTAAATAATATGGGGAAAATACATGATATGGAGGGAAAATTTCTTTCTGAGTTAGCTTGTTAGTTGTTAGCTTGGTTGTATATAAATAATTTTCTTCCAAAAATATGATTTTTCTTCTATTTTAAGAAATAAAAATCCTGAGGGAGGGAGCCAAGATGGTGGAGTAGAAAGACGCACATATGCTAGCTCTTATCCCACAACCCATAAAATACCTGTAAAGAAGAACTCTCAACAAATTCTAGAGCAGTAGAAGCCACAGAACAACGGAGTAGAGATTTCTATCCCAGAGAGACATGAAAGACTGACTGGAAAGGTCTGTCACACACTGGACACGGAGCAGAGCCCAGCCCTGCCTTGGCCACGTGGCACTGAAAGGAGCAGATCTGAGCAGGCTTCAGGGACAGAATCTCCAGCAGCAGCACAGATCCCTCAACCCACAGGCACCAAAGGTCAGTGAGAGGGTCTTTTCAGCTGGCCAAGAAGGGAGCAGGGTGTCCCCATAACTTGGGCCTCCTTAAGAGGCAGCAGTAGAGGCAGCAGCAGACTGGGCTCCCAAAGTAGGCAGTAGCCCACAACCATTGTTGAACATCTCATCATAAACCCCCTGAGGGAACTGAACCCTGTGTGGTGGCCCTGCCCCCACCTGAGCAGCTGATCTTAATTCCACACTGAATAGCAGCCCTACCCCTTCCTAAAACCCCTGAGGCTTTGGAGAAGCTCATCTGAATCTCAGCCCCCAGTTCTGTCTCAGCATAACTGGAGGCTAGGTGGTTGTGGACAGGAAACTCAGAAGTCAAGTAACTGGCTGGGAAAATGCCCCAAAAAGAGAAAAAAAATAAGACCATAGAAGGTTACTTTCTTGGGGAACAGGTGTCTCTCCCCATCCTTTCAGATGAGGAAGAACAAGGCATATTGTTAGAGGAAGTCCAGGCCTCTGCCTCCACGGCCTCCAAAGGGAACTTAAACTGGACTCAGGCAATAGAAAACCTTAAAAAACAAGTTAGCAGCTTACTAAAGGAGAACCAAAAAAATCACTGAGGAAAATAACAGCTTTAAAAAGAGGCTAACTCAATTGGAAAAGAGGTCCAAAAGGCCAATGAGGAGAAGGAGCTTTTAAAAAGCAGAATTAGCCAAATGGAGGAGAAGGTTCAAAACCTCACTGAACAAAATAAATCGTTGAAAGAGAGAATTGAGTTCAGGGAAATGAATGACTATGAGTTAAACCAAGCAGTTAGTAAACAAAACCAAAAATTTGAAAAAATAGAAGATAATGTGAAACATCTCATTGGAAAAACAACTGACCTGGAAAATAGATCCAGGAGAAACAATTTAAAAATTATTGGACTACCTGAAAGCCATGATCAAAAAAAAGAGCCTAGACATTATCTTCCATGAAATTATCAAGGAAAACTGCCCTGATGTTATAGAATCAGATGGCAAAATAAATATTGAAAGAATCCACAGATCACCTCCTGAAAGAGACCCGAACAGAGAAACTCCTAGGAATATTGTGGCCAAATTTCAGAGTTCCCAGATCAAGGAGAAAATACTGCAAGCAGCTAGAAAGAAACAATTTGAGTACTGTAGAAATACAATCAGGATAATACAGGCTCTGGCAGCTTTAACAGTAAGGGATCAAAGGGCATGGAGTGGGATATTTCAGAGGTCAAAGAAACTGGGATTGAAACCAAGTATCACCTACCCAGAAAATCTGAGTACAATACTTCAAGGGAATAAATGTTTATTCAATGATATAAATGACTTTCAATCATTCATATTGAGGAAAAGACCAGATCTGTATAGAAAAATTTGACTTCCCAAGACAAGAATCAAGAGATGCATGAAAAGGTAAATAGGAAAGAAAAATCATAAAAGACTCTCTAAAGCTGAACTATTTACATTACTACATGGAAAGAAAATATTTTTAACTCTTGAATCTTTTCTCAGTATTTGGGTAGTTGGAAAGCTTGTACACACATACACACACACACACACACACATATAGATAGAGAGTACAGGGGGTGTTATATGAGAAGAGATGAAATCCACACACAAAAAAATAAAATAAAATAAAAATTAAGGGGTGAAGAAGGAAAATACCAGGGAGAGAAAGTGAGAAATGGAACGGGGCAGGCTATAACTCATAAAAGAGATAAGAAAAATCTTATTCAATGGTGGAGAAAAGGGAGAAAGGGAAAGGGGAAAAATGAAGCTACTCTTTCCACATGTGGCTGAAGGAGGGAATGACATGCTCACTAAATTTGATATGAAAATTTATATCACACCACAGGAAAGTAGGAAAGAGGGAGAAAAGTGGGGTGAGGGGAGTGTTAGAAGGGAGCGCTAATGGGGGAAAGGAGTCACTAGAAATAAACACTTCCAAGAAGGGACAAGGTCAATTGTAGGGGAAAAAATAAGGGGGAATAGAGTAGGACAGAGGGCAATATAATTAGTATTACACAACATGATTATTATGGAAGTCTTTTGCAAAAGAACACATATTTAGTCTGTGTTGAATTGCTTCCCTTCTCAGTGGGGCTGGGGAGGGAGGGGGGAGAGAGAGAAGTTGGAATTCAAAGTATTAGCAATGAATGTTGAGAATTTTTATTGCATATAATCAGGAAATAAAAACTATAGGGAATAGGGTATAGAAATTTATCTTGCCCTACTAGAAAAGAGAGAAGATAGGGATAAGGGGAAGGGTGGGGTGTGATAGAAGGGAAATGGCAAACTGTTCCAGTATCTCTGCCAAGAAAATCCCAAAAGCAGTCACAAAGAGTCAGACGTGACTGAAAAATGACTCAACACAAGGCCATAAAAATGTATTTTTATGAGAAATGGGCTTGCCTAGGATATATTCTGATATAGGATGATATCCCTAAAGCTGGGGAAGAAAGCATGGCATAGTGGATAGAAAGCAGGTTCCATAACCAAGATGACCTAGACTCAAATCTGGCATGTACTAGCTGTGTGTCTCTGAGAAAATCACTTAATCAAATAGTGCTCACACCAATCGTCTAAGATTATGAATTGCCAGCCTAGATTGGTAAATCAAATTCCTCACTAGAGAGATCCCTATGCCAGAGAAATCACAGGTCTTGTCTTTATTGAAAGATGGAAGAAACCTCAAAGGTCACCAGCTGAATTATCTGATTTCATAGGTCAGGAAACTGAGTCCCAGGAAAGCTGATTTGTCTAAGGTCAATCAGTCTGTCAGTAAGTGAATGAATATGGATTAAGTGCCTACTATATACCAAGCACTGGTCCAAGGGATGGTGACACAAGTAAAAGATGAAACAATACTTACTTGAAAGGAATTTACATCCTAATGGGAAAGACAAACTTCCTCTCTCTCCTCTCTCCTCTCTCCTCTCTCTCTCTCTCTCTCTCTCTCTCTCTCTCTCTCTCTCTCTCTCTCTCTCTCTGTATATATATATATATATATATATATATATATATATATATGTATATATATATGTATATATATATATATACATACATACATATATAATAAATATAGAGAAAATAAATACAAATATATGCAATGCAATTAAATATAGCACAGTTTGGAAGAGAACGCTCTAGCAGCTAAGAGGGATCAGAAGAATCTAAGCATCAGTGACAGGTTTTAATCAGGATCCTCTTCTCTCTGATGCATTATTCTATTTTGTCACTCTATATAAACACTTTCACACACACAAAAAAAATACAGATTGTCATTCAAAACATCCTGATAAACTTTATCAATTATTATAATTATATTTATATAATAAACATAAAATAAATGATTATTTCATTATCAATATTTCTTAGAGATGGCTTCTGAAATAGATTTTAAAATAAAGCATTTTAAAAAAGAAACTCAAATATGCTGTATCAGCAAATGACAATATTGGAAACAATAGAACAGGTGGCAATGGGATATGAACCACTGAAAGGAAAAGACTATGCCTTTGCGATCTGGACCTCAAAAAGGAAAATTCTTTGGACTTTCCCATGTCACCCAGGTCCCTGGCATTCACCTGGGGCATTCAGCCCTTCTCAGTTAAAGATACTTTCATTGTGGCCCTCATTGTCTGCACCTGGCCCCACTCTAGCTGGCCCCTTCTTAATTCCTTCTAGACCCCTTTTCTGTTCCCACAGTCTTCTGTATAGAAGATCTATCACGCCTCCATTGAAGTGCTCAGATTCTTTAAGTGTCTGACCTAATGCTCAGATTCAAACTGGCCCACTTGTCAATACAAGTGTCACAATAGGGCATTCTTAAAACTTGGTGCACACCAACTGGTGTTTTAATAATCCTTATCTCGGCTGAAAGAGGACTTGAGTCAAATTCATTCGAGGTGTGGAGGTATTGTTTGCCCTTGAATTTTGGGATTCCTAGCATCCCCTATACCTCAACAGAACTGTAACTGAGCTGCTTTGGACAATATATTAATATAATCTGATAATCTATTTGGTTCATTTTTAACCAAGCATCTAATTAATCCAAGCATCTAAATTCAATTTAATTTATGCAATTTTTTTTTTGTTTTAAAGGTTGATAAGTACAAAATATAACCAATCTTTTCATTTAAAAAAATACTAAATAAATAACTCAGTCTTCCAAGTTGGACCAAGAGAAAAATACATCTCCTAGACTAATACAACCAGTAGTCCTTCTTATATAAGGGAAAAGACATTTCTTATTGGCCTTTAAGTGAGCACAGAAATATCTAGAGTGAGAAGGAATAAAATATAGTAGGAATAGGAGCTGGTGGAATAAGGAAAATGTGTTTTCATCATAAGTTGACAGGGCAAATATGGGTATATCCCCTTTTATATTCAAGGAGATATGCTCTTGGGGTGTACTTGAAAGGACTGGAGTCTAAGGGCTTCCAGCAAGAAACTGTGTGGATATCGTGTCACAGCTACCACACAGAGGATTTGAATTAAGCATACAGCAGGCTGCTCATTACTTCTCAGCTGTTCCCCAATAATTGTGTCAGAAATCCAAGCTTACCGCTTTTCACTGGTCCCTGATTCTTATTCTTCTAGTTCAATGTATAATTTTCATTATTCTCTTTTTACAAATGTGTTTCTATGATATTTCTAGCATGGTGAGTCAAATTGATTATATCTAACAAATTTTTAGTAATTATCTACTATGTCCAAGATATTACGCTAAGTGTTGGAAAGGAAGATATAGTTATGACACAGGCCAGTCTTTCTCAGAGTTTATGATCTTGTGGGAGGAAATAAAAAACATGCAAGTTTAAGATAGCAAGACTGTCTTACACACCCCAAGGCTGGGTGTAGGTATAGGAATGCAGAGCAAAAATTTCCCAGTTCTGTGTTACTAGTTGAAGTTCGAACTAATTTGCTTGTCCCTGGTGCTAGCTGCTAAGGGTAGGATAAGACTTGAAACGAGTATAATCCCAACAAACTAAATATGGAACAGGCCTGGAGGAATTTCCTCTCAAGGAGCATGAAGATTTTAGAAATAATAGATCTGACATCAGGGTTCTTCTTTGTTTTTCTGTGAAATGTGTGTGCGGCTGTGAGTCTGGCTAAAAAAAGGGTTAAAACAGTGTTTCAGTCCTAGGTCAGGTCATTCTCCTAAGTGAATACGAATACTTGCTAAGGGTAGTGTATATGTGTTGGGGCAGCAGCTGGATTAGGGTGCAGGGGGAGGGGAAAGGAAGGAGTCCCAGGACCAGAAAACTGCACTAAGATTTAGCATCTCACCACATTTCATCACATAATCGTCACCATAGCATAATTGTTGCACCCTGTTTTTGTTTTTTCCAGCCCAAAAGTTGGCTTATAACCTTTCATCACATAATCATTGCATGGTATAATTCTGCTCATCAAGCCGCTTAAAAGGTAAACAGAGGAGCAAGGTATTCACCAGTGGCATATGGATATGCATTTGTCTCTCGTACATTGCAAGCCATGACCCTGGAGTGCTCAGAATGCTGGCATGGTCAATATTCAATTTTAGCATGTAATCACTAATATTCCACACACCCAAATCTTGCATCAAAGGCAATTTAAAAATAAATGGTTTTTAAGGAAAACCAGCATATTTTTTTAAAAAAGCTTCACATAATGCTTGTACCCAACTTTTTTTGCAAAAAAAAAAAAAAAAAATGGCATGAAATCTGTGATAGTTATTCAGTGAAATACAGTATCAGCTCAGCACCAAAGGTACCCTAAAGGCGATGGTAGCCACAGCTGAGGAAAGATAACCAAACAGGCAATAATGAAACTCAGTCCAGAAGACAGCAAAAGATGTGTAGGAACAAAAAGTGGCAACTTCAAAGTAGCAGACTCAGTCTCTAAACCCAATTAAAAGATGGGATCCTCTTCCAAGGAATATTTACTAATCACTCCTCTCCCCTAGCCCATGGAAATTGACTACTATGTTCTTAAATTGTTCATAGCACATGGTTGGGACTTATTATGTTCTTATTTGTATCATTGTTACAATCATGTTGTAGTATGGATCACTATCCCACCCTCTCTGACAGATGCAGGGTGGAATGTTTGGATTATTTTCAAATAAGTTTTGAAGGAAGGAAGAGATTTTAAGAACTAGAATTTTTTGCAAGGGTGGCAAAATGTACAATCCAAGGACAGAGGCTTACATGAATAAAGACAAGGAGATGGAGAAAGATAAAATCAACCTAAATATAAAATCTTTGAAACTAGGTGTGTGAGACAAGGATAGGAAGGTAGATCATAACAAAACACAGGAGAGAACTTAATGACAAGTTCAAAGTATATTTTATGTGGCAGACAATGGCAAGTCAATGAACATTTGAAAATACCACAAAATAATGGAATCAAAAGTTGAAAGGAATTTCAGACTCTAGTTCATCTCATACTTGAACAAAATTGACTTTCAAAACATTCCCTAAAAGTAGCCGTCTAGCTGTTAATGAAAGACTTCTCCTAAGGTGAAACGCATTACTTCCTAAGGAAGTACATTTCATTTTTCATTTCTAATCACTAAAAAGCTTTTTTGTTTGATCAAACCTAATTCTGTTTCTTTGCAAATCTCATTCACTGCAGCTAGGTCTGTCCTCAAGAGTCAGGTAGGACTAGTGTAACCCCTTTTCCTCATGACAACCATTAAATTCTAGAAGGCAGGTCTTATGACCACTCCCTCCTGGCCCCCAACACACTCTTCAAGCTTTTGTTTTCTTGTCCAGATCATACATCCCCAATTTCTTCTACTGTTCTTATGATCCTGGAGTAAGGACTCAAGACTCTCAATTATCCTGGTCACTTTCCTTCTGAATTGAGCTAGTAAATCAGAATTATCACATTACTGTGCATATATTATTAGATCATCATTGGTAAAAAAAAAAAAAAAAGAACAAAACACAAAACATATTTTCACCAAACATATAACAATACTTTCTTTGTACTAGCAAAGAACTGGAAATAAAGCAGATATCCATCCATTGGGGGAATGTTAAGGAAATTGTGGTCTATGAATAATGGAGTATTACCATGCTGTTAAAAATTATGAATGTGATGAATACAGAGAAGCATGGAAAGACATAGGGTGATAAGAGTAAAGAAAATAAAGTATAGTACTACAACAATGTCAATGGAAAGAGATCAAAGTTCAAGTTTATTGGACTACTGTTTTTAGAGTATATTGTTTTTTCCATTATCTGGAAAATTGTAATAGTGTTCGCCCTTCTCTAACGCTGCTGTACTTATGCGGTTCTCAGGTCTTCCAGTGATTACTGACAGTGGCTCAGCAATCATATCCATTATTTCTCTTGTACCCTGGGTTGGAATTCATTTGGACCTACCAACTTAAGGCAGTGAGGGAAGGAAAGCGTTCCATCATTATTTCCATACTTGTTTTGCATAACAACTCCTTGTTCGTTACTTTTTCCTGTACTTTCCAGTTCAAAGATCATTCTCCTCTGACAAAACAAAGATCTAATAAAGGCTGAGCATCTCTATTTTCTCTGTCAACTATTATTATTGAGCCATCAAAGTCAAGCAGAACTCCTATCCTTGATTTTACCCTTCTTTATTTGCTAATACAGTTTTCAAAAATAAACAAAACATATCCTTATGTTTTCTCACTAATCTTGCTCATTTTGAGCTTTAGCATGCCTGATACAATTTTTAAAAACAATGCAGCACTTTTGTTATCATCTTTCAATACCTACCCTTGATTCTATTTTCTGCTCATATTTTTTTTATAAACTAAGTGCCATCAATTTCTTTATAAAACACTATCCCCCATCCTCTTTCCTTTGCATTGGGATTGTCTCATTTAATGACTTCAGAATTTCATTCTTGAGAGCTTCCTATCCTTTTGGGGTTAGTTTTCCTTGCAAAGTTTTAGTCCTTAGGTCCCCACCTATACGTTCTCTGAAACATATGGCATCTGTTTTCCTAAATTTAGAGTACATGACAGACTCTGCACAGATTTGCTGTTTTTCTCTAACACAAATTCTATCCTGCCCCAAATTCTATCTTTCATTTCCAATCTAGCACCTACTTCTTCATTGTTGATGAGAATGAGATCTAGCAAAAATGTTCCCCTCATTTGTTTTTACATGTTTTTGAAGAATTAAATTGTCACTAAGGGCAGTTAAGAATATTAACTGCTCTGATAGAGAGTGATAGAGAGAAGGGGAGAGAGAGAGAGAGAGAAGATGAAGGAGAGAGAAGATGGAAGTGAGGGTGAGGAAGAAAAGAGAATGAGACGAAGAAAGAGAAATGTCCAATAGATATGAGACATGTAGGTAAAAGACTCCCTTTCAATACTATAGCATACAGCCATGCATGATTCATGATCTGCTTCCTGAACTCTGAATCTAGTCCTAGTTTTGTTCATATGGTTTGTGGTTAGTATTCTCTGATTTCTATAATGCTTGAGTTTCTGCCTTCACTGCTGTCACCCAAATGCTCTCCCCACCATGTTTTCCCTCTCAGATTCCTGGATTTCCTCATATGAGATGTCAGCTATATACTCACTGAACTACAGACAGTTCTCCATTTATTTCTACTAAGCTGATTTTTACTTAATGCCAATATGGGGATAGAAGGAAAAGAGGAAGGCAAGAAGGATGCAGCATGCCCTGGAAGGAGGGGGCCAGCATATGATTCAAGAATATGTTGGGGCCTGGGACAGAGAAGTGAGAACAAGGGAAAGAACATTCAGAGGCCAGGGTCAGCCACATGGGGACCTGTACGGAACCAGAGGAGGAACATGACAGAAGGGGAAGTATCCAAAACCAGACACAGGCAAGAGAGGTCTGGTAACTCACTGGGGGTGGGGGGTGGGGGGCAGGGGGCAGGGGAGTGGAAGCAAAGAGAGACACTTGCTAGAACAGACTGACAGAACACATAGACGAATGGACATAATAGGGCAAAAATCTCCATTCTCTCCTCTGGAGGTCTCAAGTCAAACCCCTATCTGGTATGGTGGTGGTGGTCATCTCTCTGTGCATGTAGATCTCTTTTTCCCTTTCCTTTGATCTCTCTGGGATATAGACATAGTAGTGGTATTACAGGGTCAAAGGGTATGCAGTTTTATAGCTCTTTAGGCATAGTTCCAAATTGTTCTCCAGAATGGCTGGAATAGGTCCCAACTCCAACAATAGTGCATTAGTGTTCCAATTTTTCAACATTCCCTCAAGTCTATTTTTTGTCATATTAGGCAATCTGATAAATGTGAGACGGTATGTCAGAGATATTTTAATTTGCATTTTTCTAATCAATAGTGATTTAGAGAATTTTTTCATGGAACTATAAATAACTTTGATTTCTTCATCTGAACACTGTCTGTTCATATCCTTTGACCATTTATCAACTGGAGAATGGCTCTTCTTTCTACAAATTTGGCTCAATTCCTTATGTTTGCGAAACTAGCCAGAGAATTTTGATATAAAATGTTTTCCCCAATTTCCTGTTTTCCTTCTTGTTTTGGTTGTATTAGTTTTGTTTCTACAAAAGCTTTCTAATTTCATGTAATTAAAATTATCTACTTTATTTCTTGTGATCCTCTCTGTCTCTTATTTGGTCATAAACTCTTCCCTTATCCATATATATGACAGCTACATTTTTCCATGCTCCCCTAATTTACTTATGATATCAACCTTTATGTCTAAATTAGTTATCCATTTTGACCTTATTTGGAATATGATGTGAGATGTTAATCTATGCCTAATTTCTGCCAAACTTCTTTCCAGTTTTCCCAGAAATTTTTGTCATAATTTGAGTTCTTACCCTCAAAAATTGGGTCTTTGGGCTTATCAAACACTTAGTTATTGTGGCCATTTGCTACTGTACATTGTATTCCTAAATCTATTCCACTCATCCACCAATCTATTTCTTAATCAGTACCAGATCGTTTTGATGATTACTGCTTTGTAATATAGTTTGAAATCTGGAACTGCTAGGTCACCTTTCTTCACATTTTTTTCATTGATTTCATTGATATGCTTGACTCTTTTTGTTCTTCCAGATGAATTTTGTTATATTTTCTAGCTCTATGAAATAATTTTTTTTAGTAGTTTAATTAGTACTAACTGTGTATTTCCATCCATCCTATTTTCCTCTGTTTGCCCTTCTCTACTTATTTTTATCCTGCCCTTCCTCTAAAGTCTGATTTGCCTGTTACTGCTGACTTCTTATTTCTGCCCTACCTTTTATCACACACACACACACACACACACACACACACACACACACACACACACACTTTTTCATTTTTCCCTTTACATTCCTACTGGGTAAGATAGATTTCTATCATCAAATGAGCAAACATACATACACACATACATACACACATACATGCATATATATACACATACATGCATATGTGTATATATGTATGGATGTATATGTGTGTGTATGTGTGTGTATATATATATATATATATATATATATATATATATATCCTTATATTTGTGTGTGTGCATGCTGTGTGTGTGTAAACCAGATTAGATGTGGCTGATGTTCAAGTATTGCCTGTCCTGCTCTCCCTACCATTTTCCCCTCTGCTGTGAAAGTTCTTCCTTTCATGTCTCTTTTATGTGAGACAATTTTTTCCATTCTCCCTCTCCATTGTCAGTTCTCACAGGGCATCCCCTCTTTCTCACCTACCTATTTTTATATCATCCCTACATAATTGATTCACTCCCATTCCTTCTTTTTGTGTAGAATCTGTTTTACTACCCTAATGACAAAGTTCTAAAAAGTTACATTATCATATTTCATATAGAAAGATAAACAATTTAATATTGTTGCATCCTTTGTGATTTCTCTTTCATGTTTACCTGTTTATGTTTCTCTCCTGTTTGAAAGTTAAATTTTCTATCCAGTTCTGGTCTTTTCATCAGGAATACTTGAAAGTCCTTGTTTCATTAAGTATCTTTTTTCCCTTGAAGGTTTTTACTCAGTTTTGCTGGGTAGGCTATTTTTGGTTGTAATCCCAGAACTTTTTCTTTCTATAATATGATATTCCATATCCTCTATTTCTTTAAAATGGTAACTACTAAATGTTGTGTGATCCTGACTGTGGCTCCCCAGTACTTAAAAGGTTTCTTTCTGTCTTATTCAAGTATTTTCCTTTTGGGCTTGGGGAACTCTGGAATTTAGCCAAAATATTCCTGGAAGTTTTCACGGGAATCTCAGGTGGTGACCAGTGGATTTTTTCCACTTCTATTTTACCCTCTGGTTCTATGATATCAGAGCAGTTTTCCTTGATAATTTCTTGTACCTCTGTTTCCATTTGGCCAATAGTTTTTTAAGTGTTATTTTTTTCAGTATGTTTGTGCCTTTTTGACCAAGTTATTGTCTTTTTATAAATTTCCTCCTTTGATTTCATTTTTAACCTATTTTTTCCTCTAGAATTCTCATTTGATTTTGAAAATCATTTTTAGCTCTTCCAGGTATTCTTGTTTTACTTGTGCCAAATTCACATCTTTTTCTTTGACACTTTCCTTGTAGCTGTTTTAACTTCTTCTGAGTTTGTGTTTTTATCTTCTCTATCATCATAGTACCTTTTTATGGTCAGATTGTTTTTTGTTTGTTTGCTCATTTTTCCCACTCTACTTCTTGATATTAAACTTTATGTTAAGGTTAGTTGAGCACCACTATCTCAGCCTTCAACCTCTTTCACACTGCTGTTTTCAGAACTAGTTCAGGAGAATTGGAAGTTTGGGGTGTTTCCAAGGTGGTGGGATCTTGGGAGAGGTATAGTCACTGCTCTCCTGATCTGTACTCTTGTCCTTACCCAGAAAGGATCACTGTTACCATAGAATTGCAATGAATTCTTCTCCACCTGGCCCCTGCTCCCTTGGGACTGGAACATTTTTCCTCAGGGTCCCTGATCCCTTAGGATCAAAAGTGATACTGTTACTCAGAGTCCTTGATCCCCTGTGATTAAAAATGATACTGCACCTTAGGACTTACATTCCCTCTGACTAAAAATGTTTCTTCCACCCTTGAGCTATGACTCAGAAGTGGGTATAGACAATGGATATTCCGGCATCTTGTCCTATGCCCAGTGCTAGCAAAGGGATCCCTGTAATCTTTTTCAGATCCCCTTGCTGTCTTGGCTGATAGCTCCCAAAGCTGTTGCTGCTTCTGTTACTACCACCTGGTCCCACCACTGGCATTTCATCCATGTGGCCTCTAAGTCATCATCTATCCCCGTGTCACAGATCTCTCTTTTTTAACTCTTAAGTTACCTTGGGTTGGAAGAATGTCTTGCTCTGAACTTCTGTAGCTTCTGCCACACCAGAATTCAACTTGAGGTGTTACTTGAAAGTTTTTTGTAGGGGAATATTGAAGAGGGAGCGAAGTGCTACCTCTACCCTGACATCTTGGCTTCCCCTTTGGGAAGTCTGCCTTTATGTTTTAAAATTTAATGTCATCATACTGGTGCTTTGAAAAGATTGTCTTGGCATCAGTGTCAAAGATAAAGGAGATAGTTCCAAGGGCAAGAAACTGAATTGAGAAGTTCTTAAAATAGTCCAGGTAAGAAAACATTAGTAGATAGTAGGCACTGAAATTGAAAGTGGCAAAGAGATAGATGTAACAAAGATTAAAGTAGAATCAATTGATGTAAAAAAATTTGACATAATGCTTTGATAAAGCTGAATGTTTGTAAGAAAAAAATTGTTGTTAGCTGATCAAATCAGAAGTTTAATTTTCATGAATAACAATTCCACCTTAGTAGTCTCAATTGAAATCTGCTACAGAAAGCTGTTTTGTGAAGACAAACTTTCAGTTCAGTAAACATGTGCCTCACTACAATTATGGCGGTTTAAGTTTAAGTTTAATCCTCCTATGGAAGCTGTATTTGTGGAAACGAGTGAACTAGGTTCTTAGAACAGAAAATGTTTGGCTTTAACTGCATTTATCATGTTTTCTGATAGCAGTAGTCACTGCCTTCTTGGAACCCAAGATGCCTATTCCAGTAGAAGCTGGGGAATGCTGTAATCATCATCTTCTTCTTCTCCTTCTCTTCTTCTTCCTCCGCCTCCTCCTCTTTGTAAGAAGCTGGGATAATTTACTTTTTGTCCTGAAAGGATTTGGAGTTTTTGTTTGTTTTTGATTTCTTGAAGTACAGTTCTGAAAAAAAAAAAAAGCTTTTAAAAGCCCATTTTGTTTTAAATGGAGCTGCTTGACTCTACCTTAAGACCCAAACCACTCTGACTTTCATTGAATGGCCAATAATAACTCCAACCCAAGCCTCTGTAGTTCATTGTTTAGAGTTTGATAGCTTAGAATGAGTGTAAAAAGGAATTGTTTCCTTTCTTACCAGAAACTCCCAGGAGTTTACCCTTCTAAATTGATATCATTGTGATGGTTAATTGAGCCATGTTTCATCTCATGCCATACCCAGCCCTTAGTCATAGAATGGAATGGGCTCAGACAAACTGAGACTTGGGAAAGACCTTAATTTAGGAAGTCCAAGGTAACCCATTGCATCCTGAGCCATCACCACTCATCTTGACCTTTATCTTGTGACGGAACTCAGAGGACTCTGGAGGAAAGAGGGAGGCTCACAGTTTTGCACAGGTTTGCCCCACTCATATCCAATTCATGAGCAAGTCAAGACATCACCCTTGTGATCTCATTGGTCCTCATTGAGAACAGAGAATAAACAACAACAGTCAGAAAGGCATTCTTCTATCAGGACCTCACATTGACAAAATTGATTTTTCCCCTTTGGTATCCCTTATTCTCCCCCTCTTTTCCCTATGTTCTCATACTCCCTTCCCTGCAGGTGACTAATAATTTTGAGCTGCAGGTTTTCTCAGAACTTCTGTAAGGTAACAAAGTATTCCAATAAACTCACTTTTACTAAAATAATAATGACAAAGGAGCAGCATCAAAAGATGAATTACTGAAGTGGGAATGAGGAAAATATTTGGGGTCTAGGAACTTTTCCTAACTTTTGGGTCACAGAACATAAAGGCTCTACTAAGGCAAATAACAAAGACTAGGAATATAGAGCAAAGGAACCTCAAA